>NW_004955417.1:3263193-3337635 GCF_000276665.1 Chinchilla lanigera
CTTTGCCGCTGAGCTAAATCCCCAGCCCCAGAAGTACAATTTATAATAGCTAAATCTTGGAAACAACCCATATGCTTATCAGCAGATGAATGGATAAAGAAAATGTGGTATTTATATACAGTGGAATAATAATCTGCCATAAAGAAGGATAAATTTGAGTTATTTGTAGGTAAATGGAAGACTCTACTCGTAAGTGAAATAAATCGGACATACAAGTTTAAATATCACATTGTTTCTGTTGTGTGACAAACCCGAAGGGTAAATAGGGAGCATAATGGAGGATACATGTTGGAAACCATTACAAAGTGGCTCTGAGCAGGATTTAATATTAACCAATTGGCTTTCTGTGTTCATTTGCGAATCTGTCCAAGGCCTCAGCTCCTTATCTGGAAATGGCAGACTCATAGCAAGTGAACCTCTGCAATTCACTAATCCCTACTAGAACCTGTAGTAGTGGACAAAGCCAGAAAGCCTCAAAGGATGAGACAAGATCACAGCCAAGGATGCCTGGGTCAGATCACAACTACATGAAGACTATAGCCTCAGGCATCTCATTCTTCAGTGGATTAACTTCACACCTTACTTCTGAAGTCCTTGAGTGGTTCTGTCCTACTTGAGTACTCCCCTCCCTCTTCTGATAACCAAATAAATATGGGTGACCCAGAGAAGGTCTTGGTCTTAGCCCTGAGAGAATTAAGAATTATGTGAGAGGGCTTTGATCCTCCTAGAGCCCTGAAAGCATTCCATTTGCCTCTTTTTATTTAGCCTTTGCTGTACACTCATTCAGGAGATTGTGGGCCTGATCAGCCCACAATAACTAAGGGATATTATTAACTCCATAGATACATATTGGGAAGTAGGAACATGTTCAAATGGGAAGGGAAACAAAGGGGGGGGAGGGAAGGGAAGGAAGGGAAAAGGAAAGAAAGAGAATGGAAAGAAAAAGATGGAAACAAAGCTTTAGTAAATGGAGAGGGGAGAAGGGATTGAAGGGTAGGCAGGGTAATGAGGAAAAAAAGAATTAAGATATATCCTGTACAGATGCAAATTCCCTATGATGAATGTGATCAATATGTACAACAAATATGTACTAAAAAGTTAAACATATCACGTCAGTAAAAAAAACTTCTCAGGTGATTTTCATTTCCAGGCTTAATATTAATTTGTAGATTATAGTTTATTGACCAGGAAATTCTATTTATTCACTTGTAAAAAATGTATTGACTACTTACCATGTATCAGACAAATGAATTACTGGAAATATAGAAAGAAATTCAATAGAGACTCACTGATCTCATTGGGTTTGCAGCCTAGCAGGATTAACCAATGCTAAA
Organism: Chinchilla lanigera; assembly: GCF_000276665.1. Classification (NCBI taxonomy): domain Eukaryota; kingdom Metazoa; phylum Chordata; class Mammalia; order Rodentia; family Chinchillidae; genus Chinchilla; species Chinchilla lanigera. The sequence continues at coordinate 3,264,528 of NW_004955417.1, forward strand.
TGGATAATTACACAAATTATAACTATTTTGAGCAGGACTAAGAAAAAGTTCAGGGTTCCATAAGAACATATAATGGGGGTCTGAGAATTCTAGTTAGAGAAGACCATCCTGGAGTAATAATGTCTTAGCCACGATCTGAGGGCTCAGGTAGACAAAATGTTTGTAAGTCACTGACTATAATTCAGGGTACAGTCAAGAAGACCTGAAAGAAGAGTGGGAGTGCAAACGGACATAGATCTTCCCTTGTTTGTTTGGTTGGTCCATTAAATTAAAGAGGAAAATGCTATAAGAAAAATATCATGAAATACAGCAAAAAATGCATGAGCAAGGAGAGTGAGCTACTCTACTGGCAGAAGTATGGGTTTAAGTAATAAGAACTGGTGCCATTGCCCAAGTATAAAAAGCTTAACTGGAGGTTGTAGCCTGGAAATCGCATCCATATTAATTTTTATTTTCAGCTCAACAGAAAACTATGCTTATTCTAGAATGAAGAATTTAGCTTACAGACCAATCTTGTACACTTCATAAGTCCAAAAATATAAAACAAAACTATCTTCCTCAAATTCAGACAGAAAAATACCTGGCAGAATTCTAGGTCCTAATATATCTATCCATCTAGAACTTCTCTCTTTTATTGAGCCTTCACTATCTAAGGAAACAATCAACGTTAAGGCACTTCAGTTTCTTTTTCTTGTTATTTAAGCTGCAGTACTTTCTGAGCTCCAAATTTTGTGAATTTAACAAATGCCTGGTTTAACCTATGTTCTACTTGGAAGTTTAGGTTTTTTTTAGTTTGTTTTCTGATTAATTTTCTTATTTGTATAGACCTATTTACTTAGACACTATTTAAAAATTTATCCAGTATTTACAAAATAAATGTAATTTCCTGGCTTGCTATTGAATCCATATGGTGGGTAGAAGGAAATGGCTGCTTTTGATACTCAACTGACATGCTAAGGTTCTACTAGTATAAATTTTAGGGACAATACTGTGTAGGTTGCACAACTGGAGATGTCTTGCACAAGTGAAGCCATTTCTAAGCTTTATGTAGATTCACCTGATTTTTCTCTTAATCCAGACTTTACTTTCTTCTTTTCCTTTCATCTTCATGGAAGTGATAACCCATTTCGAGACTCCATTTGTATCTTAAATTTGAAAGAAAAATGATAACGGGTGTTATGGTTTGTGTCTGGGTGTCCCCCCAAAGCCTCATGCGGTCATAGGGCAGGCTTTTGGGGTTTGATTGTTTATGGGTGTGAGAGCTACACCCACCCTGGGGTGGATAGTTTGCATATGTAAGGGAGAGGAAGAGGCTGCTTGGGGCCCTTCCTCCCTTGTGTGCTTGCTGCTTTTGCTGTTTTCTGCCACCATGAGCTGTAACCCTCTGCCATGTGCCACTCTGCGTTGTAACCTGCCAATTATGGACTAAAACCTCCACAAACTGTAAGCGAAATAAGCCTTTCCTTCCTTAATTTTGGGCATCAGGTATTTTGTCCCAACAATGAGAGAAAAGTAACCAAGACAATGGGATAATGTACAAAAAATACTGAAGGATCATGTGGCATAAAATCATAGAGAAACATCATTCATTCATATCTATGCCTGCCTCTCTGTCTACCTCTTTGTGTATTACCTGAGATCGAAAATAGCAGAATCTATTAGTAATAAGGAAATCCCTGTACAGTGTGTCATAAGGAATAGTTGACAAGCACTTGGAGTTCATAGTAATCACAAAGACACATAAAGTATTTTCTTATGCTTTCATGGTCTTGGATACAGAGAATGTTCACATTACTCTGAATGATTTTGGCCCATTATTAATCTGATGATCTTAGTTGAGCCTTTTCTTTTTTGTGGTTTTAAACTATTTTGCACCTTTTTTGTTATTTTACCCATTAATAAAAAATTCACTAATCTTTCAATTTTCTTTCATTTTTATCTTTTTATATCTTTTCTAAGAAACAAACTTATATCAACTTAAAATAATAATTGGAAAGAGAAAAAAGAAAGATAATTCATAAACTATCCCAGAAAGATATGGTCAGTCTGTCCTGAAGCAACTGCTATAAGAAATAAGGTAGAAAAGCAAAAATGCATGTTACATTAGGGAAAAAGATAAAAAATGTACAGCCCTTTATAGCCCATTTTTAATGTTTGTATTTAGAGCAAGGATCTTGTTCTGAGGTCCAGAATGACTTGTGACTGAAAAGAAATGAATAGGGTAGGTTTTTAAGGAGTATAAAATTCAGTACAAAATTTGGTTAGATCTAATTGTGTAATTTGTTTTGGAGGGGAGAGGGAGAGAGAAGTTTCACAGCTTTAGTCACATATTTATAGGTATCTGTGACCACAAAATAGTAAGGAGCCACAAATCTGGAGTAACATAGACAGATGCTCTTTTGTATACTGTAAGGAATAAATTGTTTCTTTTCATTTCTTTTCTTTGGCATAATTCCCCTTTGATGAATTTAATGCTCTCAGGAGGTTTGCTTTAGTTTAAACTTACAAACATGAACAACTTAGGAAATATCTTGAGCTCCTTGGGCTTGCAAATCAGTACAACATTGCCATAAATGCTCTGCATGTTCTTTCAGAGGAGGAGATGAGAAGACAGAGGCCAGCAAGGAGCAACCTTGGACCCTTGAACCTAGGCTGGGCCTCATCAGCTGGCACTGTCATTCTGGATGCTGAGAAGCCCCCTTTGACATAAGGAAGGTCCATTGACAAACGTCATGGAGAAAACAGAATCCTTGCACCATGTCCAAATCCTCTACATAACTAAATTGACAGAAGAGGAGGGTATACAAGAAGAGGATGAGTCATTGAAACATATGAGTTGAATTCTCAGATGACCTAATGCTTAGTACACATATCTTCTCTCAACAGCTGTTTTATCGGCTTCTTCAGAGAAGGATGGAAAGCCCCTATAAAGCACCTGGTAAGTTGTGCCAAATTGATGAAATTCTCGCTGAAGCAGGAAGGAGAAACATGCTCCCCACCTGGCATTTGGCTTAGTGATAAAGTTTGATGACCATCATATGTCTCCGGTCACATGTTTACCCTTTCCATAAAGGGACTCACAGACTTATCTATCAATCTAGGAATCCATTTCAACCTTCTTAAAATATATATGAGATAGCAGGGTGTTTTAAAAAGTACTTCCCATGAAATTTCTAAATTGCTTACTTTCAAAAATGATTTCAAGTATTCCGTAGGTACTGAGCATATTTTGTAGATGTGTTATCTACAAAATATCTATTTCTTTGGCTCTCATGGTAACCCTTAATAACTTTAGAATCAAAAGCCAATTGATATGATCTGTGTGAACTAAGGGGATAGTTGTTTTGTAAAAATAAATCCACCTCTATTGAAGAGCTCCCTCAGTGCAAAGAAGAATGTGCCTGGTCTGTCTTTCTAACTTTGATGACAGTTATTTGGAGATTTTGGCTGATTCTGTGATATAGATTAACCAAAAAACACTGAAATGAGCTTTGGTCTCTAATATGATTTTTCAGACAAAAGAAATAAAGTAAATCACAGTAAATATTTGACACAGGATTGCAAAACTCTGAATGTAGGTATGGCTTCAGAGAACACCGGTTTCAGATTAAGTGCACAAAAGACTGAACAATGTTTCTCTATGATTTTATGCCACATGACCCTTCAGTATTTTTTAAACATTATCCCCTTATCATTTTTCTTTCAAATTTAAGATACAAATGCATGCAAATTAATTAGTCATAATAAATGTAGAACAGCATTGACCTTGATAATGTGGGGAGAAAAAGTAGAAGCAATATTTAGAAGCATCTTCCTTTTTAAAAGATAGCATTCTTATAGAGAACACAAATGGTAGCAATGTTGGGCCAGCATAGTAATATTAACATCAGGTGACATATGATGTTACATATTTTCTTTAAAAGTAAGCAAATGACTTTCTTGATATTTCATCTCAAGTTGCTCTTAGGTTTCTTATATTTGAGGCAAAATACTCCTTGAAGTAAGGTATTTAACTTTTTAAAATGTAAATGGAATAGGAGCTTAACGGTCTTTATAGAATACTGAATATACAGGTTCAAATTCTCTGTGATGAATGTGATCATTATATATACATCTAAAATGTACCAATAATGCCCCTCAAGGTGTTGCAGGTGTGGCTGCTGTGTCACATCTGCATCACTAGGCAGCAGAGAGAATCGAGGCTATGTCTACGCTCAGTGTTCCGACCCGTGAAGGCCTGAATGATTAGTAGCCTGACACGGACAGAGCCATTACAGGGTGCCATGTGCTTGCCAGCCACTTGGAGCCTGGTGAGTGAGGCCACCTTCTGCTGATGACCCTCAGTCACCTGAGGGTCTTGCAGTCCCGAGGCAGGAGTCAGGAGATAGTTCACTGCCTGTGGGAAGGAGTTTGTTAGATTGCCTCCTTGAAAGCCATAGAAAGTAGTGCCTCCCCTCTTTTTGAGACAGGATCTCACTATGTAGCTCAGACTGGCCTTAAACTCATGGTAATCCCACCTCAGCCTCCTGAGTGCTGGGATTACAGGCCTACACCGCCATACCTGGCTAGATGCATGGTCAAAACCTAACAGTTGTACCAGCTTCCAAGGTGTGAGGATGCGAAGAAGCAGCTTTTCAAAATCCCAGGGCCTTATTCCTGACGCAGTAGCACACAGTAGTCCGAGAACTGGGTAGCTGAGGCAGAACAATCACAAGATCAAACCCAGCCTAGACAATTTAGACCTTGTCTCAAATTTTAAAATACCACTGGGGCTCGCTTCCTGCCTCGTAGGCCCCCAGAGGGAAGGCCTCCGGTGCACAGGGAGCCACGGGCAGGGAGCACCGGTCTTCCGGCTGGCTCGCTTCCTGCCTCCTAGGTGCCCAGAAAGAGGGCCCCCGGCACAGGGGAAGCCACGCCGCAGCGATCACTGTTGCGCACTGGCCTTCAGGCTGGCCACCGCGGCTTAATTGAGAACTACCACGACACAGAGAAACAGTGACATAACTGGTCCACCATGCACCGGCTGCAGATGCCCACCCACGGAAGTGTGTGAATCATTCAAACACGGAGAAATCCCTGGGAATACATGCCATACAATGGGCCACTCTTGTTCCTGCCACTGAGAACCAGAAAGGTCCAGAGTCAGTGGAGGAGCAGCTGCTGAACAAGGACACGGAGAACATGAGAATGCAGACTAACCCCGAGGAGTCAGAGGTCTTGTGGACTGGGGTCTTGAGAGACGCTGGGAAGCTGTAAACCAGGAGGATCTTGCACAATACCTGCAGAGACTCCCTGGAAGCCATTCTTCCCCTGACAGCACAGGCTGTGGTGGAGCTCCGGAGAAGTCCACAGCAGGATTCCTGCTGCCTGTGCTGACAGTTGGGGAGAGGACACTAATTGGTTGTGGAGTCCTAATGAGATGGGAGGCTGGAGAGAAAATGCTACAAAAATGGCTTTTGCCCCAAATGGCTCACTTGAGTTTTTACAACCCTTAGGCTGTAACTACTTGTTAGATTCTTCTTGCGTATCTCTGTCTTCCTGAGAAACCACTTCAAAGATACCACCATGTATTACAGCAGCCATTGATATTTTCCTACTAATCTATCCATAACTCTGCAATGTTTGTATTGTTCCTATCCCATTTCATAAATGGATGCATGTCTATCATTATGTGTTCCCTACAACAACCACTGAGAAAAGTTAATGAGTATTCAATAGGTCACTCATGTATAGCTCTATTTATTTTCTTTAGAAGCCACTCTGAAGATACCAAAGTATAGTACAACAACTATTGATAATCTCCTACCTCTTCTGTCTGTAACTCACTATTATTTGTCTTTTTATTTCCCTGAGAAACTATTTTGTAGATAACAATATGTGAAACAATGACCATTGATAATTTCCTACCACTTTGTCTGTAATTTCATAAGCCCCCCCATTATTATGTAATCCTTCTTTTGCTCTTTAAAATAAAAAAAAATGTACCAATAAAATCTGATTGAGAAAAACATAAAAATAAAAGAGCCACCCAATACAGAATAGACAAAAAGAAACAGATAAAACTACTTTATTGAATCAGTGAAAAGAAAGAGACAAATCACTTAGCTGTGATTATAAAAAATTCCATAAAATAAAGTTGAATTTATCATAAACTTATGCTTATAGATCAGTATTTGCAAGCTTAAGGATGATTTGAGTTATGCACTGAGAACTAAACTTGATGTTTCTCTAATTCTCTAGGATAAATGTATAAGTATGCTCTCTTGCTAGTATTGAAATGTTTGTTTCTTAAAAATGATCATCTGCGTTATGTTGGAAGCACGGCTGGGTTCTTGAGATGAGCTCCTTCTTGGCCCCATCAGAATGAGGCTTTCACCACTCTACCCTTCACTGGCTGTGGTGGTCGGTTGTTGTGCTGTATGGGGACAGCTTTGTCACCTTCGGCACTGGATAGAAGACTGCGGAACTGTGCCAGCTGGAAGGGTACGATATTCGAAGAATTAAGAAATATTAAAGTCCCACAAAACACTGAATTGCCAGTGTAATTAATACACTGATATTTAGAAAACTGAGTTGAGGATTGCATTAGCTTTTTTTTTGTCTTTTTGAGACAGGGTCTCACTATGCAGTTCAGGCTGGCCTTGAGCTCACTTTGTAACCCAGGCAAGTCTCAAACTGGTAACGATCCTCCTGCCTCAGCCTCCAGAGTGCTGAGATTACAGACGTGCTCCACCACACCCAGCTGTATTAGCTTTACCAATGGGAAGGATCCATCACATTCCTTTAAGTTAAGGATTTTGCTTAAATTATTGATGATTAACTGGATTAAAGTACTAAAATACTATTTTATCACTTTTCAACTGGGGTACTTTGGGCAAGTAATGAGAAATTTTGTGCCTCACTTTTTACTTCATTGTGTTGTAAAGGTTAAATGTGATAATACATAGCGTTTGCTCAGTGTCAGTTATCCATGGGCTGCAATGTTTGCCCTGCATGTTTGTTATGAAAATTGGCTGACAAAACACATGCAAGATACCTAATAGAAGCAGTAGTTTGATCAATGATAATTATTGTTATCACTATAAAGGATAATTAATATGATATTTTGATATATATTTAAAAACAAGCTTGAAAATAAACACAGCAGCTACAAACGCATGCCAGCTGAGAGCTACATTTCCTTAAAGTCTTGTGGATCTGTCAGGGACGGTTTTTCCTGTTTCTGAAATTCTTAAGGAGACAGTTACAAAGGTTAGGCTTTTCCTTATTAAAGAGAATAGTGGGAGTTATGAATCTCATGTTTTTCTTTTCTTTTCTTGTCTTCCTTCCTTTCCTTCCTTCCTTCCTTCCTTCCTTCCTTCCTTCCTTCCTTCCTTCCTTTTTCCTTTCCTTTTTTCTTTTCTTTGCTTTTCTTTTCATTTCTTTTCTTTTCTTTTCCTTTTGTACTATGGATTGAATCCAGGGACTTCGACTGAGCTACATCTCTAGCTGCCATTTAATTTTTAATTTTGAGATAGAGTCTCACCAAGTCAATAAATTTCCCAGGCTGGGCTGGAACTTGCCATCATCCTGCTTAAGCTTCGAGAGTGCTGGGATGACACGTGTGTGGCACCATGCCTAGTTCCATGCTTTTATTTTTTGCATAAAAATTAAATAAATGCTATTATACTACATTTTTTTGGACATAATTCAATAGAATTGTTCCAGGGAACAGTCTTTCATAGCTGGGGGAAAAAGCCTCTCAGAAACCTAGTTGAGATTATAACACTCCCTGACTCTATCAGTTGAAGTGGCAGTCCTGAACTGTAGTCCCGAATCTCACTCTTCCCCTTTGACGCCGTACCTGTTCTGAGCTGACACTGATGGTCTCTTTACAGATGATCCAGGTCACACTTTCATGGAGGGGAGGATGAGTCAGAGAGCCAAAATAGGTCCAGTAATCCAGGGATGAGGGAAGGAGAATGGAGGGGTCAAAATCTGTGAATGGGGCCCGTTTGCCCTGAGAAAATAAGGAAAAATATACATGTATGTGTACATCATCTTTTCATGGCATAAAATATTTACAGCAATATGTAAAGGAAGAGAAAATAAGTTCTCAGAAACTTATGCTATCCAGAGATTTTAGCTAAGGGTTTGACTTTGTTACTATATATTATTTCATAATTGGTGTGTTTGTGGATCTAAACAACACAAAGATTAGATAAGAACAGAAATTTTGGCCAAAAAATCTTCCTCTTTCTTCATTTGGTTGAAGATAAGCAAAAGTAAAACTTCTTTTTATAATTAATATTCATGAAAAGCTGTTTAATGTCTATATCTAACATAAAACATTTTGTTTCCTTAGGAATTATGCTAGATTCTGTTCTAGTGAAAAGATATTTATTGACATGCTAGCAGGTTACAATTTAGTTATATTTCCCCCTTATTTCTTGGTTATTATGGCATGTAGAAAATGAATCATTATAATCTTTTATGTACATGGGCTTTTTAGATGATTCTTTTGAGTTTTCCAGGTAGATATCAGTTATTATATTATCTGTCCACAATGGTATTTTGTTCTTTGGTTCTCCAATATTTATCCTAAAATACACCTATATTTCTTCCTCACTTTATTGCATTGCTTAGGACTTCAATTACAACATTTAATTGTGATGACAACAGCTTTTGAATAGAATATATTTGCTTCAATTGCTTTATGGGTAATTTTTTGATGTTTGATTCAAGTTTCCAGGTGGTGTCTTTTATCGAATGGAAGAGGTTTTCATTCCTCTCATTTTGTTTTACCTTCAAGAATGAGCACTGATTTTTGCAAATGCATTGTAATCATTTAACAAGTAGATGATAGGGTTTTTCTTCTTTGTTATGTTTCATGAATTATATTATGCACACTATAATGAATATAATGAACTACATTAGATATTCTATCACTGATTCATCCTCCTATCTATGGACTAAGCTCTACAAGTTTAGGAACATTGTCTCAATACAGTATTGAAGTTGATTTGCTATAATTAATCTTAAGGTTTCCTTTAGCAAGCATATGATGTAGTTTTATCATTAAAGCTTTTCTTCTGTACTTTAGTTATAGATCTTATCTTTTAAAACTTTTATTTATAATGGTATTTTGTGTATGTGCCACTTTTCCTTTACTACAGATGTCAAAAGTATGCCTTTTTTGTTGGTTATTCCAAAGAAATGACATCTCATTTTATTGATAATATTTTGTTTTATATTTATTCATCATTTGAAAATTTTTTTATTTCACGCTTTTGATATCTTTACTACTTATTTTCTTTTCATATGTAGTTTTAAAAGATATTTTTGAGGGGTTGTTTTACAGTATACTTATTTAAAGTTTAATCATCTCTCAAATCAGCACAAAACAAAGTTACTTTACATAGTGATAACGGTCTTTACAATGTGAAAGAAAATGACAAACCTCTGACTTATGGTTTAAATATTTACTGTTAAAACAATGAAAGATTGGACATTTCAGAAAATCCCTTTTTTAAGTTTAGTTGGATATCATGATTGTCAAATATGGCATACTAATGTCACCTCAAAAGAATATACTGTACTTCTAAACTTTTGTATTTCCAAAAAAAGTTATTTTCATAAGGTGAAAAAAACTCATACTTCAGGTGGATGCAGTATTTCAAGTGAGTTTTAATGACTAAGTAACCTCCTTTTGTACTTGGCCAAAATCAATAAAAAATGTGAAAACAAAACAAATTCCTGAATCAGAGGGTTTCTCAGACACAGGCAGTATCTGTATAATATGTTGATTTTTCAGATTGGTAACTTTTACATCCAGAATAAGTACTCCCCACTTCAAATGTGTGACTGAGTGATTTTCATATTTCTATGGATTATTTGTCTTAGAATTAAACTATCTTGTTAAGTTCATTTACCTTAGTTTTAACTTCACTTAGGGCATCAAGTACTTTCTGCAGCTTTGAGTTGGCCTGACCAACCTGGAAATTTAACAAAATTAGTGTTAAATGCATATTAGTAGTACACTAAATGTTAAGCTTTTAAAATCAACAACAATAACTGAAAAGACTTAAGGTAATTTCTCTCCTCTCTGGGATATGGAATTTTAGGTGTGTGTTTTTGTAGGTGCTTGTACCCTCATTATGTATTAGGTTAACCACAGGCAAAGTAACAAACAAAATGCTTGGCTGAAATTTAATTATAGTCAAGACGTTCAAAGCTACACAAGACAAATCTAGAAACTGAGTAAAATTATGACATAAAAGCCAAAACTCTTCATTTTGGTCTTTTCTATTACTAATAACTAGCACATTTTGTCATATTCTGAGAGCTTAATAAAAGTTAGGGGAATCACTGTAATTCCAAAAGTGATTTAATTGCTCAATCATACTCAGTTTAATAATGATTTTCTTACATAACTTTCCAAGGACTCTTCAATAGAGGATTTAAGCACCATCTACCAATTGAAAAAATCAACTGAACTTTATGGAGAAAATCTCTTAACTTTTCTTTTCTGATGAAATACTAAATTAATAAACTCCTGAGTCTGAGGTAAGAAATGTAGTGAAAAGGGAATTTGGAAAAACTGGAAAATAGAAATTCCTTTTTCCCTGTTGACAACTTCCTACTTCCCTACTCAAAAATTTCTTTTGTCAAGAGGGAAAAGCATAGGAGCAAGGCAACAAAGTACAAAGAAAAGTTTTCTTCAGCCGTAAGTAGAAGGGGAACTTTCCAGATGGAAAACTTCAAATGTCTTTTGTCTTATATCTTTTATTTTGAGATCTGATTGCTAAAGCAATAGCACTAGTTGAGCTCTACGGGTATCTGTAACTCACCTTCACCAAGACACCAATAATTGCTACACCATCAGGCTTTGAGATGGCTTCGGCCACACTGGAGTACTTCGCCGAATTCCAGTGGACTATGTGAAGCTAAAAATGATAATATGGCTAGTTAATTATTTATAAGAGGATAAGGAAAAAAGGTAAGTAATGTTAACTTGTTAATATGTGAAGATGTCTATGTCCCACTCTTAGGAAGAGGGATCTCTATCCTGAGTAGTGTAAACAGTGTACAACTCCTAACACTACTGAGTAAAATTTCTTTTCCTATAGTGTGAGGAACTATTAAATATTATTCCTTTAAAATATCTTTTGATTGATCAATATTGATCAATATTGATTGATCATTATTGCATGTCTCTGTCTGTTTTCATGAGTAACCACTTTGAAGATATCAATATGTAATACAACAAGCATTGTTAATTTCCTACCACTTTGTTTAAAAAAAAAAAAAAACCTCTCTTGCTATAAAAAATATCAGGAAACCTGACCAACTGTTTTTAGGAGAAAAACTCCTGCCATTTTCTTCTTCTTGTGGTAAATCATCCCCTTGTAGGAAGGGCTCCTGGGCTTCCTGAGAGCCTTAGGCACATCAGAGTTCTTTTCAGACATCTCTCAAACCAAAACCTGCAGCCTGAGCTGCCTGCAGAACTCTAGACTTGTATATCCAAGGATGTTCGCATGTCTTTTCATATTCTTTTGATATTTCCACGTGGATATCTCAAACCTTACACAGCCAAAATAGAACTCTTGATTTGTACTTGCCAACCTGTTCCATTTTCTCTTCTTAGGAGAAGATAACATTATGCATTGAATTTATTGCTCAACTGTAAAGTAGTTCCATGGTTGTCACTGATTTCTCACTTTCAACAACTACATCTCAGATTAGATCTCACTTGTCCAAAATGTTCAGTGTTTGCATTAAGTACTGATTTTCTCTAGAATTTCCTTCTCCATAATCTTTGAATAGCAGACATCTTTGTCTCTAATTGTGTTGAACTCAAATACTACTCTTCAAAGAATCTTTATTTGATCACCCATTATAAAGTGACCATCATAAATAAAACCAAGTCTTTCAATATCGCTTATCCATTTTTTTTGTACTGGGAATCAAACTCAGGACCTCATGCTTTGCTGGCATGCAGGCTCCAGGCTGCTGAACATACTCCTGGCCCTCCAATTTTCTTTTTAAGTCTATCTCTGCCTTCTTCCCTTTCCTTTCTCTCCCTTCTTTTTTAACCCTCCTTCTTTCTTCCTTTCTCCCATCCATCTTTCCTTCCTCTTTGCTTCCTTCCTTTTAAAGTTTCCTTTCATTTATCATATTCAGATTCTGATAGAACTTCCCTTATAAACAGTATCTAGCTTATTATAAGTGCTCCATAAATATTTGTTGAATGAAAAACAAAGATTAGAAAACCATTTCACAGAGATCACTTACATTCCTATTTGAAATGTCATTCATTGTAATATCCTCTGGCCATGCATCTAGAATCTGTCCTTACTCTTAATTGATTATTCCTATGTCTATGTTACCATGGTGCTTTGTGAATATTCTTATTGTCACTTGCAACTATATTTATTTAATCACAATCCTTTATGCATACACTGCCCTGTGTGAGGAGGGCTTGCTTGTGTCCTAACTATAGAAATGTAATTGACTGAGTATTTACAATGTGAAAAGGGCTGGTCTAAGTGTGCCTTACATGGGTTTACTCATTCCACTGTGTCAGCAGTTGTTTGAGGTAGATATTAATATTATCTTGGTTCCACTGATGAGAAGACTGGGACACAGAGTGATTTTGTCCAAGCTTATATGGCCAGTAAGTGGCTTTGAAAGTCAGCGGAGGAGACTGCGTTCTTAATCACTGCACTGCCTCTCAACCTGGTACATGATATGCACTGCATACAGGATTATTGAATTGCAACATGTTGAGCTTTGTGTCCAAGTGTCTCTACCCTAGTTCAGATTCTTTTACTTTCATTTTTCTCAATTTAGCTGAAAGAATCACTGGTTTCACTTTCCTGGCTACCAAGTATCCTTTCAAAAACCTGGTGCTAATGTAGGCTCCTTGCCCACTTAATTTCACTCTACCTACCCTTCATATCATATGAAAGATTTGGGGAATAAACATTTAATATATTTCTACAATGTTGAAAGACATTATCTAAATTTTATAATATAAAATAAGTCATATTTTCATAAAATTCCCAAATCATCTGTCAGAATAAAAGTTGCACATATTTTATAAGCTCTTTTGAGAAAATGTCTTACACAACTACTTTTACTGGAGCATTCGATACAAGGAGTATGTATTCATTTTTTTTGTAAAAGCAAAAAAAACCTCATAGTGGAATAAAAATTAGATGACATTATAATTATCTATCAACAGAGGCTGATTAAATAAATTCTGATATATTCTTGTAATTGCAATCCTATACAAATGTTAAAAGGTGAGAATTAAACTTCTTGACTTGAAAAGAGTGGTCATGATAAACTGGTAAGTAGAAAAAATAGCAAGGTTCAAAACTATATGTATTATAAAATTCATTTTATACAAGTAATATTAAAAATTCAACCTGCATATCTAGGCAAGTATGCTCTATGTAGTCATACATATAAAGAGCAAAGTTTCTCTCAATCTCCCAGATCTTCCATTAAATCTGATGTGCATGTGTTTTTCTTCAGATATACAGATAATGATGTCTTGGTATAGATCACACACTTTTGTGAGGGGAGGTCAAGAAGGAGTAGTGGTGGCCTTCAGCCAGGGAACTTCAGAATCTCATGTACATGCACTCACCTCACTGCGATTGAAGCTGTGATTAAACTTGAGCTCTTTGCAGGGTTTTACTGAAGTATTCCTGTCTCTGACCACACCCTTGGTATGATTTTGTGTGCCCAAATTTGAAATTTAAATAAAATGGGAATACTAGTGTCTGCATTTTAGGGTCAGAACTTTAAGGGAGAGCAGTGGTGTCCCTCTGAAGATAGCAGCATGTCAAGGTAATCATTTTTTATATACTTTTAGGACAAAAATAAATCTTGGATTCCAGAGTTCAGGTCTAAGTTTAGTTGTTTCTTTTCACATGAAACATGTGCTGCTATTGCCAGGCATGGTGGGTCTGTGTTTGATTTTAGGGGAGTCTGGGAGTTCCTTATGAAAACCAGAATAATACTTTTTTTGGCTTTTGGGCACACTGTCAGGTGATTATCTTCTAGTTACTAAATCACATTACCTCTGCAGAATACTTGGCTCCATCCACCAGGTGCTCAGAACCGTATGCATCTGTACTGCCCCAGTGAAAATGGAACTGACAGAGCCTGTAGCTGTCAGAGAAGGGGCCACCTTTCAGCACTGGAAGAGAAGGGAACTAACTATTAGTCTGAAGATCACAAATTCCAGCTTATCTTTGCACAAATGCACACTAAATTCTGTGGATTTGAAAGGCAAACAAACCTAGAGCTTAAGTCTGCATCTTCTTTTTGTTCCCTACATCGATGGTGGTGGCACTTTTGCATGATGCATCCCCCATTGTGACACTGACGAGACAACCCATAAATTATATACAATTCCCAGTACCTGAGCTACAGCTGTACCTGTTTCCACTGCCAAGAAAGCACTTTTTTATTTTAAGAGAAAAAACAATAACAAAATAACAACAGTGAAGACAAAAACAAAACAATATAAAGCTGAGATGAGTTTACTGCTAATGTCTGTTGGTTTATTGAAAGGGTCAGGTAAGGCTTTTTTTCTTTTGACCAATTTTGCATGCGTATATCTGGTAATAGGAACAACTAATCTGAGGACAACAATATGCAATATAACAACCATTGCTGAACTCCTACCATCTTGTTTAGTGAAGCTCTGTATCATTTCTAATGGTTTTTTATTACTTGTTATTGTTTTTAACTGTTTGATTAATGGTGAATGTATTATATGATTACAGGACTTTCTTTGAAATTCTGCAGTTTGCAAGTTCAATAATTACTCTTTCAACAAAAACTGCATAGGTAGTATACATCAAAATCTATAGCAGTTTATTCTGAGTGACAAGTTATGCATTACATACTTTGTACTTAATGAAACACCACAGTGTATCTTAACAGTTATACTGAGAACCCCCGGGCCAGGGAATGAGAGAAAGTGCCTGTGGGGCAGGGTCACTGTTAAAAATCTGACATTGTATGACCTGTTGTTTTGGAATTCTGTCTAATCCTATGATCGTGTAAACACACATCCCAGACTTAATCTAGCATTAATAAAGGACATAGTTCCAAATGCACCTAAAATTTAGGCTCAGAACTCATCAAGAAAGTGCTACAACAAGTATGGCCTTTTATGTCAGCAGAACTGTCTTACGAAATTGTCATTTAATGACTGATTCAACGATCACGGAGGGAAAGTTGACTATGTGGCGGGCGATGTGCCTGCTTCTGAGGTGTGAGTACTGCACAGTCGTCCTGTCTGTCTTTCCCCCTGTGCTCATCCACTTTCGTTCCAACTGGAATGTATTCACCCTTTCAGTTTTTATCGTACTCGCTAGGACTTTTTGGCTGTTTATAGAATGAACTAAGTGAGCGTAAAGATCCTGACATAGAGGAAGGGGTCGGGAGGTGTTATTAAATAGTGTAAGTACTTAAAAAAGACAAATACAGGGATTCCAAAAACTATCTTTGTCATTTGGACGCTTTCCAGAAGTCCAAGCTGTTTCACCAGAGAGCAGCACAAAATGTTTAAGATGGCTGATGGTGCTCTCTACGCTTCGTTGTTGCAATTTCCCCAGTAGATTTTAGGAAAAAATAGCAGAACAGTCTTTGGCCTCACCTGATTTATCATCCTCAAAATTCACATGGAAGGAATGTCCCACGTTGACGATTTCTTTGGCACCAGCTGGATTGTAAGAGACACTGATGGGCTTTAGAGAGGTGTCATGTTTGGCCTCACTAGTTTTAATGTCAATGGGAGACTGGTTATTTCCATTGGCAATGGGATACAGCTTGCTCCATTGATCAGGACCTAACAGGACAAATGTGTGCATATAATCAAAACTTTACTGAATGCTTGATTCCAAGTTTTAGGACTATACCTGTTTGCTTGTCACTTTATGGTTTAACCAAGCATCTTAAATGACATTGAGTTAAATGGAAATTTTGGGTTTGAGAATATTTGCTTTCTATACTGTACTGTAAAACAGTGTATGTGTCAACACCAGCAATACAGGCCTAAACACATAGCCTTTAGGAGTAGACTATAAATATTTCATGAGCAATAGATTTCTAATATATATACTGAATGCATTTTTTAAACATTTATGCCCCAAAGACCATCTGCTAAAATTTCTTACAAGGATATTATAATTATTCAGTCCAGGAAATCCAAACCATCAAACTATGCCTGTCCTATTGTTTTAAGTGCTTAGCATACCTTCTATTAGAAAAGACAATCAACTGTTATTTTGATGGATATGAAAAGAAATACTCTTACCATTTGGGCCATCATATCCCCAGTCTAGACTTGCCATGATGTTCTATTTAGTTTTCTTTTCCTGAAAACAAAAATAATATCTGGAATAACTGACTGCAATTGTGCATGCAGCAGATACCCTACTGAGTCTCTTGGGGTTTTTATAGAAATATCAATGCCCTGAATAGGCTACTATTGCATCATCTCTGCATATCAGGAAGCATATTATCTAAAAAAGGTGTTGTAAAAATGTTTACAAAAGTTAGTTGAGTTCCAATTGTTTTATTATACTATAAAAAATTAACATCATACATTTTACTAAACTAAATCCCATTTCATGTTAGTAGAAAACATGATTGAATATTATCATATGAAATTCTTTCGATTTCTTAAATTAAAAATACTTTGCACACTACACTCCAGTTCTGCCTTTGCTTGATAATTAAGGAATACTAGCAATAGTAATTTGTAAAGAGGTTAAATTTACATGTTTACAGGATGATCTGAACTAGCAGCATAATGTTAATTTAGAATTAGAAAACAAAATTACTAAGTATTTATAATGCATATTATTCATAGTGGTACATTTCGTAGACACATAAATTCCTTCAGTCTGGAGTGATATTGGAATTCATAAGTAGAGAAGATTTATCAATATTGAACTTAAAGTGGCCTAATATTTTATATGTTAAAAAAGTATACTAGATTAAAAGCTTTCTCATTTATAGTTCTATACAATTTACAAAACACTTTCATACTACTTTGTTTTTATTGTCACACACACAAACTCTATAAAAAATTATGATTTTGTAGTTGAAAGATGTTGAGAGATTTCACTATAACTAGCAAGAAACCAAGAATTCAGTTGTTTCCTTCCCTATGTCTGATAAATCACCACAAAAATGTTTTAACATCCATATGGGATGGGAGTTCACATAAAGTTTAAGTTACAAGATTGTTTTGCCACACTGGGTGAACTCTGAGGTTGAAGATCTAATTCTTCTTCTATGCCTACAAATCTCTTAATACCAATTTACTAGATGTTATCACAAGATACGGTAAATATTTAAATTGAAAACTAATTTTGTAGAAGAGGTGTTGTCATTCACCCTTCTCAAAATACTCACTTTGAATACAATTATCCCATTGTACTTGCCACTTTCTGAAGCAGTTCTGGAAAGTTCTCTTTCATTGTGCTTTTGTGGCCACCATGATATCTTGAATTAATTTAAAACATTTACTTTTCATGGTCATTTTGTCTTTGGGGAAGAGCTAGAAATCGCACAGTGCCTGATTCATTGAATAAGGTGGATAAGGACACAGTATAATGTTTTTATGTGGCAGAAATTGCCATAAACGTTTTAAATTGATTCAGAACATTGAGGCAACCACAAAAAGTCATGAAAAAGGTCGTGCAGTGCTGCCTCTCTCATGAAGTGGGAAGAACAATGGGGTAAGGGTGCTGTAAGTATCAGGGAGTGTTTTGAGGAGGACTAGGGCAGTGTGTTTTGTACTGTAATAAATGTAAACATTCACCATATCTGTTGATCGCAGCTCATAGTCTGCATGAAGATGAGATTTGACAGCTGTTGAGTGCTTAGAAGCTCCACAAGACTTTCCAGGATAGTACAGGAAATTGATTAGGACATATTGGACTCTGGCGAGGTCTTCAATTTTAATGCTGTACATATGCTCAAACGAAATACAACCAGAAAAATAAGTTTCAGAAATACTTGCTTTAACACTTTAGAGTCTGAGTTGCTTGCAGTCCCGGAAGGAAGATGAGAGGCAGGAGCGGCTTTTAGCAAGGCTGATGGGAGATTTGACGGGTTCTTTGTCCTTTTGTGACCTTTGTGGCCAATGACAGTGCCCTGCCTCTGATGAAGAGTGGACAGTGGCCCATGAATACCCACAGAGTGAAAAGAGGCCCAAGTTCCCATTCCACAGTGTTCGGTATAGGGAGCTCTTACTTAAAGGGGGACTTTTACAACATTTAATTTTTAAAAATTTGATAGATAACATTGTATATACTTATTGAGTACGACATTGTTTTGAAGTACATATACACTATGGAATGGTTAAACCTAGCTGATTAAGAATTGCAATACCTCATATAGTGATTTTTGTGGTACTTGCAAGTAAAATCCAATCTATATTTTTTGAGAATACAATAAATAATCATTATACAGTCACCGTGCTGTATCATAGATCTCTTGAATTTAATATTCCTGTGTAGGTACAATCATGTGTCCTTTGACCAACCTGTTTAGACTTTGAAATGAACCACAAATTTATCCTATTTGGACAAAGACAACCCCTTTTTCATTACATGATTACATGATGAATCACCACATGAATGTTTTAATATCCACATGGGATGGTAATGCATATAAAGTTTTAGTTACAAAATTGTTTTGACCCCTAACTATTATGATTCTTTGTTTTATTATGTACTCCGGGTGTATTTGAGTGCTCTCACAAGCAAAAAATTAAATAGAAAGGATGTAAAATTTAATGAGCACATATAATTTTAAGCCGTAAACCAACTCATTTACCTTTATTCTTTTTCTGCTAAAAAACTTTGCCTTTCTCAGTTTTATATCTAAGCTCAATCCAAAATTAAACATTTTGCATCCAATCCCCCCTCATTTACCTTTATTCTTCTTTTTCTGCTAATAAACTTTACCTTTTTCAGCTTTATATCTAAGCTAAATCCAAAATTAAACATTTTGGATTCATTTCCCTCTGACCTATAAACTGCTCCCACTATACTTTTCCAGGGCTGTGATCTTTGAACCACTTCTGAGTGCTGAGAAGGCATTCCTTCTACACAGCTTCTCTTCTTCTAGACAGCTTACTTTTGCAGGCCATCAGATAAATACAGAAATACATATGGAAGAAGTATTGTTTTTCCTGAAGGATTATTTTGAATGAATCCATATGTATTTGATACCTAGAGCAACTAGGTTGATGGAAAAGTTATATGTTTAGAAATATAGTACAGGGAGGCTGAGGCAAGAGGATCGTTGCAAGTCCAAGGCTGGCCAGGGCTACAAAGTGAGCTCAAGGCAAGCCTCAACTTCATTGTGAGACCCTGTCTCAAAAAAGACAAAAAAAAAAGTAATACAGAATTGCATAAGTACTTTTGTTAGAGAATTGTTTATTACCATTAAGCTGTATCACAAGCACTGAAGAAATTCTTCTTGTTGAGGAGAACTATTACCCAGTGTATTAATGCCAGGCTGTGGTGGTATGGTCTAGAAAAGACTACTGTGTACTCAGTGATTTCTGTCTGCTTGGCCCTATAAAATAATTGTCTAATTCAGTTCTCACAGCAGACCTAGTGTCAAGTTAGCTTTTAAAAGGAGAGATTTGAAGCTCAGAAAAATTCAAGGAGAAGAATCAGGATTGCAATCACTTTTTACCTTTCCTTCAAAGCCTAGAACTTCATCCTTTTTCCATTCTATCACAGCACCACCATGATCAGGTTTACTGTGACATTTCCTTTAAAGTTAGCTAATAGTTTATTATATTTATTTTTATTAACACTAACTGGCTTTAGCTGAAGAATGAGAACATGGTTTTCAAAAAAGGAGCAAAATTTTATTTTTCACTAGACTTTAAAACCATATTTTAAGTGATATTTAAGGACTTCTTAATGTTTATTTTAACATTTTTTTTCTTCTAGTTCCTTAGATTTTCTTTGATTCTTATTTTTGTGCTTTAAAATTAAAACACAAGGGCTAGGCATACAGCTCAGTGGCACAGCACCTACCTGGCAAACACAAGGTCCTAAATTCGATTCCCAGTACCAAAAAAAAAAAAAAAAGTCCCAAAATTAAAACACAAATACATATAGAAGCTAATGATTATAATGAGTTTCAAGTTTAATTTTGTAATTAAAAATTATTCTTTAGTATAGAAAGAGTAAAAGTGTTAAGAATGTGATGCCTAGTTATGGTATATTTTAGTTCTCAAGAGGCTATAGCTATTTTTCAGTGCTTGTATTTCCAAAAAAAATAAGTTACTTTGCTGAAATTCAGACTGTATTAGGCAACTTCTTATTACTATAACAAAACACTAGAGATAATTAACTTATAAAAGGCTTGTGTTACCTCAGGGCTCTGGAAAGGGCATGGAACTCTTGGAAGTTGTAGTCCAAGGTAAAGTGTCCCCATTGTTTTGCCTCTGATGAGGCAGAACATCATGGTGGGAGTGGGTGGTGGAGTAGACCACTCACCTCATGGTCCTGGAAGCACAGCAAGTGAGAGGACCAGTGGGGTGACACAATCTTCAAGGGCATGTTCCCAAAGCCCTCACACAGTCTTCAAGGGCATGTTCCCAAAGACCTAAAGACCTCTCATAAGACCACACCTCCTAATGGTCCACAACATCTGCCAAAAATACCACCCTCAGGATCAAACCTTTAAAACAATGACCTTAGTGGGAAATTCAACATCATCCAAACTAAAGCACAAACTTTCCTTAAAATGAGGAAATATATATTGTGAAAATCAAGTCTCACTTTTGGCTATTACATTTTTGACTAATTTTGCATTGGTACTTATATTCCCTGTCCTTACTGAAATGGTATTATTTAATGAGGCAAGATAGACCTCCTTTTGAGTAGGAGAAGTGGGCCATAGAAAATGTTGCTATTAGCCAGGACATTTCCACATTAAAATCTCTAGAAATTCTGATTGGTGAACTTAACTGGCAGGATAGTTTTCTAGAATTTATATCTATCATTCCTTCTAACTTGGACTTTCTCTGTACTGAAAACAAGATGTGGTACTAACTTTACTTTTTTCTAGTGGATGTCTCTGTCTCTATCAATTCCAAGTTTGTCCCCATTCGGGGAACATTATGCTTGCTGTTCTCCTCTCTGAATTGCTCCATACTCAGTTGTTTGCACAAGCTCAAATGTTACCACCTCAACTTTCCTGACTTCCAAACCCAACACAGGTCTCTTCCTTCCAGCCACTGTACTACATCATTCTGTTTTCTTTCTCCGTATTTGTTGCATCCTGAAAAATTATTCTGTGTTTTGAAATTACAGAATTCACTTTACAATTTAAGAATTCAGAGCATTTTGGGTGTCAGATTAGATATGCTCAGCTGATAAAATTTATGCAAATATTTCAAACTTTGAAAAAACTTTAGAGTCCAAGGTACTTCTGATCCTAAGCTTTTAAGAAAAGGATATTCAACATATATTTTATTTGCTTAGTTGCTTAATACCTATAATCATCTCTAAAGTCACACCTTTATAATTTTAGGATAGTGACCATTTTTTGCCACTGTATTCTCTTCCTTTTAACTTGCCTGCAAAACAGTGGTGCTCAATAAATATCTATACAGAGAACAATTAAGTGATCAGTTTAAAATTCAATCATTTTATTTTTATAAAGTCTTAGAGCAGAATGCTCATGGGAGACCATGCCCAACCAAATGCACTGATCTAAACTCAGGAACGTATGACACGCTGATGTGTGGGCATGTGAATGAGCTCGGCGGGAGGTAAACTCATGATCGTGTTTGGACTAAGGAGAATCTTTCCCCTTGTGGTTCTATTCATGGGAGAGCGAAGAGACCACCTGTGTCTGTCAGTCATTGTCAGGAGAGTGAGAACGTTGGTCCTTGGAAGTGTCAAATTTTTTGATACTTTATAAGTGTCAAAATTTAACTCTTCAAATATGACTTGAACTCTTGACATAGAAATTTTAAAATTCCATGACTTTTATTACTGCAATGAAAGAAAAATTTCAATATTATAATTCTTGTTTTGGAACATTTTATTTCTGAGAGAATTTTTCAAATCTACTAATATATGTCTTTTATTAATATCAAGTCAACTCTATAAAAGTATTTTAATCCACACATAGAAAAACAAACAGTGCCTGAAAACTTCATGTTTGTGAAAACTTTAAATCTATCTAGTCATGCTTTATAAAGTTACTGGCTGGAAAGATATACTAGGTACTCTGACAATATAGGTTTGTGAACTTCTGAATTAATAGGAATCTGTTCTACTGAATGAACAGCCAACGTAGAAAAGTTAAATGAATCATCCTTTCATATTTATCTGTAAAACTGATAAATTAATTTTATGTATGTTTTTATGTATGTATGTATGTATGTATTTATATTTTGTAGTACCAGCTACTTGGAGATACAGGGGATCAAAAATTCAAGGCCACCCTGGGCTATTTAGTGAGACCTAGTCTCAAAATTAAAAAAAGAAAAAATTATATAGACAGGCTATTTATATCTTATTCTCTATAAGTAGCTGCAGAATGAATATCCCCTTCTATTACAATGACATTACTAAGCAACATTTTTGTCTAAAAAAAAAACACATACAATGCTTTGTAACCCATATAAAAGAAAGCTGCACAAAGTTATCACATTAAGCATTAAAATGAAACAGTTGAATATTTAACTCTGAGGCAAATAGATGATTATATGAAATAGCTCAAAGGATTGCATGTGCCCTGAAATCCAAACAGTTGCATAACAGATATTTGCTTGCCACAGATTAAACTAAATGTAAGAGAAGGAGATAAGTTCTAAAGTGTAAATATTGAGGGAAGCAAAGGTCAGTCATATCAGGGATCTTGTCATGACACCTTTCATTCATCTTTTTCATTCATCTTTTTGTATATATAATCATACATATACAATTATCTCATGGTTAAAATATTTTTTCTGATTCTCCCAATAACTTCATCAGCTCCTAAAATCTTTTAAACAAAGACTAGATTTATAAAACACATTTGAAACTAAGTGTACATTTTCTCAATCTAGTGTTTCTTAGTATACAGTTTGCATATCACTGGCCTCAGTTTCTCCTGAAGGTGAAACTAAAATGCATGTGTGAGTGTGTGTGTGTGTTCTCGTGCATGTGATCCAATCTCTTATTTTTGTGAAATAGCCTTAGCCGATTCAGATGTTTAACAATAGGTTGTCATTTAGTGTTTAAAAATGTTAGAAATAATTTTGTACTCATAAAATTAGCATTATTAAGAGTAGCAAAAGGAAAAAAATAGAGAGCTTTTGCAAAAAGGTGGAAGAAGGGGGAATAAAGGGATAGAGGGCAAAAATAAAAAAGAATAAAGATGTGTCTTATACGTGTACCAACTCCCCATAAATATAAATGGTTATATTTATTGTGGAGAGTTGGTACACATTCAGATGCCAAGTTCTTTTGTATTAGTTGTCTTATTAGAGGTACCTAGGGGCTGTGTGACTCCACTTCCACAACATAATTACCAAGAGACATGTTTAAATGAAAGCAAGTCCTTGACCAAATTCCCCAAATGCATGTATTATTAGCACACAGGCACACAAGAGTCACACAACTTGTCTGTGGTTTCAGGGCCGTGGGCTGCAAGTGAAGCTGTCCAAGTAGTGCCTTGCATAAAAGATTCACTCCGAACAGGTTGCAGTGATGTGAAGATTGGTGATCCTTACTAATGGGCCAGGCAGCTGGCTTTAGTCTAGGCCTAGACTCACAGCTCACATCAATGTGTTTGAGTGCTACAGCTGGTCGCACATTGACCCTGTTTATAAGAAAATTTTGGTCTGGGAAAATTTTCCAGTTCAGTTACTTTTTATGTATTTTTAATTTTTTATTAGAACCTGTTTGCAGTATGTAATGATTATATTTATTGTGGGGAGTTGGTACACGTATAAGACACATCTTTATTCTTTTTTATTTTTGCCCTCTATCCCATTATTCCCCCTCCTTCCACCTTTTTGCAAAAGCTCTATATTTTTTTCCTTTTGCTACTCTTAATAATGCTAATTTTATGAGTACAAAATTATTTCTAACATTTTTAAACACTAAATGACAACCTATTGTTAAGCTTGCTTCAGATACCTAAGTATCCATGTTTGAAGATACTAGGTCTGGTTAAGATGCTATTAAGCACTGCTATTCTCTATTAGGTTACATGAACAAATATGTTATTTATATTTAAGCAATACATATTTATATTGAAGCAATATTTTTGACCCATTGAGTCAAAATTCCTATATGTGAGGCCTGGAAGTCTGTGCTTTTAGCAAATATTTCCAGGTGAGATTTAAAAAATATTTTTGGACACCTTTCACAACTGTTCTTTGAAGATTCTCAATAATATCTGCCTACATGCTTTCTCCTTAAGGAAGCATACTGAATTAGTACTCATTTCAGCAGCCACTGCAACACATACTCATTGTCTCTATTAACTTAGACTCTTTTCCTGTATGTCTTATATCCTTAAATCTTTTCCAAGTATCCAACTCCAGAGGAAAGATACTTTTAAAAATTTATCTTTTCTAGAGGAAGTGTTCTCAGCTACTTTGTAGTACCTGTTTGCAGTATATAATGACTATACTCCTCCTGAGGAGTTGGTGCATGGATATGACACATCCTGATTCCTGTTCATCCCCTCTTCCGCCACTTCCTGCCTTCTCCCTCCATTTCTTCGTTCTCTTTCCTTTTGCAAACGTACTCTCTCCCCTTTTCCTGTTATCTATCTTCTATTTTGCTTTTTACTTATATTTTCAGTTTCTCACAGAAGATAAACCATATGATATTTAAGCCTGTGCAATTAATGTCATTTCACATTATGGTCTCTAATTGCATTCATTTTCCCACAGATGACTCAAGTTTATTCTCCTTTATGGAAGAATGCTACTCCACTGTGTACAAATACCGCACTTTTCTTTAGCCTTTCATTTGTCAATGGACTTACAGGCTGCTTCCAATAGTTAGCTATTATGAATTGTGCTGCTAAACAAGCACTCCAAAAGATTCTCTGTCTAAATCTTGGAAATGACCCACCTGAAAATAGTTGTGAAGAAAAAGAAAGACTTAGCAAGTGCATTATAGGTATTCACCCCACTATATGTCTTATTCACTCTTTTATGATCAGTAAAGCAAACCTTTGTAATGTACTTGTGTGCATTCTGCCCCTGAATAATAAGTCATTTTGCAAACTGTTAGTTAAAGTAGAACATTTACCCCTTCTGTTTATGGAACTTCTTAGGAGAAGGAGCAAGTGAGAGTAAATTAAAATAACTTCCTGCATGCAAAATAAATATTTCTATTACCGGAAGATGCTTGGTTATTGTATCTGTCTTTGCATAATCACTGATTGAGCCTTAGAACTGACCACAGAATTATCTGTCTACCCCACTTTGTTTGAGGAATGGTATTTCTCATGTGTGTGAACCTGAGTTAATAACTCACATTAAAGGCTTTTCTTAGATGTGTGTTAGGGTAGAGACGCAGAGCAGATGCACAGTGTGAGATATCCTTTATTTCTTCCTCAGGGACCAGTCATATCGGAGCCCCAATGGGTTGTGGTTGAGTAGGGTGGGGGAGCTGACTGCTGCAAGAGCTGAGGGGGGTGCCGGGCCATGCAAAAGCTTTCAAGCTGATTGATGAAGCATATTATCTTATCAGCCTTAAAACTGTGGAGCAAAATCCTCCCTAGGGATTTTTAAGGAAGTGAGAAATAAATGGAATAATTACAGGCATTTTTCAAGAAAAATTTCTTTTAGTACAGTCCCATAGAATTGGGATTTTACCCACTGTAATTGTACTCACATGATCTTATATGTAACTTTTAAAAAGATTGAGCTGGTAGTGAAAATATCAGCATTGGCACTTCAAAAAAAAAAAAAAGGGTTTCACAGATGAGAAAGGTAAGCTACTTGTTCAAAATTGGATATAAGCATTAAAATTATAAGGTCAAATCTTCATTGTTTGCATATGATAAATTATTGGCAAAATCGAACCAACAGCTGCTTTTCTTTCATAACTTTTTACTTTATTATCACAAAAGAGTTCACTCATGTGAGAAACTAGTGCCTCAAAATAGTCATTGTAGTTTCCCTAAAATAGATAAGACTTGGTTTTAAACCTAGAAGCTGGTAGTGAGACCTGGGCATTCTCCCCCGCTCCCATGAAGGCATACCGTGTTTTTCACACTTCCAAAGCCAGTCCCTTATTTCTCAGACAGAAAGAGAAAAATCAATAAATTTATATTAGGGTCCTAATAACAAGATTTCAGAAAAGATTCATGTCCTCTTAGCTAAAGGCAAACTAGCAAGATTTAAATTAAAATACTTAGTTTGTCTCCTTTATGCAAAGAACTATTTGGGTAATTAATTGACAGAAGTCATATCTTATTCTGAATATCCTGTTTTTCTTTTTGATTTTGTTCAAATTGTTCCAGGCAAAGGAGAGTTACCTGTTTGCATAAAATTATAATAAGCAGTTCTCTAACATAGATTTATTTGTAAGCATATGAGGAATTTAAGGACTTTCAAAGATCTCTGATATAGTGTAACTCATCCTTGAGCAATAATTCCTGTAGAAAGAGCATAAGGTTCTCTCCTCTGGTTTCTTGGGGCCCCGTTAGCCTCTGGAATCAATATTTTGGAGAAGCTGCTTAGGTAATAGGTCTCAACTAGGCCCTGGGTTTCCAAATGCCAGAGTTGTAAGTGAAAAGGTATTAAGTGAAAGGAGCCTTATTGCGTCCCACTGAGTTCATCTAGCCCGTGGTGGAACTCCCTGATATATAATGCTAGGGTTTTGCCATAGTAGATCTTATTCCTTTAAGGCTGTCTAGGCTGTGCCTTTAACTTGTTGGTAATGTTCCACATAACCTTTGTACAACTGCCTGAGGATTACAAAATGAGGGAATGACATATTGGCAAGCACCCTAGTTTTCCATCATCACCCAGCAGGCAGCCGGAACCAGTCTGGTGAGAAAGAACTCCAGGAAAAACACCTTCCGGGTTCATGTCAATAATGTTTTAAGATGAAGACCCGTGGAGCCCAAGAAGTCCTAAGGGTTCTTGCGGCTGAGAGCCACACTCCGCTTAGAATAAGATTCTGAGTGAGAACAGATAGGGCTGATTTTATGCAGTGATTTGATCTGGAAAAGATGAATTCCTGGCAACATTCTCAGCGCTTCTTGTTGGTAATGCTTAGGGCTACTAGCCAGCTAGCATTCCCAGTTCACATCCTTATAATGTGATCTTTTGCTGCTCTGTGAAGACTCCGAGAGTAATCGTGAATTCCACTGCAGAGTTGGACAGGATTTTGTTGTGTAGTTGATTCCACCTGGCACCAGCTGTTGCTATTCTTTCTATCATATTTATTTGTGTGTGTGTTAAAATTGTTTTTCTAGTCCTCCCTCCACTTCTCATAGTTGGTGAAAGTATTATTAGTAGAGTACAGTGGATTTTTTTCCCCAAAGGAGTATTGGCTCTATGCATAAAGTCACTTCTGTGTTGAGATTGACTGTGCCATTTATTTTGGAAATATAATGTTTTTAAAAGAATCATTTTAACTTTAAAATCAGAGGCGAAGCCAGGAACTTTGCTTAGGGATTCTAGTCCCTAAATTTCAAAGTTGGAGTGGGAAAGAAGAAAGGAATCATCTTTTAGAAGCAGCTAGATATATCAAAATTTGAAGAAAAGAAAGATAGGGTGTCTTTTATTAGATCAAATATTGACAGCAATGTTCTGGCATGATGGGCATGCCTTCTGTGTGAGATGAGTATGACATCCACTCACAAAACAGCCCAGTGGGAAGAGCAATGCCAACGATAATAGATGTGACCTTTTCGTGCTTTGGCCATTGGCATCACACTAGGGTAATGCTAGATCACCCATTTTTCCATTTGGATGTAACTAAGACTGATGCGGCAGGTGTCCTGCATAAAGCAACTGATTTATGGTGAGCTCTCAGTCTCCTTCCTACTTGCCTCTTTCAAAGCTAGCTCAAAAATCGAATCCTTTTACTACCTCTTCAGGGAACCCACAGACAAGGACCCCAGATGTATTCCTCTTTTCTGGAGGACTACCGTTGAACGAATGAAAAGACCAATGATAAATTGATGTATCCAACAGATACGTAACATGGCTACTAAATTTCAAGGAATTAAAATGGAGCTACTGACTGAGGAGTTGAGCTGTAGTGTGTAGATGAAGCTAAATTGAGCACAATTTAATCCCTTCATCACAATGTGAACAAGGAACCAAAAAGAAAATGGAGCTGTGCCAGTTCGGTGCTGCTTCAGGCATTTTGGATGTTGGAATTAGCTATGAGTTGAATCTGTAACTCAAAGTTAGTTACACACTGCCATTGATGTCTCTGGCCTCTTGCTTAAATATCAGAGTTGTAAACAAATCTTCCAATTCAAGTCAAGGAGATGATGGATGGAGAATTTTGTTAGGACTTCAGTGAGCCATGGCTTCCTAAGATATAAAACTTGAGCTAGGCATCATTGAAATTGGAAAGAAAGAGAATCACATTTGGCCCTACCGCATGTCACCAGTGGTGCTGGCAGGATTCTGGAGGAGAAGTGCTCAAAAACCATGCAGGGAGCGTGTTTCAGCAATATCTTGGAGTGCATTTATGGGAAGCTATCTTTTATGAAAGCCGGATATGGGTGAGCTTGAATATCAAACCTACACTTTTATGCTTGGTCTGTGTCCTGCTCTGTGGCACTCAGGGCAACTCAACTTTCTGGACTTCCGGCCTAGTCCTTCAACCTGGACCTAGGCCTTGCCTCTGACTTGGTAGGCCTTACATTACAGGACTCATGTCTCAGGAATCACGCTCCTGCTCTGACCACCCGCTGCCTGCCACTTCAGCTCAGTGCCAGGTCCAGGACTCTCTTATCCTGTATTCTTCAGTGTTCTGATACTGTCAGTTGAGTTCAGACTCAGGTAAATATTTGGGCCAAAGACTGAGTTTGTGCTTAGGAAAAATACTGTCCAAGGGGAAGAGTGCATGCTGGGTTGTACCAAGAACAAAGGGTATGGTCTTCAGGGGTCAAAAATTAGAGGAAAATAACTTGGTTCAAATGGGAGAAAGCAACCCCCCCACACACACACACACAGAGGTCCGTTAATTATGTACCACACTCAAACTAACATGAGCTATGCACTTGTAACTCAACTGACTCGGGCAGCGTTTGGACAGCTTGAGTTTCTCATACATTGTGAAAAGTCATCCATTAACGTTTTAGTTTACAACTTTTATATAATCTTTAAAAATAGATACTATGTTTATGTGATTCCAAATTCAAGGGTACAAAAGGTAGAAAATAAAAGCTCCCTCTACCTTCTGTCCCAGAGATAATCTAAGTTATCAATATCTTTCATACCTTAAAAAGAGCTATTTAGTATATATACATGGGAATAACTGCATGCATTATTTGCTCTCCTTTAAAAATGCAAGTAATATGCTGTATACACTTTTGTGATTCTTATTTTTTCTTCTTAATGTGTTATCTTGGAGTCTGGCCACATACTATAAAGAGTGCTTTTCTTTTTGACCTTATAATATACAATTTTATGCTTTAACATGGTTTCTTTAGTCATTCCCCAATTAAAGATATTTGATTGTTTTAGTCATTAGATACCATGTTGAAATTATTAGCATATTCCTTTGGACACTTAGGAAATTGCTACTGGAGAAAAGAAAAGGAATTTGGTAGTATAAATGGCTTATAAATTAAGATTTTACTTTTTGCTTTCACCTATATTTACTTAGATTCTAATAGTGACCTTTTTTTAAAGGCTTTTTTTGTACCAGAAATAGAACTCAGGACATTGAGCTTGCCAGGCAGGTATTGTGCCCCTGAGTTTTATCCCCAGTCCTGTCTAATAATAATCTTGACAGGTAGAAAAAGATAAGGAAAAACATCTGTAGAAAAAGATAAGGAAAAACATCTCTACCATTTTTGCTTTCAGGAAAAGTGCTAAGACAGAAATCTTGTTGAGATAATTTCCTGCTTTTGTAGTTCTTTAAAAAAGATTGATTCCTCACTCATGTACAAAGTAAAAGAAAGAGGATAGCTTATAGGACAAGGGATTCTATCACACTGTTGGGATTGGGCTTAAGCTACTGCTGCCTGGAGAAGCCACTGGGATAACAGAAAACACTTTCCAGTCTTTCTGATTTGGTGGCCGTGGGGAGCTAGGAAGACAGAAGCACTATGTACTGATGAAAAACACTCCGAAACACTCTCCTATTTCCTATGCAAAGAGAAAATGCGTGCTCTGAGCACAAAGTAAGAGAAAGAAATGTGACACATTGGAGGGGGGTTAGTCCCTGATTGTGAGAGGAAATTGGAGCGGCGAGTGAAGGACTGATGTACACAAATGCTGAGAAACATCGCTCCAGAGGAGTTTTCCTCTCACGTAAATGTAAGAGGGATACGCACAGAAACCCTGAAGGTTAGCGAGAAGGTTACCAAATGTACTCTATGCACTTATTCTTTATGGAGGTGTACATTTGTTTCTACTTCAAATATGTTAATTTTAAATGTCAGAATGCAGGCAAATATTATATTTTAATGTAACTCAAAATCAAATGGATTTTCTGAATCAAGCTATTCTCATTAGCACTAACTTGTTGCAGATCAAGGGGTTTGTTTTTGTTTTGTTTTGTTTTCCTTGGCTATTATTAAGAGATGAAGAACCTCTGCCTGCCAAAGACCATTGAGCTTATTTAGCATTTAATGCTTCCAGCACTCGACGTGATTCTCAGGACAATGTGCAGGACGTATGTAGGGACCTCCACTTTACAAACGAGGAGACAGGCTGAGTGGCATTTGCCTGACGTCATACCTCAGAGGGGCTGTGTTGATATTTCAGGCCAGCTGTGCCTTTAGTGGAAGAATTCTTCCCAACGCAAACAGGAACTTTATGATTGAAAACACATTTAATTTTATCATATAATGTTATTAAAAATAAAATAATAGTAAGAAAATGCCCTCTACAGAGCTAAAGTATGTAGAGCCATTTATGAGGAATATTATTGGCCTCAGGAGAAGCCATGGTGTACCAGAGAGGATATGGTGCCCATGCTCTCCACCCAGCCCTGTATTTGCGTAATTGGAACCAGATGTTTTAGCCTCATGGAATCTCAATCTCCTCATCTATAGAATAGATATGAAAATACCCCTCGGACAGAACTGTGAGGGTAAGTAATGGTGGGTGCAAAGTGTCTGTGCAAAAGCAAGTGGCAACTTTCTTACAATAGTTAGTATCACACATGAACTCAGACAGGTGAAAGGTTTCATAAATTGCGAACTGACATAAATGCAAGGAATTTTTTTTATAGTTTTTAATATTTATTCACTATTTTAAGAATATAGTTTAATAGTTGGATTTATTTAGTACATTTACTTTAGTAGTTTTCTAAGTCAGTATTTTAGGGATATCAATTTTTAGAGTTATTTAACTGAAGTAAATATTAGTGTTTCTTACAATGGTTTCTTCCACTTTCATTTCATTTCATTTTAAAACTAAATATCTTTGTCTAAGAACAAATTACCCAAATTCCAGCAGAGTCAAGGATGATTAATAACATTAAATCAGGTAATAAAACTGCCTTAAAGAACATAAGGCCCAAAAAGGTCTCCTAAATTCCTCTTAATGTGTTAGGAAAAAGCAAGTAGAATTTTTTTAACTCTTAAAAGCTTTGTAAGCTATAAAGCCATTCACAAATATAACTTAATACAGTTTCCCAGTTGCTTATCTGAAATCCCTGGATCCACATATGTTTCAGAATTCAGATATTTTCAGATTTTATAAAAGCAATAAAACACAAATGCTAAGTTGGATAAGTCTTACCCTTTACATGATTTTTGCAGTAGAAGGTATGAAATATTCATACTAAGTAGAATGTGACTTAGCCATGTTAGCCTCATGGCAGCTCAGGTTAGATTTGTCTGCAGATGAACTCAAGTCAAGCTGGGTGAGGATTTTGCAGAACATGCTTTTTTTCACAATTTTTAGATTTCAGGACTGTAGGTAGGAAACTGTGAACCAGCAATTCTGCTTCTTTGTGTAAAGTGTGTCAGTGCAAAGGCACTGCAGGTGTCTGGAGGCCACAAGGCAGGCCACAAGTGAATCCGAAAGTTACTTTAGCCTTTAAGCTTCTGTATCCCCATTTCAAAATGAAGAGAAAGAATTGTACTTTGGAGGATAGTTGTGTGAGTTGATGGTAATATGTGACAAGTGTCCAGTACCTGCTAAGCACACTACACCACAGTCAGCGCTATCATTGGACAAGAGAAGTGATGTCTGAAGAAAGAAGAAAACTCTGATTTTCTATGATTCTGAATTTGAAGGGAGCAGGAGGACGGAGTAGGAGTTTCATATAAGAATCTCCACAGACTCCTTAAAGGGAAAAGGGTCAAGACCCCAAAGCTTTCCCTCTGGCACTCAGATTTAATAAAACTTATTGAGCTAAACAGGGCAGCACTGACCTAAGCTCAGGGTCAGGAACGTTCGGAGAACCTCTGGACAGAAACTACCAGGAGGCTCTACTTTACCTGACAGTGGGTGGTCCCCCCTGCAACCTGGGGAGAGGGCAAAGGAAGTCTGGGGTCATGAGGGACTGGCCAAAGGAAACGGTCCCACCCTGAACATCTTGTGGTCCTGCTTTTAGTCTTTGAGAGTGACTATGGAAATTGATTTATTTATTAATTCATTTAGCAATTCTTTTGAAATTTTGACTAATCATAGTTTTATGAAAATATTTAAGAAAATAGAGATATGGTCCTATTTTTATGGGTTTTATAGTTTATTGTGAATTCAGAATAAACAAGAAAACAACAGCAGATTGCTACAGACTGTGGTGAATTCTCTAATGAACTAGGTCCTTGCTCTAAGTATTCCACACTTACTATTGCTTCAAGTTACTTTCAAAGAACAGAAGGGTATGGAAGCATTGTTTATAGTAGTTAATTGCTGAAAACTAGAAACAATTTAAATATCAACCAATAGAAAAATGGACAAATACAGTCTGGCATTGTCATATCATGGAACATAAACAGAACAATGTGCATCAGCATAAATAAACCTCAGATATAAGTAAGCCAAAAAAGCTAGATTGGAGAATAATGTATACTACATAACACAACTATATCAAGTTTCAAGTATGTACACCGATGAACAAATAACATATGGACTCATACGGTATAGTAATTACATACTTTAAGAATGTAACCATGAAATCCGGGGGATGATAATCACCTCCCAGGAGGAAAAAATGGACAGAAAGTGGGAAGTGAAGATTAAAGATTTTACTTGTATCAAGAAGTTATTTTCTTTTTTAAAAAAAAGCTGAAACAAGATAGAGAAAAACCAATGAAAGTGTCTGCAAGACGGATTTGGGGAGATTGGCAGCCAAAGCAACGTTACTCTGAGGGTCCAGCTGACGTTGCAACAACCTAGCACGACATAGTACCTTGAATGCAGTGACCAAAGAAAGAAATGGCGTGTCCCTTGGTATCTTGAGCCTGTGCACTTGGGAAAACACCCACAGGTCATGCCCTAGTCAGGAGAGCCACATGGCCATGTTGGTTGTCAACAGCCATCATAGAAAATGCAGTGCATTTTAAAAATTGCTTTTGAGTTAAGAAAGGCCAC
The DNA here is from genome assembly GCF_000276665.1 of Chinchilla lanigera. Classification (NCBI taxonomy): domain Eukaryota; kingdom Metazoa; phylum Chordata; class Mammalia; order Rodentia; family Chinchillidae; genus Chinchilla; species Chinchilla lanigera. Next base: position 3,298,282 of record NW_004955417.1, read on the forward strand.
AACAGCAAGGCCAGCTGCAAGAACATGAGCAGGCTTGTTGCTGAGCTCATGAAACTCCAAGGACTTGCTGGATGAAGTTTTGGCTGGTGCTGGGTGTGAGGAGAAGCTAGTCCTGAAGGCCAGATCTGTGAATCAGTGGCTTCATTTGGTGGATGAGGGCTAGGGAAATTCAAGCTACACTTAAAAATAGAAATACCTGGACTTGCTAACACACAAGTACAAATAAGATTCAGTGAAATGTAAATGGTGATATCAGTACCTTTCTTATTTTAATAGGTGGAGAGGATTTGAAAGAAGAAAGAGAGAATGCTGAGCTGCAAACCAGTAGAAAGTCAAGCACTGAGATAGAAGGGAGGCTGGAAGGGGAAGCAGGAGAAACAAAAGGGCACTTTTGTTGAGGGTTTTCTTCTATGTTCATCTTCATCTGTGCAAAAAAGAAGCTGTTTTTGCTGGGACTTCACATACCGTTCACATCTTCATAGGGTGGTGAGCATTATAGGGAAGGCTCATTGCAGTATGGTAACATGGGCACCTATTTCATCTTTGAGCATAGGACTCCTTTGAACATGCTGGAGCATCCATGTACTCTGAAAGCTAAGTCCTAGAGTTATCCTTGCTGGGTCAAAATCCTTTTACTAATATTATATATGATATATCAGTGAGGACACTAAATTTTTATGGAAATGCAGAGAACATGTTTTGATATTCCGTACAATGAATGGTTTTTATTTCCAGCATTTGATCAAAAAGAAGTTAAAAAACAAAACAAGAGGTAAAGATAGCAAAAGAACCATTCAAGTCCTATTAAATCCTTGTCAACCAGTTTTAGGGGGAGAAATTCCACAGTTCTTCCATAATCCTTCCACAAAGATAAAATATATGAGATTTTGCTATCTCTCACCACCTTTAACTCTACTTGATTAAAGTATTCACTAACTGTTCATATCTTAAATTGAAAATCAAGCCCAATCAGATTTTATTTGGTAGTGTCAAGTTTGTATGTGTGTCTATTTTCAGGTACTACCTGACTTTTTCTTGTCAAACTACAAGGTAATCAAAATTGGCCTGACAGTCAAAATTAAAACTTAAAACATGGGATAAAAGCAAAAGCTAGTGAAGTTGGCACATCCAAAATGTTATATTTAATTCTTGTCTCCCATCCCCCACAGCTTTACCTTTCTTCACACCTTTGGTAAATGGCAGCAGTGCATTTCTTATTTCTTGAAAAAGAAATCGGAAAGGTCTCTGAGTATTTCAAAACCTATATGTCAAATAATTGGCAAGTTTAATAGTTTCTTCCTCCTAATCTCTACCTGTGTTCTTCTTCTCTGCTATAAGGACCCTGTGCTCATATCAGGCCCACCTGGGTGGCTTAAAATGTTCCATTCTCAGGATCCTTAACTTAACCATATCTGCAGAGGCCCTTTTGCTGTGTGAGGTAATGTATTTACAGGTTCTGGGTATTACAGTATGGAGATCTTTGTGGGCCTTTATTTAGCTGAACACAGATAGGGAGTAGAAGGCAACTTCTCAAATACTCAGTAAGTAATGCTAGAGATTGGAGATGGTGATTGATGAGGTATCCAGGAGAAAATAGGCACAAGAGATTAACTTCAGCAGTAGGTATGAATGGATTAGCATGTTAGGATGGGAGACTGAAAGAAATTAGCTGCATCTTGAGCTGAAAATGATTGAGAGGTTTTAATTTCTAAAATGTGGATATAGGGCTGGAGACATAGCTCAGTGTTAGAGTGTGTGGTTAGCACACATGAGTCCCTAGATTCAATCCCTAGAGATGATAGTTAGTTAGATAGATAGATAGATAGACAGATGGACAGACAGATAAAAATTTTATTATGGTAGCCAGGGAAGTTAGTGGTAGTTGAAGTAATACAAATTAATACATTTGATTACTGCTTTGAAAACTGTCTTTCTTCAATTCAACTGACTGTAATAAATATAACAAGAAAAATTGATCCTCTGTTGTTTTAATTGAATTTTCCAGGCAGATAATATATTATCTTCTGAAAAATATCAGTGTAATATCAGCGTTAAGGTCAAAAATACATAACTGAAAAGTAATTAAGAAGAACTGAAAATTTTTATATTGGTGAAATGGTTACCAACAAAGTCATTTATGTAAACTGTTCACCCTTAATTCACCTGTGGCACAATAGCATAAAGTTGATTCAGATTGATTTTGAAGTAAATTTTATTTTATAAGGGCTATTAAGTCTACCCAAATTGGCTTAGTCACCAAGGTTGCTATCTTGTAGCAATCCATCCACTTACAATTTAAAGGAAGAGGGAGCCTTTCCTTCCTTCATTTCTTTCTCTCTCTCTTTCTTTCTTTCTTTCTTTCCTTCTTTTGTTCTTTCTTTCTTTCTTTCTTTCTTTCTTTCTTTCTTTCTTTCTTTCTTTTCTTTCTTTCTTTCTTCTTTCTTTTCATTAATGAAATGAAATTAACTCCGCTTTTCCAACCTTCCTCCCAACCCTTTCCAATTTATGGCAATCACTTTTCTAGTTTTAGGTTGACTTGTTTTAGGTGCCCCTTGGTTTTATTACTTGTGAAAGAAAGTCCAGTTTTCTAAGTTAATCTTAAAACAAACCTTTGCTCACATCTTTCCAACCCACAGAGTTCCACGCATAGGAACACAACACAGTATTTCTATTCGTGCAAGTGTTGAATAATATCAACAGCTTCACTTGCTGCAGGGTCTGTGTGAGGTAATGTATTCACAGGTTCTGGATATTATAGTATTGAGATCTTTGTGGGACTTTATTTAGCTGAACACAGATAGAGAGTAGAAGGCAACTTCCCAAAGACTCAGTAAGTAACACTCGAGATTGGAGATGATGACTGATGAAGTATCCAGGAGAAAATAGGACAAATGAGGCACAAGAGGTGAATTTCAGCAGTAGGTATGACCGGATGAGCATGTTAGGATGGGTGATTATTTTACAAATGCAGATTTAACCTCAAAGTATATTTGTGAAAATGTTATTCCTTTAGCTACAATCCCATCTACTTCCTACTTAAGGCTCAGCACTACCAGAGTGGTTTGCCCATACTCAGGCCCTTCCTGCCTCCAAATGAACTTGAGATTGTTTTCCTTTTGCTTTCAGTATGGTCTAAAAGTGGTGCCATAGTCATGAAGGGTCAGGATCTAGGCCCACAGACGTGGAGTCACCTGTCTCCCTCACTTCCTTGTGTTCCCACACATGGACGATATTAACTATATCTCCACAAGTCCTTTGGCTTTTCTCCCTCCCTCCCTCCCTCTCTCTCTCCTTCCCTTTTTTCCTTCCTTGTCATTGCCTCTTACTTGTTGACATGGAATCATATCCTAGCAGGTGGCATGTCCCAAGCCTTTGTTTTTTCAGATCCAACTCAAATCCTACGTGAAAATGATACTCCCAAAGTACCAGTCAGTTCACTCGTGGGGTTCTGCAATGTTGAGCAGCTCCCCACAGCTTTGCAAGAAAGGTGACGGCAGATCCAGCATGCAATGGCCTCAAATCCCCTTTCTACACATATATTGGGAGTTCTCTTTCTGTTGTTGATTTTTCGGCAAAACAAGACCGTCATCTCCAAATTTATACTATCTTTCTCCACTTTCAGGATTCAACATTTGCTGGTCTTTTAAGTGGAAAGGTCAAGTTTTCATCCCAAACGCATGCAACCACTTGTGAAAAATCTAATCTATTATTCCAAATACACCTCAGATGATAGATATAGTAACTCTCCCCTCTCCTATTCATGGTGATAAGTTCCAAGACCCTCAGGAGATGCCTGAAACCATAGATTTCTATACACACATACTTACTGTAGATAAAGTTTATTCCTAGGCATAGTAGGAGATTAACACTACCTAATAATCAAATCAACAGTGTACTGTAATAAGTTATGTGAATATAGTTTTTCTAACTCAAAATATCTTACTGAGCAACTTTGTTGAAGATAACAGTATGTAATGTAGCAACCATTGTTAATTCCTACCATGTGTCATTTTCCTGTTGTTTTGATTGTGTCTTCATTGTTGTTGTTTTGTTAGTTTTTTTAATCTTTAAAATAAAAACAATCTTACTGTACTCTACTAATACGTGGCAACAGTGTGTCATACAATACCTATGTGGTAAGGTGAAGCAAGATGAGTGATGTTGATATTGGGACACAATATCAGTTTAGGTTAGTAAGGTTTACTTGAGCACAAGCACTGCAATACTGGGACAGTCAGTCTGATAACAGAGAGCTACTGAGAGACTAATGGAAGGGTAGTAGATACAATGTGGATACACTGGACAAAAGGATGATTTACATTGGAGGTAGAATGGAATGAAATGGCATGAAATTCATCTCACTACTGGGAACAATGCATAGTTTATAACTTATGAATTGCTTACTCCTAAAAATTTCCATTTAATATTTTTAAACTGCAGTTGACTGCAGGTAGCTGTAACTGAGAATAGTGAGACTGTTGATAAAAGGGAGTACAGGGATTCCTTAATGAAGTCTTTCATGAAACTAATACTTTCCCATTGCCATAGCATTTATTTTGTATCTTTCTTATGACACTTTTCACATTCAAACCATGATTATAATTATGTTTATTTTTGTCTCTCCACCAGATGTAAGATCCTGAATATCACAGACAGAATCATATCAATCCTTCATTATTCTCAGTAGGTACTCAATAAATATTTGTTAAATGTTAGAATGAGTAAACAAGTTAATTGATTTTGCTCATTTATTTCTGTGGGAAATTAATGATACTGTGAAGAAACCATTTGAGCCCACTCAAGAATAAGCTCCATCTAGAGTTGCAATAATAGAATTTTTAGTCAAACAAGACTGCTTTATTACTCACTGGATTATGAAAACTCTCATCTGTGGAAAACATGCCAGCATCTTAGGAGAGGGATACCATCTCTCTACCTAAAACTTGGTCTAATCTTAGTACTAGAAAGCTGAAACCTCCTAACTGGAGAAAAAGATAAGTTTCAATATTTAAAAGATGATAAGTTGTGACAGCGCCAAGAGTATCAAATTAGCCCAGGCATTAGCCACCCTTCGGTGCCAGCTGGGGGGCATGTGGAGAGGGAGGTACATGTGGTGGGGGTGGGGGCCGGCTTTCAGTCACGGTACTGACAGGGACAGCTGCTGTGTGGCTCTGAGGCAGCCCTCTGCTCTGCCTCAGTGGTCAGGAGAAGGATGAGAAAAGCTCCAGCTGAGAAAGCCAAGAAGAGACCGGGAGGTGGTGGCCAGATGGAAAGGGGGTTTAGCAGAACTCAGCTTTGGTGGGAGATGGGGCTGAGCCAGCTGAAGCACGGTGATTCCCTAGGTCATCATCAATCTACAAAAGGCGAAGAATCTCAGAATTAAGTTACAACATCTGCTTGAAAGACTACAGTCTGTCATTTATGAGCAAAGTCACTTCTATGTTCCTGAAATAAGTGATTTCCTGGGGATAAAACTTAGATGTGTCACATTTCAGAGCATTATGAAAAAGTTATAGACACATAAATCTAGAAGTGGATAGTTTCATCTCCACCATAATGGACGATGAAAGGTAAGATTAAATGATTCTGAAACTTTGCCTGACCTGATAAACCTCCATGACTTAAGAAAGTGAACCCAGCTTGGCTGGACACAGCCTCTCTAATATTATTATAGTGAAAGGAATTTCTCACATTCCAGGCCGGGAAGCAAAAGAAGGTCTCTGTGCCACCGTTTTCTATACTCATCCGTACACAGGGTTTTTGTTTCAAAATTAGCATTTGGAAGAGTCGGTAAATCACTTTATACTTTTGGCCTATGTTTTATTCCAGATAAATTTATAAAGGGTTGACCTGCTTTTATATTTTAAAATCTTCTCCTCTTCACCTTCACTATAGCTTTTTCTTATGGGGTTTTTAAACAGGGAAATCGCAGGATATTTGGAAAGAAAACATCCTAACGGTACATCCTGGACTTGCTTTCCTGGCCAGTGCCCTGCTGACAAGATTCAGCTGGTAGAATAAGCGAGCCCTAGGAGCCTTCAAGTATGCGGCCTTACAGAAAACAGGTGCAGGCATCTTGTTCATAGGCTCAGGTGGAAGTCGGGAATCCCAGGTGGACGGAAGGTTCATATTTTAGCCTCAGAACCCAGTAGATCCTTCTTAATCTTTGGGAAAAATTTGCTTCTGTCTGTCTCCCTTTTTGTGCTCTGCTTCTTGCAGGTCCACTTCGCAGCCCTGGAGCAGAACTGCAATGTGAACAGAACTATTGTCAGTCTGCAGAGCTGAGGAGGAAAGGAGCTCCCAAGCCCTTTCTCACTCAGAGCACCAAGAGGTCATCTTTCCCCCTTTGCTTCCAAGGAAGCCTTTTAATGCTTTGCTCACAAAATAAAAGGTGCCTGAGGTGACCTCTGTGTTGGGAAATGCAGATCAAAATGATGGAAAACAGGGAATGGAGAGCAAAATTCAAAATTCAAAACACTGACTGTGTAACTTGTGAGAACATAAAGCACTATGCTCGCTAGTTTACAGTACTTATTTAAATTTAAATGGACAGAGATTTGGACCCCCCAAATCTCATTTTTAGGATGCCACACTATTGAAATTTTAAAAAGAATAATTGGAAATATGTATACAAGATGCCAGCTGAACTAGTGTTTGTAAGAGCAGGCATTTAAAAATAATCTAGAGGGGGGAAGTGGATGAAATAATGATACTAGGCAACTGTGTTTATGATATTTTAAGCAGAGAAAGCAAATTTCAGAGAAATAGTATAATATGATCCTGATTTTGTATATAAAACTTTTTGCACATACAGACTTATGCATTCGGTGAAATAGGAGCAGAAAGATAAACACAATTTAGTAACATTTGTTGCCTTGAAGGGAGATGATTGGAAGGGAGAGACTAGTGATTTTTACTTGGTTTACATTTCTATTGTTTGAACATATTACAATGAACATATATTACTTTTAAATGGTCGTATAAAATTTTTTGGGAAAAATTTGCTTTTTAAAACCTTATATTTAAATCACAAGAGGAAAAATGCATTTGTGCAGTTTCTGAGTCTACTGGCACATTGTCAATAGAGCAGCTGTGCACCTTTCTGAATACTGTTTTATTGCCTTGTCAATTGGAAATCTCTAAGCAGATGAGCACATGGGTATTTATTTTATGCTGCGCTATCTCCAGCACAATTACAGTCCTATGAGGGAAGAAAAATGTGCTTGTTTAGAAAAACCAGGAGGGGTGGAATCTCACTTTAACTTTATGGCATAAGAGGAGAAAGCATTCAAATTCAATGACTGGAAAAAGAAAAATCTAGGGGTAAGCTCTAAAGCACATGAAAATCATTACCTTGTGCTTCTATATCGATGGCTCTCAAGTATCAGCACACATCAGAATCACCTGCAAGGCTCTTGGAAATACAGCTTGTCAAACTTCTTAGAATTTCTAGTTCAATAAGCCTAGGAAGAAAGCTGAGATTTTGCATTTGTAGCAAATTTTCTCAGTGATGTTGATGCTGCTAGTCTGAGAATCACACCTAGAGAATCACTGTGGTGGATTTATATCCTTTGTCAGAAGTGACCGAGATTTCAAATGAATTACACAACTTTCTAGCTAGTTACTCTTAGAAGAAAATAAGTAAGACTGGAAAATATTAAAAGAAAACAGAATACTTATGAATTACATTGGAATAAAAAAGTTATTATCTGTCTCTAGTTGTGGCACTTACTTTCTTTAAGTATGTGGAAATTTTATTTTTTAATAAAGCAAAATAATACCCTGGTGATGACTATGTTTCATTGTGACTGAGGGCCTAGCACGTACAAGGCCCTGAGTTCAATCCTCAGTACCACCAAAACAACACACACAGCAGCACTGTGACTGAGGCAGTTGGCTTGCACAATATATGCTTTAGAATTTCTCTTTATTTTTTCAAGTTTGACCCTTCATGTTTCTTAGAATTAAACCTTTTAGGAGAAAAGAAAATTGTTTAAAAAAAGAAAGAAAACTCCAGGGAACTGTAATTTTGTACTGTCCTTGTGGTGTAATGCCCTCTTCCCCAGATGATCCGAGAGCTATGCATTGAATGCAAGAGGCTCCAGGTTTGCTGCCATCCTGTCCCCAGAGATCTCCCCTTCCAGGGCTAGATCAGACTTTTCACTTGGACCAGTCCCACACTTCTGCACAGAGTTTCAGGGGAAGGATTTGGGGTCATATGTTTTTTCCAAGGAGGATCAGGAAAAGCTTTTCTTGCAGTTTGGGTTTGATGGCTGTAGCTCAGTGGCAGACCAAGGCACACAGGAAGATTTCCAAGCAAGCAGCCACTTCTTTCCTCCTCTCACAGCCTTGAACCCTGATCTCTGGGCTCTTCCCTCAGAAGTTCTCCCTTGTTCTAGTTAAATTGTACATTGCAATTGCACGGCCATCCCAGATGTTACTTTTAAATCACATGTTTACTTTGTGAAAGCTCTTACTTTAGGGAAACCAGAGGTCAAGATTGCAGTTGGTTGACAGATCTGTGAAATAGCTCTGCCCTCCTACCTCATTTTTTATATCAAATTTCATATTGCTTGCTATCTTCTCTTTTCCAAGTTTAACTTTTCCTAATGCTGTCTCTTGGCCACCCCAGTTTGGGGACCACCCTGAGTTCCCTAGGACATCTTCCTTCAGTCTCATAGCCAAAATTGCCTAATTTTGGCTAGTTAACCATCTTTTTTTATTTTAAAGAGAATAAATTTAAAAAACAAAAACAAAAACAAAAGAACAATAGCAAAATGCCGACAATGTAGACAAAAACAAAACAAAGCAAAAGCAGTAAGAATGATACAGGGTTTCAGAACCATCTTAAAAGAGATTTACACCAGAACATTAATGGCAGAAAAGGCTGAACTAAAAGGTTAACCTTTTCCAACCCCATCTATATTTTACATGGTGATTTAGAACGCAGAGGACCTTAGTAAAAGGATATATTCCCACCAATGGAATATCATGAGCTGCCACTGAGGTAGACATTTTTTGCTAGAGCAGTTTTTCTGGGTCCCTTACACCAAAATATGTACTCTAGTTTGAGATTCTGAGAAAGTTGAACAGCTTAGGGACAGGCTCATGTTTGGTAGACCCTATTATTTTTTATTAGGGAACAGAAGAATGTTGTCTTTTAAACATATAATCTCAATCTCGACCTGAAGGGGAAATGAATGCGAACCAAGGCACTGTGACTGATTGATTGTTGTGTTCTTTATTCATTGCCTACCTCTGTTACACACCGTAGTCTACTTCTTATTGATTGGATGTTACATTTATTTAGGGTTAAAAAACTGTTACAGTTTGAGACCTGTATGTGAAAAGCAGGATTGAAGTTAAACAAATAGAGTTGTATGGGTAAGTTGGGAACCCTAGACTTTGGCTGTGCTGGGGTTAAGGTGCCTAGCAAGTACTGCTTTTATAAAGAGAAATAACTCATATACATGGCAACAACTAGCACAATAATAAAAGGTAATAATTGGACAATATCAACAAAACCCCAACCCTTTCGGACTCAGGCCAGAATTACCAGGGAAGGGAATTGGGTCAGCTGCCTGTGAAGCTGGACCACTTCATGACAGCCTAGGTAAGAGTATAGAATTGGCAGAACTCTTCTAGAGAACCAGTGACTTTGTGTGCACAATCTATAATCTCTAAGCTCTTCAGCATTTGTGCTTCTTGTGTTCCCCTGTTTATTTATATGGGTTTCCCTTCTCTTTAAAAAGCTGAGTCTGTTTTATCTCAGTCAAAGGAAGCAGCGGAGGCAAGCCTTCTGGGCCCAGGAATCATAGTGACAGTGGTTAGCCTTGGAAAAGTAAAATCAGACAAAACCAAATCCAAGCCCTTTAGGCTTAGCACTTTGTTTAAGAGCACTGTAACTGGGAAGTTTTCAAAAATAGCCTTAATTTTTTGGCTACGTTCTTTTTTATTATTTAAAAGAAGGGATATGCAATCCTTATGGTCACCTTAGATGATTCAGCTGTGGTCAGAAAGAAAGACATTCTACCTCATTTCTATAAAAATACAACCCCCCCAATACAACCCAATAGCAATTTGTATATCTAGCTTGACTTGCTCATAAAAGCAAAGGTTTTTTAAATTTGTACAAAATAGTTACAAAGCAAGTTTAACTGTCTGAATATGACAAGTATGGCCAAAATTTATGAAAATTCACACTATGTGTATATACAGACACTACTTTTCATTTATGTCTTGAGCTTTTTTCCTTTTCTCAATCATTATTTTTATTGAACTTGATCAGAAATAATTTTAATCAGTGTTCAAGATGCATCACTTCAAATTTGTTTTATCAGATCAAGACATGAAAATGGATAAAAGTATGATTGACATAAATAGAAGCCTTTGTTATTTTAAAAATGGGTGGTATAAGTGTTAAATTGTGTGTTTATACTACTCTAGGTACTTCCAGGAGTTTTAACTTGACATCACAATTCTGCTATCACACTTGAGTGTCTGTATTTAGCCCACGTAGGAATAGGATCCCTGCATACTGCAGGCTGCCTTATCAGATGTAGATACGAGTAGAAATCAGCTATGCCAGCGCAGCACCCTAAATCTGAATACTGTGAATCTCGCCTTACTCTTTGCAGACCACAATCTTGCAGCAATCGCTCGGTGAGGTCCACCCAATACAAAGATTTGTCTGAAGCAGTATCCAGGAGAGGCATGATTTACAGCTTTATGGGAAAAATAAAATCATTTACTGAGCATAAGTGAAGCTACTTTAGGGAATGAGAACAATAAACACTTTACTATATTGATAAGGACTTCATTGCGTTCAGTGAATTACAGAACAAAAAGATTCTGATATGTACTTTCAGTTCCCCTTCCCTGGGGAATGTCTGAACTCCTGTATTTATTTGAATACAACAACATATCCTGTGTTCTGCAGATTATTTCCAGCTTCACCATCAGTCACAAACCACTAACTTTGGGTCAGGCCCTAAACTAAGCTGGGTGTTGTGGATAAAAATATCAGTGGGGGGCTTACAACGTAGCACAAGAGAAAGATGTGAACTCAGGAAGGAAAGGTATTATTATTTTCTAAATAGGCACTCTGCTCACGGTTGCCCATACATTATTTCACAAAATCTGCAAAGCAGTCCTAGAGACATGTTTACTGTTGTGATCATTTTGCAAGTGAGGAAACAAAATCCAAGGGAGGTAAGTAAATTGACCATTTACCATAGTGGAGCTGAAGTTCAGACCTGAGTCTAGGGGATATACAGGTTTTTTTGGAGGGTGTCGTCTTAAAAAATACACTTTACAATACACTTCACAATAATCAGATAGCTATAACAGCCACACAAAACACCCCCCCAAAAACAAACACTGTTAATCATGTGGAGAAGTTTTGTGCAGTGCAGGTGAGAATGTAAAAGGGTGCAGTCATTGTGAGAAATTCCACTTTCTTAGTTTCTCAAAAGTTAGGCACAAAATTACCATCTGATCCAGCAAGTCTCCTTTTAGGTATATATCTAAAAAAAGTGAAAGCAGAATGTGAACAGACACTAAACAAGCATTTGTGTTCATAGCAGGATTGTTCACACGAGTCAAAAGGTAGGAACAAAACAAGTGTCTACTGAAAGATAAAAGGATTTTTAAAATGTGGTAAATACACACAACAGAACATTGTTCAGCCTTCAGAAGAAATAACAGAAGCTGAAGCAGGGATGAAACTCGACACTGCGTAAAGTGAAATAAACCAGACACAAAAAGGAAAATGCAGTGTAATTCCACTTGTACAAGGTACTCTATCTAGAAAAGTTAACTTCATAGAGAAAATAGAGTGACATTTGCCAAGGCAGAGGAATGAAAGACTTGGCAGCTATTGTCTAATGGGTACAGAGTTTTAGTTTTATAAGAGGAAAAAGATCAAGATGAATAATGGTGATTGTTGCGCAACAACGTGAAAATGCTCAGTGCCACAGAACTGTATGCCGTCAAAGCGGCAAGTCTGATTTTACCATAAAAATACACAATTAATACTAAAAATTAGTGACTAAAGAAACTAGGACAAGAAAGGAAATCATTATAGGCAAAACCTTCAAAAAGTTAAACTCCATACAAAAATAAAAAGCAGAAAAATAATACATTTTATATTAACTAAATTTCACACATAATTTTATAGGACATTTTATCTATATTTCAGTTTCATAATCTTTATCTCCTTAGATGTCAAAGATTTTGTACTGCTTATCATGCAGAGAATAAAACATACTTCAGTCACCTACCATGGTTAAAATTTATTTTTTCTTTGTTATTGATATTAGATGCAAAACACCTCACACATTTAAGCTACAGCTAAGAGTTCATGCATTAAAACACAATCTTCTTTAATTTTGTACTGTTTCCATTGAAAGATGTGAATAGGCTTAACTAGTTGTGAGTAAATCTCTTTTGCAAATTTTTTTAAGAACATACAGCAATACAAACACATTTCTAGAGCCTTTGAAGGTCTTGGACGTGGACTGAACAAGTGGACAGTCCTAGAATTTAAGTATTGTTTTTTTCACGATAACACCGGCTCTAAGTCTATTTGCCTCATACATTTTTGTTTCTTACCAATGCACTCTTCCACCTTACATACTTATAAAACATGAAGGTGATAGTAATGAGAGAAACCTGGCTAGATCATGAGGACACACCAAGCAAGGACGCATAAAACGGTCGGTGCCAAGGACAGCTCTGCGGTGAAGATCTCACCTGTCTCGTACCAACCTCTACTGGACAAGCACTGTTTTATTGCAAGACTTTTATGGCTACTTCCATAAAATTAATAGTGTCCTCTCTGCCCCACCAACAATACATCTATTTGCATTTGCACCCCTGCCCTACTATTTTATGACCAGTAATGTCATGAAAGATTTTAGAAGATTTGTTTTGCCTTTTTTAAAAAGGAGTAATGTTTCAAACAAATGGAAAGTTGGAACAAGTGTTGCATGACTCTGGGAAGGTAAAGCAGGAAGATTACAGTTTGAGCACAGCCTGAGCAACTTACTCAGTGAAATCCTGCCTCAAAATAAAAATAAATTTAAAAAAGAACTGGGGATGTGGTTCAGTGCAAAGACCCTGGATTCAATGGCCAGTACCACACACATATGCACACACATGTGTGCACAAACAAACATAAATGTTGGCGTGACAGAAGCAAACCATAAAATAGACAAAAGCATCCAAGGCAGGCCCTACACGCTCTAAATAAGCTTACATATTTTTGACAGGGATTAAACCTAGAGTACTGGGACAATGTTCATGTAAGCTGCATTACCCAATGGCAGTAGCTCTGAGATGGGATGGAGATGCAAGCACAACCACTGTGTCTTGGCACATGCTAGCCAAATTTCAAAAATAGATTGATGATATGAATGAACTATAGATCATGACTGAATGCTGGCTTAGTTGATGTCTTTTAACAAGTATCCAGTAAATAGTAAATAGTGTTAAGGGAATAGTCAGTAAGGTGACAACCACATTATTGATATTAAGCTAGATATGAAATGTATAAAAAGAATGTAAATTCCAATAATAAAAAGATTAAAGTTCATCAAGTGATAAGATGAGCAAAGAATATTATCAAATTAGATGAGTAAAAGAAGCAATTTTAAAATATTAGATAAAAGTCCACATGATGTATCAGGCTACACAGAATGGTATGAACTTGCAAAGCTCTACTACCTGGAGGAAGTGACCAGCGTGCTGGCCTTTGGCTCTGACAGATCACCTTGGCCTATGGAGTACTTCAGAAGTTCCCTGCTCCTTCCTCAAATTTTTGAATTGACACTTATCCTGGGCCCTAATTCTTGATACAGCAATCTCAGCCCAGGAAGTCATACATTTTTCTCCTTATTTGTGTAAGTTACCTTGCAATTCTATGAGAAGAGAAATAACTATAGGATTGTTAAACTTAATCGAACCCATAGTGGAAACACATTTAAAGTTTAGGAATTTATTTTATAACCTGGAATAATCTATAATTGTGTTTTAAGGTAATTGAAATATGTAATAGGATCTACTGTGTTAGGAGATTAGCTATATGAACCACATGATGTTAAGTTTATGAGTGAGAGAATTTTCCTAAATCTCTACACAGTGTGTTGTATTGTGTTTTGTTTTGCTTTGAGACAGGGTCTTGCTATGTTGATCTGGCTGGTCTCAAACTGCAGAATTCAAGTGATCCACCCACCTTAGTGTACAAAGTTGCTAGGACCAGGCACAAGCCACCCAGCTAAATTCTCTACAATGTGTCAGAATGTTTTTAAGAGTGTAATTTACTCTTGTACATATTTATCTATTCCTTTTTCCCAAAGTTTCCTCCATTTTAAAAAATTTATCAAGTATGTAAAAGACTAACATGTCAAGCACTTAAAATGTTTGAGAAATTCAGATAGGCTATGTTTGTAACTGAAATTGTTTTATATGTAAAGGAATGTAGTCCCGGCCTGGTGGCACAGGCCTGTAATCCAGGACTCGGGAGGCTGAGGCAGGAGGATCGTTACAAGTTCAAGGCCAGTTTGGGCTACAAAGTAAGCTCAAGGCCAGCCTGATCTGCATAGCAAGACCTTGTCTCAAACAAACAAACAACAAAAAAAAGGAATGTAAGTCTATCGATTACATTTTTTGGGAGAATTAACATTAACTTGAACAGTAATCAAAGAATAGGTATAAACAGTAATTCATACTTTCCCACCAAAGTCTCAAAATTTACGAAGATTTATTTGTTAAACATAAAAGCTTTAGAAAAACTAGTTCTTGTACTTTGCAACAATGAGACACTGGTAGAGCTAATTTATAAGCTGCAAAGATTTTTGTGGTGGCTACAAACAATACATAAGCCCTCGACTAGATGAAAGCAGAACTCTATTACTTACAGGTCCAAACTTCCGGCCAGTGTCACACCTGAGGACAGGGTACCAGCAGCTGGAGTGCAGCTGTGGGGGACAGCTTCTATATAGCAAGCAGGGTGGGGTTACCCAGGTTCCCAGGTTTCTCTGGCTGATTTGATTAATTTTGGCGGCTCCAGAGGAAAGGGTCTGTCCCTAATTTTCTGTTGCCTGGCCCTAAAGTGATTAGTACAGGTATGTAGTGAACCCAAAATATGGACATCCGATAAGAGAAGTCGTTGGGGTGTGGACTTAATCATCTACTCAAGAGAAGGAACTGACCAGCCTCTAATCCTGGACTCAAAAATAGACCAAGAGAGCATAATAAATGAAAAAAGAAAAAAACTTCACATATGAAATTATATATATATAGCTTATAAATATTTTATTTATATATATATATATAATTATTGAGCCTTTAATATGACATGAGCTTTGAGCTGAACTATTTGGGGTATTTGAGTGGCTTGAGCAGTAGGAACCTCTCGAGAATATGGCATAGAGTCTGATTAGGGGGCGATCATAATTTTTCTAAGGGTTGAGTAAATGAGCACACATTTTATTATGATGATAGCAAAGAGGAAAAGACCAAGTAGAAATATGGAGAATTCCTGATGATTGGTTTATCACTAGGCCCCCCATGTGTTTCGAGTTAGCTAGAATTAATCCGTCATTGCTCAGTAGCAAGTATCAACAGGAGAAGAGCTCAGTAGCATTGTACTTGAATTATAGAGCATGTTAAAGGTGTGATTTGTGATTTTATGACAATTTTATGTCCAAGAATTTGTTAGAGTGGTCACTGTATTGGTGGTGGTAACCCACATACAAGAAGCCTTAATGCTACAAATGCCACTTTGACTAATATGTAATTAGTGAAAAAGTTATTGTAAAAACCACTGTTGCCAGAGCACTCTGGCCTTGATTTGACAGACCTAATGTTTGTTGTACTTTCCACATCCATAGGCTAGTGCCAATCGTTTTTGTTCCTGCAAGTCCCAACATACTCATAGGTCTTGATGTTGTAGGTAAGAATGTGAAATATCAGTGATGCTTGCTGAGGTCAAGAAGAATGATTGACATTTATATAAATGGGAAGGCCAGGAAAGATCAGAATGCATCCACGTGGCTTCTGATTTGGGGGTCATGGAAGGACAGAGTAGAGGGGATGTGTGCCCCTGTATGTTGGGTCACAATAGAGTCTTGTGGACTTGTCCTTAGGTTGGAAAACTATGCCTGATTTTAAGTAAATGGCTAAAGAGTGGGAGTGGAGGAAAATAGTGGCTCTTGTTGGGCATATGTTAATGGTACTGAGCTGTCCACTAGGTAGCTTGCTTGTGTATATTGAGAAACCATGGGAGCCATTCCACTGCCATTAGGGGGCGCCCCATATACAGAGAGACGGCCCTTCTGAAGGGGGTTTAATTTCTGTTTTCCATCTCTAAGGCAGGCAGATAGACAGATGTATGATGTGTGACACCTGGAAGTAGACAGATGGAGAGATGGTAATTTCATGGTTGTAGTCAATGCACAATAGGCAACATCAATTAAATATATATATTTATATATACATTTATATATAAATATATATATTTAATTGATGATATATATTCAATATATATGATATTCATGTAATGATCCGAGAGGCTAGGGCAGTGGGCTTGCATTTTACTTGCTGTGTAGTCTCTTACAGTACAAGAGTGGTAGACTTGTTTAAGATAGGAGAGATGGAGAGGGAAGTGGGGGATCTCAAAATGGGGAAGGGTGAGGGGAAGAGAATGGAGGGATTGAATGATTTGTGCATTGGGAGCTCAACAGAATTCCCATACACAGTGTGAGAGCACACAGTGTGGAGACTTAGGTATTATTACCCTTTGGGCAGGAGAGGTGAATGATATTAGCAGGAACCTGAATCTTGGAAAGATTATGGAGATATTGGAGTTTGTCCCCCTGAGGCTTAAACTTAACATGAGATAGAATTGAATTACAGTCATCAAGACAGAATTTAGAGTTTTATAATAGGAGTGGTGAGCAAAGGAAAGTCTCATAAGTCACTCCCATCTGGTAGATCCCTTCTTTCAATATGAGACTCAGTGATTTCATTAGTTATTGCAAGACCAAGAGCCTGTGGTTCCTGTCGTGGTGAGGTTTTCTAAGTTCTGGTGCACTCCACTTCTGTACTGCGAATCTCATGTACTACACTCCTGGCTGCTGGCTGGGAGAAAAGGACAAGTCAGTCTTTAATGATGAGGCTGAGGTGATGTTAGTGGGCTATCAATCCACATGGAACTCATGTGTGGTTCATATTTTTGTTTAATTTCTATTTTCCATCTCTAAGGCAGGCAGATAGACAGATGTATGGTGTGTTGATCTATAGTGCTATAATAAAATTGAGCCATTTGTAGAATTTGAATGCCACATTGGGTCCTGGGAGCTTGATTTGCAAATGTCTTTAAGTCAAGAACTTTGTGAGTATGTAGGTGACAAGATGAAATTGATCTATGATACTGTTCTAGTTGAACAAAAGTGTGGAATCTGATTGGCAGGACTGAATCTCAGTCAAGGGTAGCTGGATCTAAAAGCTGTCAACAGTGCAAAATTCTTCCTTGGTGGGTACTGAGAGAGGTTCTGTTGTGTAAAGGTTAAAAATTGTAAAAAAAATATTGCCTGATTTGAGTGCACATGGTTAATAGGATGTTAGGTTGCTTACCAAATAAAATATCTGCGGCTGAGATTGGAGTTCCATTATTAGTCTGTAGGCAGGCCCTGTAATTTAACCAATCATTGCAGGTCCTTTGTCTTGGTTGTTGGTTGGTCCTGGGCAAGACAATGTTTTGCAGGGAGCATCAGGGCCTGCATTAGCAAAACTCAGTGGCATTTAGATCCTATCATTAGCCATACTTGGTAAAAACGAAGCTTATTTGAAGAGTTAGAGATTCTGGATTGTAAAACAATGAAAACAGCCTTACTAATAATAAGACTAAAATCCACCACAATGATATGTAGTTGTATCTTAGTCTTTTGGTCATTCTTCTTTCCTGCTGGTGTGAATTACAACTAAGTAAGTACTGTTTGCTTTTAATCATAGTGGGATAATATATTGGTTCCATTGTTCTTTTTAATGGAATTTTCATTTATCAAGTGGAAGTGTTTATCTCCCTTCTTGATAGCTCACAATATATGGAACAACCCTTGAACAATGATTTCAATTTCACAAGAAGGAGTTACAGAAAGAAGTCATATTAATCATCCATTCCCTGTAGCCTGAATAGTATGGAAGATTTCTAGGTGGTAAAAATTTAGGTTCAAATGTGTCCCCTGAAAGTGGGTGCATCTGACTGAGCCTGTTGGGAAACCTGTTATTAGTGAGTCCATTTGATCATCATGGAAAGCTTTAGATAGGTTGGTTTTGATATAAACAAAATTGTGGATGACCCAAATTTTATGGTAAACACTCAGCAACTGTTGCCAGTGGAAGCTTAAGGACAGTTCTTTTTCCACTAGATGGAAAAAATGCAAGACCTTTGACTATTGCCCTGGAATTTAACTGAAGTTGACAGCTTTTGGATTTTTTGTGGTGTCATTGCACAATCTCTGGTTAGGAGTTGGGTCACAGTGTTATCTCTGTCTACCTGGATGGCTTCCAGTGATTCAGATTTCATGAAAATACCATTCATATAATGCAACAGGTTTTGATGACTACAATTATGGGCCATGACATAGTGTTTAAATATCCCATAGACTAATGGGTTAGAGGTATATTTTGTACTTTGAGGAAGACAACCAGAACCTGGGAAGCCCCATGAATGGTAACAGAATAAAGCATACTAGCTAGGTCAATGACAGCAAGTTATTCGGTCCTCAGTCACTTAATAACATTGAGTGTAGGTGCCTTGATGGGAAGAACTTCAGCATTTTGACCACAATAATCAGTAAAGAACCTCGATTTTTATGCACTTTAGGGACAGAGTAACTTCACCATTAAAAGGAGAAATTTTTAGGCTTATGATCACTTTTTAAAAGAAATGTTTCATGACAAGCAATAGTCTTTCTATTCCTTGTTTTAACTCACATGGTGGGGCATTAACTATTTTAACCAGTGTAGGTAAATAAATGGGGTTTAATTTAGAATGGTCCACTAATAACACTTACACATCTTCATTTATTCCAGTCCATGGTTTTTCCTGTGATGGTGTCCATTTTTTTATGGAGAATGTGAATTTTAGAATAGCAATAACCACAGAAGTTTTCCCATGGAACTGTTCTAAATGTAACATCAAATTTAATTAACTTGCCTGAGACTTGAGAACCAGTGACCCCTTTTAAAGTTGAAAGGAGGACTTTTATGCTATGAGGAAGATTCAGGCAGTTGTGCTACTACTTGGTTTTATGATTCTAGGAGAGTCAGGAAATTATCAGAATTGTTCGGGCTCCAAAGGACCACCACAATAATGTAAGGCTGATTTTTGTCCAGTATTAGCAAAGGGTCGGGGAAAATGCCAAATTCCTATGGTTGGTGGTTGACCTCAGTGAAAATCAGGGCAAGAGACTTGAACCAGAAATAAGAGGGCTGGTATTTTAGGAGGAGCTTGGCTCTGTGGTTGAGAACACTTCTGAGGAATTCAGAGTATCTTGCAGTTGTTGGAGGCAGTGATCTGAAACTGGTCATTATTTGTTCCTAGATGACTTAGTTGCCAATACAAGGCCCCCTGGCAATTTGAGAAGCAGAGAAGTAGATGGAAGTTGAGAAACATGGAATTTATTGGGAAGGCCTCATTGAACTCAGTTATAATTGCTTTTATTTGTGGTTAAATGGGCACTTGTGTGGCTGGGCAGCATCTTCATGATGGACTAACAGCTCTGTATTACCTAGTGTGTAATTCTACTAGTAGGACAAAAGGGAGTAGGGTTGCCTGATAATGAGCCAGGAGAAACATACAAAAGGAAGTCTTTTGCTTTAGTGTCTTTTACCTTCTTTATTCCCATTTATCCCACTTAACTTATTGAATATCAAACATGTGCCAGTCATTGTACCAAGGGCTATTGACAAAAATGGATCTGTTTATTGACATTAAATGAGAAAAATATACAAACAACATAGCTCATTTGGAAAACTACATTTAAATGAAAGACATACATAAACACATTCTACAGGGGAAGAACCTAACAGGTGACTATTGAAATAGAAAAGAACAAACAAAATGAAAAAGTAAGATAAGAAAGAGGACTTTGATGGGAATAATGATAGTTTTCTCTAAACTAGAGATTAGGTTGCACCTGAGCAAAGTACAAAAATAAAGGAATAGAACACAGTTTCTAGCCTCAAGGAACTCAGTCTTGCAGGCAGACACAGGTGGAGACATGAGATTATACCACATGACTGATTCGGACATGAGTGCCAGCACAGAGTTCATGAAAGCGGCATCTTACACAGGCTGCAGGTGGCTGGGGTAGGAAGCTGTTATCGGGATACATTTCTCTGGTCAGCTACTACTTAACCTGGTACAATGGCGGAAAAGGGGAGAAAGGTAATCCCAGACTGAGAATATAGAACACATGAAAATACAGTTGAGAGAGAAAGAACAGTTTTTAAAACTGCAAGTACAACCCTAAAAAACAAGCATTGTTAATTCCCTACCACTTTGTTTGTAACTCTGTATTGTCTGTCCTGTGCTTGTGATGTTGTAAAATGTTGTATGTCTGTTAATGTTTCCCTCCTTTTATCTTTAAAATAAAAAAAAAGACTGAACAATATCACTGAGATATTTATTCATTCAATTACTGATTAAACTCCTACTCCACACCCAAGTACTTACATGTTGCAGCTCAGAGAAATTGCTTTCTGAGATCACAGAAGTAGAAGGAGCCAGAGCTAGGCTTCAAGCTCAGCTTTCAGATTTCATGAATACTATGTTGTTCCCCCTTGCTTCCTCCTTTGGTGAGCAGTGGTGAAGGAGCTCTTGAATTAGACAGAGAGCTCAGTCAAATGACCCACAGGCTTTGAGACTGTGTTCCATGAATAACATCGTTAAAGTGTTTTGACTTTGCACATAATACTTTGATGGCTTCTGACACTCTTAGATGGTACATCCGTGATGCCTGTTACAGACGTGGTAAAGATAGAACAGTTGTTTTAAAAAGTTTCTGAAACAACTGAGCAATGAGTATCAACTTCAAACAAGCACTAGAAATGTTGTAATATCCTGTTCTTATGTAAATCTCAGGACCATCCTGGTTGGAGGTCACTGGAGTGGACACAAGCTGGGCTGGAAGGATTTGATCTGGGCAGTGTCTGAGATACACAGATATCTGCACTGGTCAGGATTGGTGGTGATGCACACCCTGGAATGGAGGCAACAGTCAAAAGAAGGTAAAAGCTGCTTTGTGAGAAACTAGATTACTAATTAATTCATCACAAAATAGGAAAAATACGACTTGGACTCATTCCCATGATTTCCTTCCCATTCTCAGTCATTTGCGTCATGATACCTTAAAGATAAAGTGTGTGACCACTAGAATTCATGCCTTCACCAATTCATTTACATTAAAATTTACATGTGTACTCCAAGAAGGTGCTACTCCAATTATTTCTCCTACAGAAATAGGAGGAAATTTAGTTATTAAGTAACTGGCATGCTGTCCTGTTAATTTCAAATTCTTTTCTTTTTAAGAATTGTATCTTTTTTATTATATTTATTGGTACATTTTAGATATACATAATGATCATATTTGTCATAGGGAATTTGTACCCATGCATGATATATTTTGATTTCTCCTTTTTTCCCATCCCCTCTCCTCCCTTCAACCCATCTTCCCCTCCCTATTTACAAAGCTTTATTTCTATTTTATCTTTTTTTAAAATAAGTTTTCTTTTCCTTTTCCCTTCCTTCCTTTCCTTCTTCCCCTACCCTTATTCTACTTTCCTTTTGAATGATTACTTCCCATTTCATGACATCTATTGTACATTTTGGTCCTTATTTACTTTTTCATTTTCTCATACCAGGGAGACAATGTGATGTTTACATATATGAGTCCAATTTATTTCACTTAAAATTATGGTATCACAAGGCATCAATTTCCAAAAAATGCCTCAAATTTATCCTTCTTTGTAGCAGAGTAGTACTCCATTATATTAAAAAAAATGTTTGTCCATTCCTTGGTGCATATATTGCTGTGGTATGGTGTTTATAATTCTTCCAGGAAGAAACCCAGAAGGGGAATAGCTGGGTCAAAAGGGACCTCTAATCCTAGTATTTTGAGGAATCTCCATACTGATTTCCACAGTGGTTGCACCAGTCTACATTCCCACCAGTAAGGGAGAAGGGTTCCTTTTCCCCACAGCCCCTACAGAATTTGTTACTGGTGGAATTTTTTTTTTTTTGGTGCTGGGAATCAAACTCAGGACCTTGGGCTTCCCAGGCAGGCACTGTACCACTGAGCTATATCCCCAGCTCTACTGGTTGATTTCTTGATGATAGTCATTCTTTCTGGAGTGAGATAGAATCTCAGCATTGTTTTAATTTGCATCTCGCTAATAACCAGTGATGCTGTACAACTTTTCATATATTTATTTGTCATTTGTATTTCTTCATGTAAGAAGTGTGTATTCATCTCATTCTTGGACTGAGCCTTTCAATTTAGGGGACCTGATTTTTTTCAGTACTTTATATGTTCTAGATATGAACAACTTGCTGAAGGACAACTTGCTACAATTTTTCCCACTCTATGGGTTGCCTTTCCACTCTGTTGGTGATTTCTTTTGTTGTGTAAAACTTTAAAGCAGGTTGAGATACCAGTTATTGATTCTTTGTATTATTTACTGTGTGATCAGGGCTTTGTTCATGAAATCTTTGCCTATACCTATGTCTTCAGGAGTTCTGTCTATTCTCTCTTCCAGCAGATTTAGTGTTTCTGTTTTAATATTTAAGTCTTTGATCCATTTTGATTTTAGTTTAGTAGATAGTGAAAGACATGGGGCTAGTTTTAGTTTTTAGCATGTGGAAAGCCAGTTTTTCCAGCACCATTTGTTAAAGAGGCTATCTTTCTTCCAGTGAACGTGTTTGGCTCCTTTGTCAAAGATAGGGTAGCTGAGTGTGTTTGGAATTATTTCAGCATCTTTTAATCAATTCCATTTGTCCTCAGGTCTGTTTTTTCTTTTGCCAGTACCATGCTATTTTTATCATAGTAGCTTTGTAGTATAATTTCAAGTCAGGGATTGTAATAGCTCTTGCTTTGCCATTCACAAGTGTTGCTTTTGCTATGTGTTGTGGTTTGTGTCTGTGTGACCCCCAAAGCCTCATGTGGTCATGGGGCAGGCTTTTAGAGTTTGATTGATTATGGGTGTGCGAGCTACACCCACCCTGGGGTGGATAGTTTGCATATGTAATGGAGAGGAAGAGGCTGCTTGTGGCCATTCCTGGCTTTTGTGTTTACTGTTTTTGCTGTGTTCTGCCTCCATGAGCTGTAGCCCTCTGCCATGTGCCACTCCTGCCTTGTAACCTGCCAAGTATGGACTGAAACCTCCACAAACTGTAAGAGAAATAAACCTTTCCTTCCTTAATTTTGGGCTTCAGGTATTTTGTCCCAGCATTGTGAGAAGAGTAACCAAGACACTACGCTAGGCTTTTCTGGTTCCAAATGAATTTTAGGAAAGTTTTTTCTAGTTCTGTGAGGTATGCCAAAGATATTTTGAGTGGAATTTCATTAAATATATAAAACAATTTTGAGAGTATGGCCATTTTCACTCTGTTGGTTCTTCCTATGAATAAGCAAGGGATATCTTCCCATTTTCTGATACCTTCTTTGATCTCCTTTTTCAGAGTGCTGTAGTTTTCAGTGTTAGATCTTTTACTTCCTTTGTCAGATTGATTCCTATTTCATTTTGGGGGATGCTAGTGCAAAAGGTGTTGTTTCCCTAGTTTCTTATCTGCATAATTATTTCCTGATTCTCTATGAAGCTTTTAACAACTGGCCAAAATCCAGGTAGAAAAAATAGATTACAGAATCTAGCTATAGTATTTTGTAAACTCTATGTTCAGTTTTACTTGTTTAGAATTAATTAAGAAAATACTTGAGAGGTGATATATACCATTTTTTTTGAAAGTATAATGCTTTACATATGCTGTATTATGGAAAATGTAAACTCATTGATGTGATTTTCTGACTTAATTATGAAATTAGAACGTCAGTAGAGCTAAGCATCATTACACCACAAGTTTTTTTAAAAGCCTTCAAAAATAAGAATAGTCTCCATAAATCTTAGAGGAAAAGAAGAGGTGAAACTTACTTGCCCTAAATCATCATTGCAAAGGCTACCACATCTGAAAGTGTGGATCAAATCAACCTTGTTCTTAGCTTTGGGGCCATGACTGTAGAATTCAGACACAGCTCTGATCTCAGATTTTAAGTGGCCATTTGGAATCATTACTCAGGACCCAGCATTCTGAAGGTAGGGTCTAAAGCCCCTTATCAGCAATGATATTTCTCTCCACAGACAAGTGACTCCACCCAAAATTTAAATCTGGCTTAGGGGTATTGAATATCCAGCATCACATCATTGTTACTGGCTTTCCCTGACTACCTTGCCTTTGGGAAATGTGATGATACTTTTATATAACACCGAGTTTGCTCCTGACAAAAGAGAGAGATGAAAAAATAGCCAAATCTTTTAGAAGATAAATGACAATTAAAATAATCTTACATAAATGACAGGGCAAAAAGGCCCCCCTGTTATGTCTATAATTTTGTCATTAGTTACTTCTTTACTGTCATGCAGTGGCAACATGTTGACAGGGATTAATTATGAGGAGCCCTGCCATGTGGAGGCTCTTCATCTGCTTGGATGACAGCCACGCCATGAACCACCTGTGGCTGTGGAGCACAGACCGAGCCCACTGTCAGTCAGATTTACTTCCCTCGTCTGTGACATAGTAGTTACAAATATCAGCTGCTTGTGGTGGTTGTGAGGCTTTCATAAGGTGGTGTTCTAAAGTGCTAACACAGTGCCTAGGATCTGGAAAAGTCTTAATAAACTATAGCATCTATGTTTTTAAAAAATATAAACACTGTATATTTGTATGCAGGATTTCTGTGCTGAAGTAGTTTTCTATCTAAAAAAAATTTTTTTTTAATATAGCATTTTTTTCCTAGTTTGGTTTCTCTTCAGATTGCATAGAACTTTTATCCATTAAAAATGGCACTTTTCAGTGGGGGAAATGTAGCTGAGGGGTAGCACATTCTCAGGTTCCATCCTCAATGCCACAGTAAGAGCAATTTTCCACAAATAGTCACAATTTTGAGACCAGGGTCTACTTCAAAATCAAAGAACCCTATTAATCTTGATTTTGTTTGTAAAATCACAATTCTCTCCTTTGACAAAATCTATAATCTATCTTCAATGAAGTTGCTCAGTCCACTTGTTTTGTTTTCATTGTTGTTTTGTTTTTTCTCTTTAAAATAAAAATTTTAAAAATCTATACTATAATACAGTGTAACACATATTAACAGGACACCATATATTTCTAAATTATAATTTTGACTATATTTATAAAATATGAATACTGTATGCATTATCTTGTATATATCCATGTTAAATTCTCTTACACTCTTTCTTTTTGTCAGTTTGTGTTCTATATTTTTTTTTGGTTGACAAGTAATTTTGTGTATTAAAGAGATAAAATGTGATTTCTTGATCTATGTATACATTGCAGAAAGATTCAACCCAAACTAATTAACATACCTGCCACCTAGCCACTTTATTTGATTTGTAATAAGAAAGTTAAAAAACTATTTTTTGGCTAATTTTGAGGCATACAATACATTCTTATTATCTGTGGTCACCATTCTGCAATAGATCAATAAAACTAATTTCTCTAGTCTAATTGAAATTTTGTACTCTTTAATCAATATTTTCTAATTCTCTATCCCACTGCACTCCTTTCCACTTTCCTACTTGTTGACTCTGTGAGACTGACTTTTTAAAGATTTTACATATAAATTAGATCAAAAAGTATTATCTTTTTATATTTGGCTTAATTTATTTAACCTAATGTTCTACAGTTCCATTCATACTTTTTTCTTTTTAAAGACCATATAGTATTCCATTTTGTATATATTACACATTTTCTTTTACAGTTTATCTGTTGATGAGCACCAAGGTTGCTTCCATATCTTAGCTGTAGTGAATAATTCCAAAATAACTTGTGGGTCCAAATGCTTCTTTGATATGTTGAGTTCAGTTCCTTTTTCCTATGTAGCCAGAAAAACTATTGCTAAATCATATAGTAAGTTCTATTTTTAGTGTTTTGAGAGATTTCCATACTGTTTGCCCAAATGGCTATGCGAATTTCACCTCTACCAATACTATGAGTTTCCTTTTCTCCAATTTTCACCAACACTCGTCATTCATTATTTTTAATTGTAGCCGTTCCAGCAAGTGTGTGGTGCTATTTCATTGTGGTTTTAATTTGTACTTCCATGATGATTACAGATATTGAACATTTTTTTCACATTTGTTGGTCATTTATATCTCTTCTTTTGAGAAATGTCTGTTTAAATCCTTTTACTTACCTCATAATTGGGTTATTTGTTTTCTTGTTATTGAGTTGTTTGAATTCCTTCTACTTTTTGGATAGCAGTCACTTGTGTATGATCTCAAATGTTTTCTCCCAATCAGAGTTGTCTCTTCACTTTGTTGTTTTCTTTGCAGGGCACAAGCTTTTTAGTTTGATGCAATCTTATTTGTCCATTTTTATTTTTGTTGCCTGTGCTTTTGAAATCTTACCCAAGATGTCCTTACTCAGACCAGTGTGTTGGTGTTTTCCTGCATGTCTTCCTCTAGTAGCTTTTTGTATCAGGTCCATGTTTAGTCTTTTATTAATTCTGAGTTCAGTTTTTGTGTGTGATTTAAGGTTCAGTTTCATTCTCCTGCATGTGGATATCCCATATTCCCAAACCTATTATTGAAGAGACTGTCCTTTGCACATTGTATGGTCCTGGTACTATTGTCAAAAATCGATTAACAATAAATACTTGGATTTACTTCTAAGCTTTCCATTCTGTTCCATTGATTGCGGTATGTATTTTAATGCCAGTTCCAAGCTGTTTTGATTACACTAACTTTACAGTAAAATTGAACATCAGGAAATGTGAGGCCTCCAGCTTTGCTCTTTTGGCTCAATAATACTTAAGCTATTTGAAGTACTTTCTGGTTCAGTATGAATTGTAGATTTTTAAAATTCCATGTTGAATATCTCTCTCTAAGATTTTTTTTTAGACCTTTAAGACTCTAGTAACAGAAAAAAAGCAGTGAACTAAAGAACTGATAAACTTTTCTGATAGTCAGAACTGTGTAACACATAATAATTTCCTTTATAATTCTAGCTCCCATATGGCTTCCATAGATACAGGGATTTATTTTTGACTCTTAATTTTATTCATTTGAAATATGTGTGTAGCTTTGTGCCAGTACCATACTGTCTTCATTACCATATCTTTGTAATGTGTTTTAAAATTAGAAAGTATGCTAATTTCTTCTCAAAACAAGTAGAACATTAAGGTTCAACATTGTTATAGGATACTTTCTTGCAACTCTAAAATTACATTACCACAATGTAGTATTGTCACAATAATCAGACAGCGCAGTGAAATAGAAATGAAATACCAGAGATAAGCCCAGATACATATGGAAATTTGGCATTAGTAATAATTATATCTCAAATCATTGAAAAAAGTGAATTACTGGAAAGATAAAAGCAATTTAAGAAAAGATATAGTCAGATCAGTATATATCTAAGCCTTCACACAATAAACAATATATAAAATGGACCAGGGATTTAATAAGAAAGAAATAAGAATCTATACAAGTATTAAAAGATGTATGAATTCTTTTACAATGCAAGTTTAGGAATGACTTTCAAACCATGCTTCAAAATCTATAGGAAATAAAACATAAAGATTGAAAAATCTAGTTACATAAAAACGTTCTTAAGGCAAAAACCCTGTAAGTAAAGTTAAAGAGAAAACAAATTGAATACATACTGGAAATCATGGAGGCAATTTTTTATTCTACTTTCTGTGCATGTGCCCTCTTCAGAAACTATGTCTCAAGTTTAGCTCATATTGACATGATTACTCAGATACACTCTTTTTTTCTCTCTTGAGTTTTTTCTGGTAATGACATGAACCCAGGGCCTTCACACTGAGCTACATCCTCAGCCATTGTTTAAAATTTCGAGACAAGGTCTCTCTAAGTTGCTAAATTGCCCAGACTGGGGTCTAATTGTGATCCTCCAGCCTCAGATTCCCAGAGTGCTGGGATTAAAAGCGTGTCACTATGGCCAACTTTCACTTGAATTTATGTCTGATAATTGTCCTCTCTTAAACCCATTTTAGGAGCAATTAGTTTTCCTCCCCAATGGGAAGCTGAGAGCAACAGCTCAACTTTTGCTTTCTTCTGATCCATAAGCTTTTTTTTTTTTTTTTTTTTTTTTCTGAAAAATCTATTGTTTCCTTTCTTTGAATGTTTTCTTGTCATAGAAAAAACAGACACATGATTAAGGAATCTGATAAGATGCATATGCAGGCATTGGGTTATGAGATGATGTAACAGTGAAAAATGTATCAAAATATTCTCAGACATAAAAAGGAACATAAATATGAATTCTTATTAAAATAAAATGATCATATGTGAACTCATATATTCAGGTATGCTTCATTCTAAATTGATTTTAGATTGAATTTATGTTCAGCATATAGTATAAAAATAAGTGCTTGCTTTAGCAGCCCATGTAATAAAAATAGCATAAAAATAATATTTTCTGGGCTGAATAGTAGCCCAGTGGGAGAGAACTTTTCTAGGCATGCAAATAACATCAAATATCTTGTTTGATTCTAGAGAAAGTCACCTTTCCTCATTTAATTCCATTCAGTATAATTATGAAAGAACTGTAGAGTAATATGTCTTTAATTTATTGGTAATGAAATTACCAATAAATAACAGTTATTTCAAATAACAGTTTTCAGTTCTCTTGAGCTAAATTTCAAATAACATGTCTTTAATTTATTGGTAATGAAATCTGTACTCTTTCATCAAATAGCAACTAAACTGAGGAGTGACCCGACAAGTCCCAAGAGCTAAAGTGTATTATCTTCAAGCAAATTCAATTTTTAAAAATGTGTTATATTTTAAGAAAAATGGCTATCATCTTCCAGAAGTTTTAAATTGTTTAACAGTTCATTTTCCCAAGTGTTCCCATTTTTGATTGAAGAAAGTAAAACTCAGTTGTGTTCATTTTGAGTAGTTGCTAAGAAGGTTTTCCTTGCCAAAATCAGCTGTTTGGGTTTTAATTTCCCATACATGCATTTGCAATTGGCTGTTTCACTGACAAATTATAAAATGTAAAACATACTAATTGTCTTGGTCGGCTCTGTGTTGGCGTACCAAGTTACCTGAGACGGTTCACTTAGGGAAAAGGATTACTTTAACAGTTTTGGAGATTTTAGCCATGGATCTATCAGCCTGGCTGCTCTGGACCTGGATGAGGCAACACATCATGGAGTGAGCATATGGTGAAGCAGTGCCTCACCTCATGGCTAAGGTGAAAAGAGAAGGGCAAGAGCCCAAGGTTCCACAGTCCGGACACCTCAGCAACCTGAAGACCCCCAGCCAGGCTTGGCTTCCTCAGGTCCCACCATTTCCTGAAAGCCCCACTGCGGAAAGCAAGCCTGTATCACCTGGGCCTTTGGAGGACCCTTAACACTCAAACCACAGCCCTGGTTCTCTAATTTCCATTTACTCTATTTCTTTCCAGTGAGCTGCCTTTGATATAATGATTGCTAGTCCATCTCTACAGATTCTGAAACTCTGGTGTGAATTGTAGAACCTAGGAACGTATGAAAGCCTGTTATTTGAAATTTAGCTCAGAAACTGGCATGTCCACTTACAGCTTCTATTCAGGGAGTTATAGCAGTGTAAGTTTTACATAAAAATGCCAAGAACCTGTTTGTTCTCTTCCTCCCTCCCTTCCTTCTCTTTTTCTTTGTCTACTGGAATTCAGTAAGTGAAATAATTTAGGAGCAAAATCATTTATACTGAGACTAAAACCAGGTATGTGGTTCCTTATCAAATCACCAAAGTGTAATATTGGAAACATTTCTTAATATTGTACACAAAACCACAAGATTTGTACTCAAAGATCTGCCAAAAGCAATAAAAGTTCTTTTCTTTAGTTTTCAGTTCTCTTGAGTCTCTCTGTGACTGCCAAACTCCCAATAAGTTTCTCAAAGAGCAGTAAAGTTAAAGGTAGTTTCCTCATTGGGAGGGGTTAGGAATGGACTCTAGCTCACTTCTGTTCTCACTGTATAGATCTGCCGGCTCATCTCGCAGAAATCAGAAACAGAAAGAATTTTTTCTCTGCACTTATTCTAGTTTAGTAACAAGAGTTATACTTGAGTCAGATAGGCAGCAGGTACCGAGTTCTGTGCCCACTTGATCAGTGAATGCCCTTTAAAGTATGCATTCACTGTAACTCTCCTCTGTGCTATGATTGTTGAGCGGAATCAGCCTTCCGAACCATTGGCTTTGAAGTCCCAGTTCCCGGATGTATAAGCTCTGTTCAAAAGTAGCTTGCAGAACATACTCCCATGTAATTACATGAGGATCAGCTCTGTACTCTAGGAGACTTCCTGCACTGAATGTTATAGAGGTTGGAGACATCAGATTTATGAAAGAGCAAAGAGAACTTCCAGCTTTGGGGAAGTTTCAGCACCACCCGAGGTTGGCTGGCAAGGCCGGTATAGGGCATTCCACAGCAGCACCATGAGGCCAGGGAGGGACAGGAAAGGATCATTTGACCTACAAGTGTGCCCCTAAATGGCCAGGGGAATAGGCTCTTTTCTGTACCGTGGGATTACAATGGCTGAAAGTAAAGGAAAAAATCACTTCAGATCCTTCTATTATTAGTTGTTAAAGGAGACACCAGAATCAATCCATTGTATAAATAAAATAAATAAAAACCTGAAGGGTGGGTTTTAAATACTGACAGTTACAGCTTATGTAGTATAAGTAAATATATAGACATTTATAGCTAAATATGAGCAATGCCAATGAATTTGAAGTAATTTATTCATTTACTCAACTAGTAGTTTTTGAGCTCCTGCAATTGACAAGGTCCTGTCCTATACACATACACCCCAGCATAAAGAAATTTATTACTAGAGGAGAAAACATGTAAAGACATGGTAAGGGTGCAGTGCAATCTGCTGATATGAAAACTCATCCTCTTTGCAGTGGGAGAGGCTACATCTACCTAGGAGCAGAGAAGGTAGCACCTGAAAGATGAGTAAGTAATCAAATGCAAACAAGGAGTCTCATGAGCAAGGAAGATTCTTCTCGTCTGTTTAATAGTGCTAGGAGTAGGATTTGCAAACTACTGTTCTCCACTGTCAGGTGGACCTCTCTCAGATTCTGCTAATAGAAGGCATGAAGGGAGACTAGGGAAGGAAGAAGGGACTTATTCCTTTCTATTTTGCTCCCCATTCTTGTCAGAGTCTCCCCAGGAATGGTTATTCACCTATGAGGGACAATCATTTCCAGTTTTATCTTTCTTCACATATTCTAAGAACAGACCTTGTAACTGCTCACACCTCTTCAGGGAGCTGGAGCCTCGCTTAGTGGGGTCTCACTTCTTAGCTACTGATGTACCAAGAGGACTGCACTTCCTTCTAAGATTGCTTGGTCCCCGATTTGCAAAGTCTATGCCCTAAACCTTCAGGTTCTCTTTACCTCATCTTTTCCTTTGTTCTCCCAGCCACTGGCATGGCAGATGTCTTCCTCAGCTACTGTCTCTGTCTTACCACAGTTATCTCCTGTTACCTCAGTTTTAGACTCCAAGGGTTTGCTCATCTGATTACATTAAATTCTTCCTGTTAACCAAACTGGTGTGGTTCTTGTTTTTTGTTTAAAATTAGATGTTGAATAATATGGCATCCAAAATCCCAAATGTGTTCTAAAACATATATATAAATTCCCTATGATGAATGTGATCATTATGTATACCTAAAATGTACCAATAGAGGTAACTAACTAAAATATATATATTTCTGGAGCACAAAGTATGAGAGTGACCATGATAAGAAGTGAAAAGTAGCGTCAAAGAGCAAAATGATGGAGATTTGCTTGGCCTCTAAGCAGCTTATACTTTATTCTGTATGTAGCAGTGTGCTATTAGAGATTTCTGAAGGGGAAGGTGACAATCAGAAATTTGTTAGCATAACATTCTAGTAGTGCATATGAGATGAATTGGGGACAATTTTGTGTAGAGAGAACTGGAGGAAACTGTTACAATAGTGCTAAAGTTACTGAAGCAAAAATATAACTGGCTGGGATGATGGAAATTCATTCATCAAGAAAGAGAATATTGGAGGAGGAGCAAACAAAATGAACTAAGGTGAGACCAGGTTTGGACATGTCAGGTTTGAAATACTTCTGGGACATCCTGACAGACTAAGAAAGGGCTGGAGATTTAAATGTGGGAGTTTTATTATGTAGATAGGAGCTGGTATAGCATGGTGGGATGATAGAGTTGAGGAGTCTTACCGCCCATTGGTAGGGCTGCTGTGTCAACTATGAGATTAAGGTCTAAGCAGCCTTCCTGAGATCTTGAGGAGAATGAACAAGAGACTCAGTAACAGATATTTATCAGCTAGAGGAGCCAGGAAGGCTGAGTCAGTGGATGAGACCAAAGGGGAGAGGTGGGATACAAGTTGGGAAAGAAGTCTAAACTGGGCACTGGAACCAACTGGAATGACACTGGAGCAAGGTTAAAATGTGCTCAATTGGATTATGCAATGTGTGGATAACTGCCGACTTTAGCAATGACAGCTTCAGAGTAGCAGGGATGTAAAAGTCAGCAGGCAGAAGACCGAATGACAAAGGAACAAACTGAGTTAGCAGAATTGACCCACAGTTTCTGGGAAAGAGTTATAAAGAGAAGAGGGTTAGGGCAAGATAATTAGAGGTCTTTTGTTCCTAATTTTCAGATGTAAATGAAGCAAGCTCATTCACTTGCTTAAAAAATATGAGAAGAACTTGAGGAAGACATAAAAGGAGAACTACAGAACAGTATGTGGGTGACATACAGAGCTCATGTAAATTAATTATGGTTGATTGGAGTAGGGAGAACTCTCATTGCACGCAGCTGCGCGAGTGCATGGGTGTGTCCGCATGTGTGCCTGAGATAAAGTAAAAGCATACAGTGGAAAGAGGCAAGCAATTTTGCAGCTAATAGGTATGAAGGAATTTCAGTGGTTCAAGCCTGTGGCTTTATTTTTTCTACAATTTGAGGCAGTAGATGGGTAGTAGCCAGATACAGCTATTGAAATATCATTTTGAAGAACAACAAAAAGAGGTAAGACATGCAAGAGGAGAGGATTTTCCTAGACTAATAAGAGCACAGCTGAGTCATTTTATGTGTTTGCCAATTCCACCCTTCAGGGAAAGTGAGCATTAGTATTTGGAAGTGTAGCAGAAAATGTTCCCCAGCTAGTATACTTCAGCTACCCACGAGACAGTTCCTGCTGCAGTTCCAGTTGCTTCTGTCTCTTAGAAACTGTTCACTGTGATGCATATTGTAAGAACTAATCAAAGACAGCCAAGTACTCTACCTCTGTACCCTCGCCCTTTACAACCCCATAAAAACCTCATACCCTGGCCTTAAAGGCCTGACCTTTTGAGGAAGAATTGATTCCTAGTCAATGCCTGTCCCATGTTAAATAAATCTGTCTCCAAATTCGTGGTGTTATTTCAGTGTTTCTACTTGCCATTGCAGAAGCAGAAAATTTGGACATCAACCACTTGAAAGACAGTTTGACAGTTTCTTATAAAACTACAAACACTATTACCAGATAGTCCCTCTTAGTATTTACTAAAGTGAATTGAAACCTTATGTCCACATAAAGTCTGCTCATAACAGTTATGTTGTAATTATCAAAATTTGGAAGTAACTAAAATGTCTTTTGGTAGGTGAAAGAAGAAATAAACTGTGGTACATCCACACAGTATTATTCAGTGCTAAGGAGCAATGACATATCAAGCCATGATAAGATATAGAAGAAGCTTAAATGCATGTCACTAAGTAAAACAAACTTATCTGAAATAACTACATATTGATGATTTCAGCAATATGACACCATAGGAAAAACAAAACCCCACGAACATGGCAAGATCAGTGGTGGCTGGGGGTTGTTGGACGATGAAAAGATGGAGTACAGAGGATTTTTAGGGCAATGAAACCTCTTTGTGATACTATAATAGTAGATGCATCTCATATTTGTCCATAATTTATAGATTGTACAAGCCAAAAATGAAATTTAATATAAATTATGGATTGGAATAATAATGACATGTCACCATAGATTGCTTGTTTGTAATAGATGTTGCACTATGGCGCAGGAAGTTGGTAAGGAAGAACCTCTGGGGGTAGGGAGGATGGCAAGAGGTATATGAGAATTCTGCCCTTTCTGCTCAATTCTGCTGTGAGCCCAAAACTGCTCTAAAAACTAAAGTCTGTTTAAACAATGTTCAGTCATTCAAAATTCTAAAATTTTGATACAATTCTCTGTGAAGCAAAATCTAAGCTAATGGTATTTTAGGGCTCTGAGAAAAATGTAACTTGTGTTTTTCAGTCTTAGGCTGAAAGTATTCTGTTTCAGCGGGGTGATGTAGTCAGTCTCACGAACAGTCTCTAGACTGTCAGGGCATCTTGGAAAGTCTCAGCCAAATGTGAAAAGGTGGGGTCAGTCAGGTTCTTTCTTTTGGAGATTGAATTTAGAAACTTGAACATATCAGACTCTGATGTGTGAATAGAATTTGATTGGTATGAACTTCATTGGCCAAACTGAGAGAGGTGATGAGAATAGAAAATTGGTATAGTACCAATTGGTACAAGCAACAAAATGTGTAGAGTACCTGTCTTTGTCACTGGCTACTACAAAATTAATGGCATATCTCTCCTTGCTAAGAGTTGGTAGTCCAGTAGAAGAGAAGAAAATGTAAAAAATTAATGTAATGTGATAGCTACTAAAATATATATACTAGCCACATTAGCATTCCTTGGACAAAATATCTAACAAATACAGTTTTAAGGAGAAAAGGTTTATCTTGACTCACAATTTCCTAGGGTTCAGTTCATGGTTGGCTAGATGTAAGGCAGAAAGATCATGGTGGAAGGTCATGCAGAGGGAAGTTGCTCACCTCACAGCAGCCAGGAAGTGGAGAGGTAGTGAAATAGCCAGAGAGAAAGAGAGAGGGAGGGAGGGAGGGAGGTATGAGACTATGAGAGAGAAGTGGGGGGAGAGAGAGCAATAGAAAAGGCACAAGAATATACCCTTCTAGGTTACACTTTCAGTGACCTACTTCCTCCTACCAAGCCCATCTTGTAACAACGCATTTGCTTACAAGCTCATCAGTAGATTAGTTCATAGCTGATGTTACCCATTCATCCAATCACCTTCCAAAAGGCCCATCTTTGAACACAGATGCCTTTGGGTAAAAAACACAGATGCCTTTGGGTAAATATTTTTGAACCAAATCATAAAAAGGGCTGAACAGCGCAGAGTAGATAGTAACTGTGGAGAGAAAGGAAGAGGGAGAGAGAGAGAGAGAGAGAGAGAGAGAGAGAGAGAGAGAGAGAGAGAGAAAGGGCATTTCACCATAACATTGTTCGGTTTGAGAAAGGGGTTCCACACTGCAAGATCTTTAAACAAAAGTAGGAGCATGTCTGGCTGACAAAGACAGGGAAGATGCATGTTGAGGAATATGGGTGAAATATTAATGACTATGGACTGAACTGAGATTTATCCAAGGCAGAGAAAGTACCATATGTAGAAAGAGTGAAGGAGTGAAACAGAACTGTGTTCAGAAACTATAAGTAGTTTGGTACGTGCTTCAGAGATCTTCTGCAACAAAAAGCTGTTGACCAAAATATCCCCACACCAGTGACGTAGCATCAACTGCTCATTATTTCCAACGAGTCTCTGGGTAGGCTGGGTGGTCTTGCTGGTCTGACTGCACTCTGCTGACATAGTCTGGTTTCACTCATGAATCTATGGTCAGCTGGCCTGCAGCTGGGGACCCACTTTGTCTGAGACAGCCTGGGCTTGATTGCTTTACCTCTGCTCTATGCAAACTCTCATCCTCCAGCAAACTGGTCTGGACTTACTTTCATGGCAGAGGCAGGCTGTAAGAGAGTACAAAAGCCGACAGAGTCACTTAAACACCAGCTGCGGAACCAGTACAACATCACACTCTATAGTTAAAGCAAGTCAGTAGGGCCAGTGCAGATTCACAGCTGGAAAATAGGTAGATGCTGCATAATCAAATTGCAAAGTGGAGAGCGATAGGAATTTGGGATCACTTTAGCTAAGGATCCATGTCATTATATAAGAATGCAAGGAGCCATGTAATGAGTTGTGAGATAATTCTTGAAGGTTATGTAGAAACCCAGGCTTTACAAGAGGTAAGAAATGTAGCCTTGTGGATAATGGGGAACTTGATAGATTTAGGGCAAAGGAGTGATAGGATCAAGTTTCTCACTTTAGGAAAATAACTCTAGTGCCAAATAAAGTAGATGGATTGAAGGGATCCAATTTTTTCCTTGTAAACAAATGTCTGAGATGGAACTCTACATAGTTGTCTATTTATTTATATCACCCCTCATTCCAAAGAAGATATGATGTCGCATCTCTTCCATAGTTGCTATCAAGAATATATGTATTTATGCCCTGTCTGCTTCTGAAAAGAATTTGAAGCAGCCCTGTTTGAATTCTGCCCAAAGGCCATGTTGGAAGCATGTTGTCTTCAGACTTAACTGAGCTAGCTATCCATAAATGAAGCGCCAGAGCTTCTAGCCAAAGAATATTCCTGGAGGCAAAATAAACAGAGGTGAATTTGACTGTTTAAAAACACACGTAAGCTCTTTATTTAGAACTCTGATTCCATGGTGGCTGAAGAGAAAAAAGGTATGGAAAGGCAGAGTGAGTTCAGAAAGAATACTTACCATTCCAGTCATCTTAGGAAATGCTGCAATCATTTCTGCTTAACAGACACAAAAATAAACTGGTAAAACTAGTAGCCTGCCTGAAGAGCAAAGCTGGGATGACCAGAAAGAGCCAGCAGAGACTGGGCAAATAACTGGCAAAGTCAAAGCTGCTTTCATCCCGTTGTTAAAGTTGGAACAGACTTGAAAAGCTCTGTACATCTGCATGGGAAAGTAGAAGTGAGGATTAGAAGCACTCTTAGATTTTCATAAGATATTCTTCCTAGCACTCAATCAGTTGTGCTTCTTCCCACACTGCAAACCAAAGGAGAAATCTATTTTTTTATGTCAGTGTTAACCAATGCGGTAAAGGCCGGGATGAATACTCTATCTTCCATTTTCATTCGCCTTAGATACATTTGTCATATTATACAGGTCTGTGCTAAAGACTGGGACCAAAATAGTGATACTGTTCTGGAGTCACCCATAGTTAGATACGCAATAAGGCAAATGACCAGAAATCTTGTTAAGTGCTAACACCTACAGGTAATTGTGAACAAAATACTATGAAAATATAAGTAAGCAAAAACCTTCAGTGCTTGCATATTATTCACCTTTGTTTCAGAGTTCATATTCTTAGGACAAAGGACAAAATGGGAAGTGTATTTTCATTTGTGTGCTAGAATTTCCTGAGGGTTGTTTAATTATTCCTAACATCCAGACAATATCTTTGATCCTAGCTGATACAAGCATGCAGACGCCTTCCATCCGCAATGACCTCGGAGCTTGCAGCACATTGTTAATAGATGTTTATCTTCTCATTTACAAAGATGATAATAATTGCTAGTGTGATATAAATTTTCCACTTGCTAGTGTAACTATAGCATCTGCCTTTATCTCAGAGTATTTGTTAATAATATCTTCCTCATAAGAGTTCTGGTTTATATAATAAATTATATGGTCATTGTGCTAAACAAATGGCAGATCCTCAGTAAAATGTGAATAGTTGAGTTATATTTTGTAGTTGTAATTATTTTGGGAGAATGCCAAGTTTTCATCCTCTTTTACACAGTCTCTGCTTTTTTCTGACCAGGGATATGAAATTTCACCATATCTGGCTTAAATTGAGGGTGTTTGTTGTGGTTATGCAACAGTCCTTCCCAGAGCGGAGTTGACTACTTTGTGTAGAGATGGTGAGCATGGGGACCCGTCAGTGTCTGGCACGAACTGACAGGGAAGCTGGCTCTGGCAACAGCTTGATAATTGCAAGTTTGGCAAAGGGAAGAAGAGACTCTCCTCAGTACACTTTGCACTAGAATTATAATTCACATACCAGTCTTAAATTTTCACCACCATGTTAACTTCGATACTTGGTGTACTTGTCATGCTTTCTAAAATATGTTGTTGACAATACTTGGTATGCTTCCTAAAGTTGTCTGAAAGTTCATTTTAAATATAGTGTTGCAAGATAATAGGATAAAACACTTTTTTGGGGGCTACAGGCAGGGATTTAGGCCTCTGTTCTCTTTCCTTGTTGCAAAAGTCACAAATCATGCACTGATTTAGCGTGTAGATTAATGATTCTTTGATTTACCATCCTTGGATTCCTTACAAATTGAATGCACCTGAACATTCTTTGGTTAGTTAGACTATATAGTTTTGCTTTCTATTATAACTACTATTTGACATGGGCCTCGTTTGAATGGTATTATGTCGTAACTACTGGAAAGACAGCCTATGGTCATACAGCCAAACAGGCAGGTTTGAGTCCCAGCTTTGTCAGTCTATAACTATGTGACCTGGAGCAGGTTATCTACTTACTAAATCTCAGATGCATTATTTGGCAAATGGGAATATTAGGATTTAGATTTTCATCCTGTTTTGAAGATAATTGCAGGGCTTTATATAAAATGGACCTCCAAAATTCATGGGAGTTATATTCTTAAAGCATCTACAAATTGTGAAAAACTGTGAATTTCAAATATGGTCAGAAAAATGCCTATTTTTACAGTTTTAATCCTAAACATACTATGGCTCTTCCAATTATGTAATTTTATTTAATAAAATACTATATTAATAAAGTCTTAGAAGGTGCAGGGTGTTTTGGTGGTATCTTAGGGATCTTAGGACTTTAAGAAAAGCAAATCGAATTGTTTCCAAGATTTAGCTATAAAAAAGATATGGTAATTTTATACAATGCAGTATTACTCAGTTACAAAGAAAGATAAAGTCAAGGCTTTTATAGGTAAATGGATGCAACTAGAGACCATACTCATAAGTAAAATAAATCGGAGCCACATGTGTAAGCATTATATTGGCTCCCTAGTGTAAAAAACTGAAAAAGTAAATAAGATCTAAAATGTACAATAGATATTGTGAAAGGGAAAGACTGC
>NW_004955417.1:3350528-3378155 GCF_000276665.1 Chinchilla lanigera
AAAAAAAAAAAAAAAAAAACAGTCACCTCTCCCAGAGTTTACACACTGACTTTCACGAGGAAAGGCCTTCACCTTTGTGTGTGTTGAGAGTAGGCATGGAGACACTAACTAGAGAGGCACGCTGGAATACTGTGGCAGCAGATCACCCTACTGTTCCAAGAGCAGGGGTGAGCAGCTAGTCGGGGTCTGAGAGGTACTGTGGTGTCTCATCAGCTCAGGCACCTGGGATCTGCAACACTGGCAGCTGTGCTGTCTTCAGTAGCAAGTGCTATGGTGCATCCACAATGGTTAGATGAACCTTTGGAGGCCCCAGTCCTTGCCTACAGGTCCAGTGTGGGGGCGGGAGGACCAGGACAGGCACCGGTGGGGACTGGGACTGGAAATATGCATGCAGTGAGCTGTGAGGGCAAGCTGCAGATGTGTGCGAGGAAGCAGGGGTAGCTGTAGCCACAAGCACGGTGGTCTGGACTAGGGCTAGTGGCGGTGACTAGGTCCATGGCAAATGCATGGCACTGGGGTCTGGGGCCAGCAGCAGGGCTCTGAGCTGGTTGCAGATGTATATGCAGAGGCAGTGCTATGTCCCGGGGCCGGAGAACTTATGACAGTGCTGGCTGGGGTGCTTGCCACAGGGCCGTGCAGAGGTGAGCATCACTCAGGGCACTGGACTCTGCAGGTACAAGCGATTGCCTCAGCAGGTTCTTGGCAGTGAAAGCTCCAGAGGATCCTTGGAAGGCCCAGATCACCTTGGCAGTGGTGAAAGCCGCTGGCGTATTCTGCAGAACAGGCCACTGGAGTCCTGGTAATGAAAGCTGCAGAGGGTCTGTGGCGACTGTGACGGCTGCTGAGGTGCTCAGCAGTGAAGAGCGTGCCGCTGCTGTCTCCTGCCACTGGCTAACACCGACGGCCCTTGCTCTGCTTTGTTCCTGCTGTCTCTAGATGCCTCAGCTGTGTTATTTTCCTCGGTGACCTAGAAGGATGAAATCAAAGCGGATCATTTGTGCAGTGCCCCCAAAATGCCGTAGAAGCTGGTCACTCACTCGACTCTTCTTTTCCCTGTGAGGGGAACTGGCGGACTGAGGAGTCCCCTTGGTGCTGAGCTGTGCCAGCCTGTGCGATGAGATGACACAAGCAAAATGAAAGGTTCTTTGTATGCTTTTTGTGTTATTATTCCTGGGTCATTTACTCCATTGTGTTGCTGTGGCTTTTTAACTAAACTGCTGAACTCTCTCACAACTATTTTCATTCATGGGTGACTGTTTGTTTTGTGTAGGGGGAAGGAAGGGTGGGGTGTTCTACTCCACCTTCACGCTGATGTCACTCTTCACATGTATTCTCTGAATTAATCCTCACATCTCCGTTCTTAATGAGGAAGCTGAAATTCAGGAAATTTACTGGTTAAGCAAAGTGGCAGTGTTGTAGTTTGGGGTTTTGCAAGGGAAACAGTACAATACAGGACACTTAATTATAAGATTATTTTATAATAGTCACCCAAAGAGTCATGTACAAAAAGAGTACAGGAAATCTGTCTGCACACTAAAGACCAAAGAATCTAGCTGAGGCCCTGGATCCCATGGTAATATCCTGCATGAGACCAGCTGAAGACCTAGAGCCCATAGCACTGCCCCCCATGAGTCCAACTGGAGGTCAAGAGCCCACAACACTGTCTCATGCAGCTTTGTTTGACAGAACTGCACAGGGAAGGCCCAAAGGTCAGTGGTGGAAGCCAGAAAGCCTGTCAGTGGGATGAAGATTCTGTGCAAGCAGGCTGAGAGATCTGCCATGGAGCCAGGAAGCAACGCTCAAAGTAAGAACAAGAGCTCCCCTGAAAGGTACCACAGCCATCCTCAGCAACAGTGAGGTCCTGAGGTCCTGAGCTCCTCTGAGGATGAGAACAGCTGAGATCCTATCAGGAAACCAGTGCAATGAGCTTCTCCAGGAGACTGAGTCATGCATCATCTTCCCCTCCAGAGCCAGGAAGTTATGCTCCAAGCAAGGATCAGAGCTCCCCCCAAATGAACCATAGCCATTCCCAGTGACACCAAGGTCCCAAGCTCCTTTGACAGTGAGAACAGCTGAGTTCATCAGGAAAGCCAGCATGACAAGGTCCTCCAAGAGAACCCACCGTTCCCTGCAGCTTCCCAATAGCTTCTCTCCTTCTCCTTCTCCTTTTCCTGTTCCTCCTTCTCCTCCTTCTTCTGCTCCTCCTCCTCTTCCTCCACTGCTTCCTGCTCCTCCTCCTCCTCTTCCTCCGTCTCCTTCTTCTTCTCCTTTTCTAGTTCTTTTATTTTGTTGGCAACAGCCCTTAGATAAGCCTCCCACACCCAGCAACACACTGGTTAAGTTCAGCTGGGTGTTAGAAGTTGACCACCAGTTGCTAATCCACCACAGGCAGAACTGGACTTATCCTTAGGTCTATGTAACTCTGAGTTCCAAAAAAATCTCATCAGTTCTAATGCTTTTGAGGCCTTTCTAGTTCTATTTTGGAAAGATCTGACCAAATACAAACAGACAAATAAATACTTGATTTATCATCAGCC
This sequence comes from Chinchilla lanigera, assembly GCF_000276665.1. Lineage (NCBI taxonomy): Eukaryota > Metazoa > Chordata > Mammalia > Rodentia > Chinchillidae > Chinchilla > Chinchilla lanigera. The sequence continues at coordinate 3,353,066 of NW_004955417.1, forward strand.
ATGTCTTGCTGTAGCCAAACCTAAGAACTGGGAGGGATCTGGATAACTTCAATCTTCCTTTTCATTGGGTTTTCTGGTCTACATAAATTTTAGATGTATTTTAGGATAATCATAACATGGAGATCCCCATAACATGGGGAAATATCAACTTATGAGTTAATTTATGAGTTAATATGAATCTCTGATAATCATTCCACATTTTCTATTGTGGAAGAAACCAAGACATTTAAAAAAACCATTCTGTTGTCTTGTTTCAATAATACCCACATTGAAATGTTGATTTGAGTTTCATTTCTATTTTCTTCTAAGTGCAGCCATGCAATTAGAAGGTAAGCTCAGTGAGGGGACTCTTCTTTTTGTTCCTTGATACATCCCAGATGCCTAGAATATATACAGCTAAAGGGTTTAGGCCATGGTATATACCAGGCACTAAATAAATATATTGGATACATGAATAAATGATATTTTTCAACTGGAATCTTTAGATACATCTTAAACACCTATTTGATTTTGCTAGAGTATTACTCCATTTGCACTTGATTGAATCTGGTATGCCAAAGGCATCCACGTAAGTGATAGGTATATTCTAAGTCATCTATATCACACACTATATAACGGCATTGGTCAAGTTTCTAAACAAAATAGATATGCTTCTGTACATAACTTAAAAATTATGTGATGGACCACAGGGACCTCAGAAATTTCTGGTTTTTGTTACCAAAGGAAGCATTTAAGAGAAATTAACAGTCTATGATAAGATTTGTGATATAGAATTTATCTATATCTATAGCAAAAGCCAAAATTAAAGGCATATGCTCATGTCAAAGTATATTAAGTTTATCAAATAAATTGTTATATTTTGATGTGATTAAATGCTTAGATGTTGGCATTTCTTTTAATCTATCCTTGTGAAAACAACAATGAAACTTTTTACTTGGCAAGCACTATATTAATGGACAACTCTTTCTAATTTACCATTGCCAGAAAGATCTTCCTTACTTCCCAAAGTAATGTGAGCTTATTAAAAACAAAATCAATGTAGACTTTAGTAATACAACATTTCAGCAATGTGAAAGTACAAGAAAATGATTCTTCTTTAGTAAAACTGGTGGACCCTCTTTTGAATTCCAGCTTTGGGATCACTGCACTCCTCACTTATGCCAAAGGGAAAGTCTGTGCGATATCAAACACACCGGCTGCCATTTCTTTCTCTCATCACCTCGTCCCAGACTAGGCACTGCTGCTGGTTGCAATCTGAGTACTGAGCGCTGGTCAGCAATGCCCACTGCTCATTCTCTCAATCAGATATCAATGTGGGAAGTTTGTGACTTAAGCCAAAGATGAAAGGATCTGACCAGCTGTTCCTCTCAGGCTCAGTTCTGATCCCCGTGTGAAAAAAAAGAATACCTTAGAAAAGTAATTGCTAGTCCGAATACCATAGTTGCCAAAGAAGGAATCTAGTCCTGTTTATTTTGGACGAGTCTTGCGCATCAGTCTGGCTGTGAGCAAGGTATTCACGTGTGCTTCTGCCCGACCGGGCCAGCCAGGTTCATCTACCTCATTTGAATGAACATTAGTCTGTGCGAATTGTTTGTGCTCTCTACCCTGACACCTTCTGAAAAGAACGTCTTTAATGTTAATAATAAATGATTACTTGTGTGTGTGAAACTGAAAACCAAAGGTTTGCTCAGCATAGCTACTGTTGAGGATTTAAATTCTGACAGCACGGAGGGATAAACTGTTCTTGGGGCTAACGTCAGTAGGACCTAGGAGTTTAATGAGGATTAATGGGAAAGGTGGAAGGACAGATTTCTTCAAGCAAGAGCAGGTTGCTCCTGCTCTCTGTATCGCCTTATTCCCCATCTGACCCACTGGTTCTTGTCTGTCCTTATGGATCAAGTTTAGACTGAGACTTTCTTGGCTCTGAAGTGTGGATATGCTTTCCAATTCTTCCATTTGTTGACATTTATAAACCTTAACTAACAATGCTTATCTGCTCTGCTCTAAGGAATGAGACACAGTGTCTTCTTTGCCCGGAGAAAGGTTTCTGGCTGTCCCAAGAATTACAATTCACTTTGACATGCCATGCAAATACTTTTCATTTATTTCATTCCTGTTTTAAAAAAATATTCTGAAAAAAATTAGAACTATCAAGACTAGCTTTGGGTTCTCTCAAGTTAACACTGTGTTTCAAGGTTAAAATGGATACAACAAAAGAATTTATTTAGTGTCAAATCTAAACTCCTTAACGTCTTTTGAGCTCATCAGGTGTTTCTGATATATGAAGGAAAACACAGTTCAAAACAGCTAATTCAGATATGGAAGTATAATTGCAAAGATCTTGATTTTATTTGTACTTTGAATTGGCTCCAAAACCATATTTATCTTAACACATAACAGAACACATTTGTTTTAGACATAAACATTTCCATTGACCTCTTTAAATAATTTTAAGTTTATAGGATTTCACATCATTAACTTTTCATATTGCTTTGTGGCTTTCAAGGTTAGAGAAAAAGAATAGTGTATCAGGCTGGGGATTTAGCTCAGCAGCAAAGCGCCTGCCTGGCAAGTGCAAGGTCGTGAGTTCGGTTCCTGGTACCGGAGAAAAACAAAAAAAAAAAAAGAATAGTGTATCATGTTTTGCGGGGGAGATGTTGAACTAGAGTTTCAAAGAGTATAGATACTTGCCAATGAAGGAGTTTCTATTTTGAGAAAATTCACATAGGGATTCAAATTATTTTGAGGTTAGTTAAATACTAAATGCCAAGTCATATACCAATACATATTTCTAAGGTTTCATTGACTGTAGTTTATGACTAATTAATCTCCTACTATAGTAATTAATTGTTTAAGAATATTACCAGCTCAGAGGAAGGATTAGAATAAGTAAAGCAAAGTAACACAGAGTCATACTTAAAGAGAAAATGCATGATTTTTTACAATGACAAAATATTTCTCATCATGTAGAGACAAATCTGAAGTGTCCAAGGAACTTTCTGTAAAGACAACAAATGAAAACTAATTATGACTTAGTCTTAATGTTATAAAGCATGCACAGATATTAAGGGGATTTTTAAAAAGTATCACTTTTATTTTTCTTTCTCTCTTTAAAAAAAAGCATTATGTTGAGTTGGGCATGGGGATATGTGCCCTTAATCATAGGACTCTGAGAGACTGAGGTAGGGGAATTGCAAGTTCAAGTTTAATCCTGGGTAACTTAGCAACTTAGAGAGATTTTCCCTCAAAATTAAAAATAAAAAAGGGCTAGGGATGTAGTTCAGTGTGAAGGCTCCGGGATCAATCCCCAGTACTGAAAAAAAAAAAAAAAATCATTGTATCATAGTTTAGTTGACAACATTGTTTTTTCCTTAGTAGAGTATAAAATAATAGTTATCTTGGATCAGTGAGGAAAATAAAGATATTGAGTAAGGCTTGTTATAGAAGGAATTATTACCCTTAAGATTCTGACCATTATTCATCTTATTGTATCAATACTTCCAACATTTTAGGATTTCATTACTTATTCAGAATAAATAATATAAAATTGCTCTGCGGTACATTATCCTAACCAAAAGACTCTTGTTAATTTGGATTACTTAATTTTGGGAAAAAATGACTTTTAGGGTTATACAAGTTCAAATAATTAATGTAGATGTTTTGTACCCATTATTTGGAACTTGATGAGAGGTAATCTCCAGTGTCTCTTGAGGTGCTACCATATTTAAGGTGCTGCTATGGTTTGAATATGGTTCATCTCCCCAAAATTCATGTGCCAGAACCTTGATCTACAGCAGTGCTACTGAAAGATGGTGTTGAAAGGTGGCAGAACCTTTAGGAGGTGTGGCCTAGTGGCAGTCATTAAACCTTGGGTGTTTCACCCTCATAAATGGATTAACACTGTCTATGAAGAGTGACTCAAGTCTCTTGGGCCTGGATTAGTTCCCTCAGCAGTGGGTTATAAATGAGTTTGGCATCTCCCCTATGTCCCTCTTCTTCACAAACTGTTCCTCACAGTCACGTATTCCCTAGCCATCATGGATATCATTCTACCTGAGGCCCTCACCAGAACCAAACAGATGCCAGTGCCATGCTCTTGCATTTCCTGAGTATTGAGCTATCTTTTCTTTACAAAGTATCCAGCCTTGGGTGTTTTGTTACAGCAACACAAAATGGGCTATGAGAAATGCAATGGTTTTAGGTAACCAGGTTGTGTCCTGAAAACAAAAAAAAAATTACAATTTTAAAAAAGTGCTTTATATTTCTTTCTGCATGAAAACTTCCCAACTCTTAAATATCTGTTCAATTAAATTTATTAAAAAAGAATAATGTGTGCAGAATATTAGTTTTCAAGTGGTTGCACATACATTACTTCATGTGGTGCTGAAAATTGAGCAAAGTGCCCAGAGAAGTTGCTATTAATCTGCGAAGTTATCTAAGCAACTTAGAATAACAGCATGTTGCAGGGAGAGCCGGAAGTGGAACTGAGATTTTTTTTTTCTAATTCCTGTGGAAATGAGTTGGTGCATGACTTTTTCCCCAGGCAAGCAGCACTTTTCCTTCTGCTCTAGCAGTAGTCAAAGCAACTGCCACCATGGCTTGGCCTTGAATTAGAATAGCAACAGAAAGCAGAACAAAGAATGGAGCTGATCTTAAAGAGAACTTTTCAGAGTGAAGTATCACACAACTTTCACTACATGGTCTATTTAACTGCTGACATCAGTAGTTCAGAGTTATCAGGATAGAAGAAGGAAAGGACAATGGAACTAAAGGGCACAGTGAATAAAATGCATAGAAGTAAGAAAGGATGGAGTTTCACGGGAAGAGTGCAGAAGTCTGCAGCTACAACAAAGGATGATGAATTTGAGGAGAACAACTGGAATCAGGCTGAGAAGCAGGTAGGCTAGGTGTCTGGAAACACTAGAAAGCCATTTAGAGAAGTTTGAATTTCACTTTGAAAAACTTCTTTGTCAAATAATATCCAAAGAAATTTTGAACTGTGTTGTACTTATATGATTTTTATTTCTTGTTGTAGTGTGAGTTTCAGTTCATTTTGTTAGATTAATGCACTTTGTGTGTAACTGGTCACATATGGTTTAGATTTGTTGTGCCTTTCATTGTAAGAATGGTCAGTGGAGATTAGGTCAAGCCCTTCCAGAACAGTTGAAATAATGGTGAATGCTGTGGTTATTAATTTTTATTTCATACAAGCAGGGTGAGTCCTTCTTCTAAGTGAAGTCCGCCCATTAGCACCTTTGCTTTGCAGTATTAGTGACAAGCAGTTTACGGCCAGCAAGGAACAAGGGTTATTTAAGGTAGATGATTCCTCAGGGAGAAATTAAATCAATTGAACAAGGCAAGAGAAAGGCACTAACTTTGCTGAGCCCTAACGATGTGGTTTACACTCTGCTAAGCACCTTATATATTACCTCCTTTAAGCCCTACAAGGACCCTGTCAAGTCTCTCCATTTTCCAGATGAGGTTCCTGAGACCAAAGAAAAATGTAGGATGCTTCTGAAATGTCAAAACAGAATTTTATTTGTTAATTCCATGACCATTAAATTACTGAAGAGTTGATCTTCTAAATTAGATTCAAAGAGAATACGTTACCTAGTTTAAGGGGTTTTCCTCCATTTAAGGGGCTACTGTTATATTTTCAAAGAATAATTTTATAATTGGATGAAAATAATTTGAATTTATGGACCCTGATGATGAAATTTTGCTGCATAGTTTTGGGAGCATATCAGTTTGGACTCATGCTCCCACTCTCAAAAGAGGTGGCTATCTCAGGTGGATGCATCCTGGTGAGGGATCCTAGTTGGGACAGGACCTCCGGTTGCTCTCCTATAAAAATGCCATGAACAGGTTTCAAAATTTAAGGTCTGATCCAAATGGCTCAACAGTCAGTGATGACAAACTCAGGAGATGGGCCTACTATTTTCGTATAAAATACAGTTAGTTAAATTCTGAAAAAGAACACTGTCAGAGAGAACATTCTGTTGGAGAACACTATAAGCAGCTCTGAGCAGGATTTAAAATTAACCAATTGGCTTTTTATGTTTACATGTGAGCTTGCCCAAGGCCTAGGAGCTTTGCTGGAGATGGGCAGGGGACTCATACTAAGTGAACCTCTATGAGTCATTGGTCCCCACTGAGGCCTGTATTGGCCTGTGAAGTTGGAATGCTTCAAAGGACAAGATAAGGCTGTGGCTGAGGACGTTTGGCTCCAACCACAATTAACTAAAAGGAGACTGTAGCTGCAGACTTCTTACTCCCGTGGTGAAGGCCTTCCTGGAGATAACATAGTTCTCCTAAATTAACATAACGTATCACTTGGAGAAGTCCTTAGAGAGAATCCCACGTCCTGCCCAGATTCCTGCATTTTCTTCAGTATTCCCCTCCTTTGTTTGAAAACCTAATAGATACAGTCTTCCTAGAGAAGTTCTGGTCTTAAAACCCCAGAATCTCCAATTCTGTGAGAGGCTTTGGAACCTCCCAGAGCCCTGTAATCATTTCATCTGTCTCACTTATTTAAGCCTTCGCCGTCTACTTGTTTGGGAGATAGTAGGCCTGATTGGTCCACAGTAACTAGGGGAAAACATTAACGTGATAACATTTAAGGTTATGACATTTATGACAGTTAAATAGATTTTAATTAAATTTTTATTAGACATTTTTATGTTTCTGTCCTGTAACTTACTATGAAAATCAGAATATAGTAGAAAATATATACCCCTATAGTATATAAAATATTTAAACAAAATTATGCAATTACTTCAAATCATAATTTATGTCTTTATCTCAGTGATCAGTAAGTAGATAACCTCTCGCTTTCTTTTTCTGATGTGAGAAAAGCAACTAAGTAGCATCAGCTTGCAAAGAGTGGACTTCGTTATTTTACCTGGAATCTTGCAAACTAAACTGAGAAATCATAAGTAAAATACATTTAAATGTTATCAACTTAGGTCTTCTAAGTTTATAGTTTTTAGAATGAAATCTAGTTGAAACTTCCACATTCAGACACTCCTTTCCTGCCAATAAATTTACAAACTAATTTTTTTTCATGTATGATCTGTTTTAGGGGTAGATTTTTATATCCATATAGCAAACTTTAATCATCCCCCCTCTTATTATCCCACATTCCCTACCTTCTTCCTTGGTGCCAATTAGTTCTTCTTCTCTCTTTTTTTTGAAGCAGAGTCTCATAACCTAGACTGTCCTTGAACTCATGGCGGTCCTCCTGCCTCAGCCCACTGTACTGGGACTACAGATGTGCAGTACCACACCTGGCTTACAATAAGTTCTTTTTAACCCAATTTTCTTTCTTTCTTTCTTTCTTTCTTTCTTTCTTTCTTTCTTTCTTTCTTTCTTTCTTTCTTTCACTTTGCATGTGTGCATTTACTTGTGGAAAATGTAGGCAAATTTACCCACTGCATCATCTTTCCTATAATGGTACTGGGAGAAATGCTGTCAGTATGCTAGCATATACCTTGTAGTTGATCATTAATAGCTCTTTTTTTTTCCTTTGGCATGATATATTTCAGTGCATGCCAAACAATTTTTTCTTTTCAAGCCAACTCCAAATCCCAAAGTCTTGGACACAGTTTATAATTATCTTTTTGTTCTGTTGACAGAAAATTTTGAAATATATAGACAAATATGCTAGAATATTTTAGTGAAGATGCAGATAATAAATTTCCAGATAAGGTTTTGAAAAACGCACTTGTAGATAAATTCACAAGTTTTATGAAAATTGTTTTCTCTTAAATTAATATGATGCTGGACATAGTGGTGCACAACTGTAATCCCAGCACTCGAGAGGCTGAGGCAGGAAGATTGTTGCAGGTTCGAGACCAGCCTGGGCTACAAAGTGAGCTCAAGGCCACTCTGAACAGCACAGTGAGACCCCGTCTCAAAATCAAAAAGTATGATTTAGGGGCTGGGGATGTGGCTCGGCAGTAGAGTTTTTGCCTTGCACGCACAAGGCCCTGGGTTCAATCCCCAGCACACAGTCCCAAAATTAAATAAAATTATGTGATTTTATATAAATTGTCTTAAAATTGTAGTTATTGACTTTTTATAAGAAAGTACAACAAAAACACCAACCAACCATGATTTTCAAGGTCCATATTTAAAGCTATTAACTATTCCACTTTGAATCCTTTATTTAGTATTTATTTGAAATTATGTGCCACTGTGTACATTCTTTAACATATAGTCGCTTACAAAAGCTCTTTCTATGCATAAAGAGTACTGTGTGAATAATTTCTAGATTGCTCTTGGTAGAAAGTTGTCATTAAATACTTTATATTAATACACTATCAAATAACATAAAATTTAATTACTTGTTTTTGCTACATGTAACAGAGAGAGATTTCAATAACTGAATAGTTTGGAACAATATTGTGATTTGCTTATACCAATAATTATACAATGAATGAGAAATACAAAACATTTCCGTTATCCTCAGGTATACCACTCTCTGTTAAAGTAAACTGGAAACCTGCCCCAAGCATTTCAGCTCTGTAGCCTTTCTGATCGAACAGTACCATGTTTGAGCTCAGAGTCTAAGGGCACTTTTGCCATGTTTGCTTGGATTTTCCGAAGGGCCTCAGTTCCTAATTCCACCCTGCTATTGTGTGGATCAAATAATCCCTGGTCACAAAAATACTCCGGGGAGTGACTCCCTTGGCGTCCAGGTTATGAGTGTGGTCAGTCATTCCACATGCCTTAGGGATGAGCTATCTTTGCTATGATAAGAAATTTCCTTTTCAAGTTTTGTTATCCCCCACTACAAATTTACAATCATAAATAAAAGCCAGCATAACAAAGAAAATGTATATGGAAATTTTAACATAGCACTGAAGTCAGGTGCCTTTCGTCTTGCCTTTGAAAAAATGGTTGCTGATCTAAAACAGAATAAAGTTTACAAATATTGCTAGAATTGCAAATATCTCCTATACTGACTTTTTCAGTATGAACCATAGTAAGATATTTTAAATGGTGCTTTTTGCCACGTACACATTAGATTTGCAGTTTTATGCTTTTGTGTGGTTCATTGTATTATGAAACAACTGAGGAAAAAAATAAAGATGATTCTGTAAGCCTTTTTCCAATCTCTCGTTATGCTTTGGACAGTGAAATTAAAATTTTTAGGCAATGTAAGTCATTTTATGATAGCGGCTTTCAGAGGTGTAGGTTGCAGAGTGTGCCTACGTCCCTGGCTCTGTGCAAATCGGGGCCTCAGACACTTCCCAGATTCTCGGCGCTCTCTGAGATCCGGTCCTCGGCGACCTGCAGACCAAAGGGACCGGCTGGGCTTGGAAACACCGACTGGTGGGGTTCCGGGGAGGGGACAGGCTCCTCACGGAGAAGGGAGTCAGAGAGCTGCTCGCCCACCTCTTTCTTTCCATCCTTTGCTCCTAGGGTTTTACAAGCGTGGGTCAGACAAACAGGCGCGTTATTTCCAGCCATTCTACCCGGTAACCGGATCTGGGCAGCAAAATCAACTCGCAAAAGCGTCCAGAGACTGCAGCCAGACCGCCGCCCTGGAGTAAAGGTAACTTCTCCGCGAGGCTGCAAGAGCTGCCGCGGTGCAGATTTCAGTTCCTGGCTAAGCACAGCTGCAACACCGCATCCCCGACTCCCCCAAAAGCGCGCGAGGAGGAAGCTGGGAGGATGAGGAGAATGCAGCCGGCTTGTGCTCCTGACCCCTCTGCAAAGCCCTGCAGCTTTGGGAGGCAGAGGGCCCCGAGCCAGGATTCCTGGGAAGGGGCAGGGGGGCCCGGCCACCCCACCCCGACAGCTGTCCAGCCCCTGTAATTCATTGGCTTCCCCCACCCCGCCTTCAAATGCCACCCCAATCCAGTTTGACCCCCCCGCCCCACCCTCGCTGACCTAATAAGGCCATGCAGTGGTCGGGGGACCTAGTTAAAAGGCTGGGGCTCAAGTGGACACTGCAGGACTCCAGGGAGGGAAGGCAGGAGCCGTGCAGCGGGAAAGAGCGCCATGGCCAAGGAGTGGGGCTACGCCAGCCACAATGGTGAGTGCGGCATCCGCGCCGTCCAGGGCACTGCACAGAAAGTAGGTGACTCCGGGAGTGCGCGGAAAACGCGGGCGCGGAGGGAGGTGAGACCTAACATTAACTGTGTACTTTCCAAGTCCAAATGCTCCTGGTCCTTTTGTCTTAATACCATTTCCTTCTCCCTCCTGTGGAGTTATGATGTTACCCTTGGAGCAAGCTGAAGCGCAGGCAAGTTTTGCCCAGGATCACGTTGCCTGTGACTGCGAAGTCAGACAACCTGAGGTCCAGGCTGGTGGTCCTTTACTCTGGGATGCTAGGCAAAGCACCCTTTCCCTCTCCGAGTCTGGTGTTGGTGTAAGACTCTATTCTGCCTGCCCCTCTGCCGAGGCTACGTGGAAAGGAATACCTGTGTGCTCTAAAAGCCACAATGTGATGAAAAGTGGTAAACAAATGAAGGCCATTTGAAAAATAAGCCTTTCAAGCTATATTCCAGAGCCAGCAGGGGAAATACATGGAATTCAATACAAGTACTACATCACCAACAAAAAAGGTCTTAAATGCTAAGTATTGTGCTGCCCAACCTGAAACTGAGACCTTTTTAAAAATCATGCTCTGTGTATTTTGCTGGCTGTTCATGAGAGATTGGCCTTGGGTTATACCACCAAATAAATCAGTTCCCTCAACTTCATTTTTTAGGTCCTGACCACTGGCATGAACTTTACCCAATTGCCAAGGGGGACAATCAGTCACCCATTGAGCTGCACACTAAAGACATCAGGTACGACCCTTCTCTGAAGCCATGGTCAGCATCTTATGACCCTGGCTCTGCCAAGACCATCCTGAACAATGGGAAGACCTGCAGAGTTGTGTTTGATGACACGTATGACAGGTCAAGTAAGTATAATACTTAGGGAGAGGCATATAGGTATTTTCAGTGTCTGTATAGGCAATGTGTGATTCCAGACACAGTAACAGAATTATTGGGAAGAGGAAGCATTTCCTCCCCCAAAATAGAGATGACATTCTTCTTTGTTGTAGATGAGAAAAAAACCATATCTGTGTATTGAAGAGGAATGTCTCACCCTCTAGCTTTGGTCTCTTTGTTGCCACAAAATGGTCTGATGCCAAGACCAAAAGCTAATAATACATTCCTGAAATGGGGCTTGTGGGATGGTGATGGCCATGAATCCAAGTTCTGATGGCCAGTAGCTAAGGACTCTTGTGCTCCCTGACCACAGTCTGGAGAGGGAAACTCCCACTCTCAAGTATGACACAGGTTCCATTCTACAAAGCAAGAAGTAGAGCAAGCAAACAAAATAGGCGCTATCTTCTCCTTGGGCCTGGAAGGAGGCCAATCCAAGGGCTAGAATAGGGCCATTGTATGGGTCCAGATGATTTGATTTCTTGCATCTCTGGGGTTCATCTGACTAATCCTTTTGGTGAGTGTTTTGGAAGTATCTGCCACTTCTTCTGCAGTATTTATGTGCATGAGACTGGAAAAATCAAGTTTTTTAAAGAAATTAATCTACACTAGTAAGTAACCTACACTAGTAAGTAAATAGGTGAAAATTTAAAAGGCTGATTAGAAATGCTTTACTTCACTGTAAATGAGGTAAGAAAAAAAAAATCATCCTCTGAAGGTCTAATGCTTGCTGTGCAATACTACAACTTCCTATTACCTTGTTTTGAATGGAGTTAAAATTATCCTTATTAATATACATAAATGGATAGTCTTAACTATGCTGTAGTAAAGAATGAGAGTCATAACTCCTACCAACAGGAAGATTCCAAGGAAGGGCCATAATATAATGCTACATTTTCTAAGCAGTGGTTTTACACTGCTATCCTCTTTCCAACCATTTACATCAAGCTCCATTTGAAGGAGAAAGGACAAAATTAATCAGTATTATTAAGCTAACCACATGAAAATGCCATTTTTGTAATGAAAATGGTTGATTATTGGTAAGTTTTTATAGTTTATTCTAACAGATCAGACTCAGATGTCCATATACTATTTCAAATGATTGGACAGGAAAAATATGACAAACCACTTAATTCCTCCATGACCAAACTCATAGAGGCCTAGCATTATTGCTTTAGAAATACACTATAGCTTTCCCATGCTACTTCTCAGGGTAGACAATCCTTTCCGAAATAGCTACCTTGAATTCTATTTTGCTCATATTGTTAAATCTTGATTTTAGGGTTTCTGCAAAGTTTCCAATATCCTTTTGAAGATATTTAAACCTCTAAATTACTACTCAGTCTAAATAAATTGAATTCAAGTTAAGTGACAAATTAAAAGAGTTATATACCAAATTATTGGTATTGAGATTTGCAATCCATAGTGATTGATTTCCTGGGAACTTTTCAATTTCTATTTCCTCTGATTTGAATAGGCACAGTCTAAATTAGATGTAGATCAAAACTCTTGCTTGTCATCCTAAAGAAAAAAAAAGCTATAGTTGAAAGGCCAGACACAGCAAGGAGTTCATGCTTGTACAGTGCTTGCTGTGCAGACACTAGGATGGGCACCTCTGAGGTGCTTAATCTCAGTTAATCCTCACAGCAGCTCTGCAAGTGAGGAATTATTATCACCTTCTTAGAGATGCAAAGACATTCAGAGAAGCGTAGCAACTTGCCTAAGATCACACATCTATGGAGAGGTAGAGCCAGGATTGGAACCTAAGAACCGCCTTCCTTTTCATAGTTTGGCTCTTCCAGCTGCACCATACTACTGACCCATTGTTCGGATGTATGCATCCTCACTGTCCACTTTCATAAGTGTTAAAATTACATTTCAATAGTAACAAAGCAAGCCAATGCAATAAAAAAGACAAAACTCGTTTATTTTTATATAACCTAAGTCTTCACTTTTGGAAGAGCCTGGTGTGCTCAGGGATGGCTCCACCTTCCTCGCAGACTATCTATATAACCTTTGCCGTCAAAAGCACCTGTTTCAAGTAGCATAGATCTCTGTAAAGGGAGGGTGAATTCACCAACCTTGCTTATCTGAATCACAGTGCTGAGAGGTGGTCCTCTTTCTGGACCCTACCGACTGCGCCAGTTTCATCTTCACTGGGGCTCCTCCGACGATCACGGCTCTGAGCACACGGTGGACGGAGTGAAGTATGCAGCGGAGGTAGGAGGAACTGTTGTCATCCATTCTGCATCTCCCACAGTGAAAACTGAAAAATTAAAAATAACAGCCTCAGCAAGAAAACATCATCCTGCAAGCAATGTAGTTGTGCAGGGAACTGTAGTAGTTTTAGCATACACTGGGGCTTACTAGGTTAGACAGTAAAGGGTGGGTTGGTGGGACAGCATCAGTTATGAGGACTTCTAAGGTTATATAAAAAATTGGACAGTTGCTTAAAAGAATAAGGGCCAGGGTCCTGCATGGAACCAAAACAGTAAGGATAGCTCAAACGTGCATCCATCCTACGTGTGTTATCTCATCCGATACTCTCAGCAACCTGATGTAATAGGCTACAGATGAGGCAACTGAGGCCTCATCTGAGAAAAGACACATGGCAAAGGCACAGAGCTGATAAGTACTAGTCCTGGTACTGTTGGCTTCAGAGTGCATCATCTAAATTGTGCCACATGCAATCTTTTATAAGAATATAGTGTTTTTAAAATAGCATTTAGTGATTCTGACCAATGTTCACGTACTAATGTTAAGAGAAAACACATATAGATTGAAACAGGTACACAAAATTTTATAGGAACAGATACTGTTCTCTGTTCCAGTTAACTCATTAAAGCAAAGCATAATATATAGTTCAAATCAAAGCATCAAGTATAAAGGGAGGAAGATAGGCCCCCTACCTCTTCTCTTTAGAAAGCCAAGCTACTTCTCTCTTTTCCAAGCCCAGGTTTTGTCAACAAAACTGAGGCAGGGACTAGAGGCACACAGAAACATTGCCCTACATGAAATCATTGGGCAGTATGACTGCTGGTTAAATAAAACCCTAGGACACCCAAAGTATTTCATTGTGATCATTCCATTTCTCTACAGCCAATCCAGAGAGCTAGTGGCAAGATAACTCGAGAATACCTTCTTTGCACACACCTTCCTCCACAATGGAAAATGGAAAAAAATTTGGATATTTCTTACAGATACAGGAAAGGCTTTGACTCTGAACATTTGCAATCCATAGTGACTGATTTCCTGGGAAATTTTCAATTTCTATTGCATGAAATTATCTCACTTTTGATCTTAAATAAAATATTTTCAACTGCCACAAACTATTGTATTCTCTTTCCACTCTCTGTAACTCAATATGGGAAACCTGATTAGCTTAATGGTGCCCATGTTCTAAATTAAGATAGGCTTGCTGCCAGGTTCAAAAGCCTGGCTGAAGAGAGATAGATAGTTTCATATGCTTTTTATTTGAACCATTAAAAATTCCACTAAAGTACTGCAAAATAATATTTAGCGTTTTGTCATTTTGTATGGTAGCATTAAGCAACAACCTTTAGCACATTTTTGAGCCTGTTGCGAATAATTTTATACTCGCTTCTTATGCGAGGGTTTTGCCTCTTAACCTATATTTTATGGTTTCAGCTTCATCTGGTGCACTGGAATCCAAAGTATAACACTTTTGGGGAAGCTCTGAAGCAACCTGACGGAATTGCTGTGGTTGGCGTTTTTCTGAAGGTAAAGTTAAAACTGAACCCCCCACACTCAAAACTTAGTTGCTTAAAATGCTGAGGCTAATACAAGTCTTAGTCCTCTCTTGCTTGAATTGTGTGTATGTGTTTCCCTTCTTCTACGTATGTGTTATTATTCATTCAATGGATCAAGACATTTTTGCTAAAATCAGTCCAAAAGTGCTCCTCTTGCCCTGCTCCAGAACCCCTGGCACATCTAAATTTTCTCTCAGAATGTGTGCGCATACAGGGAATTGGGGACAGAGAATTCAAGGGAGGTTGTTACGATGGTGATAAGGGTGAGGCTGGCATGTGCTCATTAAGCTTTCCCACGACTCCGTTTCAATTGCACTAGAAAACCAGAAGAGCTGATGCTGGGAACTGCTGGGATACCAAGTGCCTGGCTGGACATTCCCTCTGCTTAAAGTGGCCACCACCCACATGATCCCAGGCTAAGATAGCACATGGAATGTGTGTGTTGTTCAGCCAGCCTTGGTTTAAAGAGGACTTAGTGTCATTAACACATGAATTTGGTGGTAACATGATCTAGACTTTAAGCCAGAGGTGAAAATCTAGCTTCTTTCTTTTTGAATGACCTAATTCGTCTTATGTTCTGAATTCATTGGATCATTTTCAGTTGCGTGAAAACCACACAGCAGAAGGGGAAGTGGATTTGAGGGGAAAGACAACGAATTCAGTTTTAGACAGATGCAGCCTACTCCAGCTCTAACTGTATGACTTTGCAGAGGTCAAGGACATTGAACTGGATCAGCATGTAATTTTGTGGTTTTGTACTTCAGAGGCCTGGAGTCCAAGTTTAGATCAGAAAACATGTACTCTAAAATCTTGGGGGAAAATAAAATTATGTTTTTCCTGGGTAAAAGATATTCTGGCAGACTTATGAACACTAGTTGCATGTTGATGACTCAAAATCAGTTTTAAGATGATTTTAAATTATGGGGAAAGGAAAAATATCATGTAGGATTTCTATTTTTCTTACAGATAGGACGGGAGAAAGGCGAGTTCCAACTTCTCCTGGATGCATTGGACAAAGTTAAGACAAAGGTAAAAGAAAGTAATTTTGGCTCTTAAAATATCAAGCAGAGAACATTAATTTTCTTTTTTGCATTATCAAACATTGTACATTTCCTACCTACACTCTGTTACTAAGTTTGATAGATATGCTAAACATATATAGCATTTATTTATATACATATGAATCATTTTTAGATATAAATATAAATAAATGACATTATATTTTTATTTCATAGTTTTGAAGCAATTTCACATGGACTGGTTTGTGTCATTGCCTTCTCTCAGATAGACTTTCTCAAGTCCGTGAGAATCAGAGAGGTTGAATCTCTCAACTCAAAGATTGGAGAAGTCACCTCTTTCTCTCCTCTCCCCACCTACCCAGATGCAGTCTCATGGAGGTTCTAAATGTCAGACAAAACTGGCATTTTAAATCCTGCTGTGACCCTTTCCAGCCACACCTGTTATCTGTTTTAAATCTTCAAAGTTGACTCTTCCAATTAGTGGACACATTTTAGTTGCCTTTAGACTATCCTAAGTAATTACTATTAACTTTTACCACTAGAAAAAGTAGTTATTCTAATACAACAGTCAGGGGCTGGGGATTTAGCTCAGCGGCACAGCGCCTGCCTAGCAAGCGCAAGGTCCTGAGTTCGATTCCCGATCCCAGAAAAAACAAACAAACAAATTAATACAACATTCAGTAAGAATGCAAGCCCTTTTTAAAATCATCAAGAACCAAGCATTAACTTATATCAAGTACTTTTGTTACATTTTAGATAGAGGGTGAGTTTTCCCTCATGAAAAAATGGTAGAATTATAGTTCTACCCATAATTAAAATGGTAAGAAAAAAAAACATGGCAATACTGTGCCAGATAAAGTTATAATATGCAGCCAACTTCCGGTTTAACTTTGATTTCTGAAAGGCCTGAGCCTTGTTAGAAAGCTCTGTTGCCTCTGTTCCGTGTGAAATCTGTTCTCACAAGTAAAGTGATGAGTCCTTCCCGGTGCGCGGCAGGCTTGTCCCACGTATGGTGCTGTCTTCTAGGGCAAGGAGGCGCCCTTCACACACTTCGACCCTTCCTGCCTGTTCCCTGCCTGCCGCGACTACTGGACCTACCACGGCTCCTTTACCACCCCTCCGTGCGACGAGTGCATCGTGTGGCTGCTGCTGAAAGAGCCCATGACCGTGAGCTCCGACCAGGTGAGCAGCAGCCCCGGGAGCACACAGGTTTACATGGCTGGCTGGCTAGAAAAGATAGAAAAACTGAAAATCCACAGCTACTAAATGGGTGTTTGTCCAACAGCTCCTCCTGGAGATCTCAGCATCTGCTCTGGTTACCTGAAATCCACTCAATCTGTTTTCAAAATTCTGGTTTCCTGAGGACACCAGGATGAACGCAAATTGTTGAAAAGTGGTCATGATAGCGAGCAATGACTGAGTGTAAGCTACACTTAAAGGTTTAGGTTAACGGGGCCGACTCTTTGTTCCTTTGGACACCCTTGAGATAGTGCGCACCGGTTAGGAGGGGAGGCGGCAAGTCAGACCCAGGAAGGAGAAGGGAAGTGGAAGAATCTAACATGCTTGTGAAGAGTATTTTACTTTCCCAGTTTTAGAGATAAACAAGGTGCAGCTTAGAAAATAAAAATAACTTACCCAATGCACACAGTGCCAAGTGCAAGATCCCAATCCCACTTCAGTCTGTTTTCCGTAGTTCATGGTCTCCCCTCCTCCTGGTCATTGAAAGATTGTCAGCAACACAGTTTTCAAGAAAAGCTCTTTGAGGGAAAAATGAGTAAGCAGGGACATGAAAAAGACCATATTTAAGCAAGTAAATAACACGGACTCATAACCTAGAACAGGAATGTCTCATACTAAAATCAGTTCACCACTGTCTCCCTTGCTTAAGACAGCGGCTGTCCTGTTTCTAACAGCCTAGACTCAAGAATACAAATTGACATTTTTATCAAAGAATCAGGTCTAATGGTCTTAATCATTGATATAAATATTTTGAAAAACGAATGAAATTTTCTCAAGGAGAAAAGCTAGAAACAGTTTACTGCACTATAATATTCTTATATGAATTTCTTGTCCTTTAAAATAAAAAATCAGTAAAAAAATCAGTTTAAAATTTAAAATACAGCACAGCATATCTTCCTCCTCTCTTAAAATTGGCTCCATAAACATAACGAAGGCCAATTATCTGTCTCTGCACGGTGTGTACTTCATACCCAGCCCCCCAAATTAAAGTAATTGTTTCAGAATTCAGGAAAAAAAGGGTTTGACCAGAGAGAGCATAGCATAGTGATCCATGAAATGGCAAGAGACCTTTCGCAAGTTTAAATATATATATATACACATATATATATATGTATATATATTCCTCAAGAAGTGGTAGCTGAGCAGCTCTGGACTGAGCACTGGAGACCGGTTTTGCGGTGTAGTTTCCTCGTGCTGTTTGGAAAGCCCGTGATTTCTGACCCTCGGTCGCACTGTGCGTCCACCCGCCGCGAGCACTTTGCTAACCTGCCGCCCTGTCCCCTGCAGGTGGCCAAGCTGCGCACCATCTTTGCCAGCGCCGAGAACGAGCCCCCGGTGCCCCTGGTGGAGAACTGGCGCCCTCCGCAGCCTCTCAAGGGCAGGGTGGTGAGAGCCTCCTTCAAATGAGGCCGCAGGATCTTGCCCTGTTCAGGAAAGGAAACTTGCCACCGTCCGAGCGGTTCCCCGCCGCCCTCTGGTGCTCCTTCCTCCAAGTCTATTCATCTTTCCACACCCTGCGAGGAATGTGAGTGACGCAGTGGCCAAGAAACCAGCTCCTTGTGACCAGATGTAACAGCAAACCATGAATTTCACACCTGACCTTTGTAATAGTCATCTTTTCTATAAAAGTAGTATGTCTAGTGAGCTTTCAGAGGAGCAGAAATGAGACAGAAGAGTGAAAATACAGGAAAATGACCACTGAACACCAGTTTTCTGTCATCTTAAATTCACAGAACCGCAGGTCTTCTACGTTTGTATTATGAATTGTCCACCTTACAGAAAAACGAATGATTTCATCTGTAGTAGAGGTGATGTTTCTCTGATAAGCAAGAAATTAAAATGATTGTGGTCACAGAATTAAAATGATAATGTTCTACCTCTTAACACCAGGAGGTCCATTATCTATTAAAAGTTAGCTCTGACTAAGGTTACCTGGTTTTGGTTATTGATGAAAGGAAAACACAGTAAGACGAAGAGTTTGGAAGTGTTTGACCCAGTATTTGAATTTCTTCTTCATAAAGATGGTTTTCTTTACCTGAAGCAGGGCCATTTATTTTTTATTAAACTACTTTTCTCTTTGCATGCCTATTAAAATAAAAAACTGTCTCTGCTGTCTTTCGAATTCGAGGCTGGAATTAACGGTTCCTAGAACACAGGGAAGTGCTCGGTGGCACTTGAAGTCAAAGTAGCTATGTTGACGAATCACCAAATAAAGACATGGATGCAAAAAACTGGGCCTTGCGTTTTTGAATGAAAAAGCATCATGAAAGACACAAATGGACCAAAATTATGATTGACAACTTTGTAAGGTTTTTTTTTTTTTTTTAATAAATGAAGGGTAGGGATAAAAGATGCCAGTTCTGAGTCTGTATGCTATATTCCTCAAGGCAGTTAGTGAGGGCCGCCAGACAAAACTGCAGACCAAAGGGATACGTGCCTATATCTGAGAGTGCAAAATAGTTGCCAGACATCTCTAAGCTGGTTAGGATTCTGGAGTTCAGCCCAGGGCAGGGGTGTGGAATCAGGTGAGACTGCATTTTTATGTCAGTTCTTAAAGCTGTGTTTTGGGGTCACACTGGCCTAACACTACCAAGCTCTCTATATTTGGACCTTTAAAACAGTTAATATCTTTAGACATAAAGTCTAAGTTTGCAGTTAGTGGCTTTGATCGTCTTTTAGTGCTTCACTGGCTAATATGTTGACTACCTTAGAAAAGTTTATTAGTGTAAGGAGTAAAATGGGATGGGGTCAGAGGGCCCTGAGATGCTGGAAGTCAAGTCATGTGATGGACTCCTGTGAGGCTAAAGTGATTTAATAAATTGCCACTTGGGTGAAGTAAAACCAGGTTGGTCAGTGTGAAGTGGCTGTGTTAATTAAATCCCTTGAAATTAAGAGGTGTGGAGCTTTGATCATTAGTGGTAATACACAGCTGCTTCCCTGAGTACTTAGCATTGCTCAGTGCACTGTAAAAAATGTACACAGCACTCACTCTCTGTGAGGCAAGAACAGATGACCTCATGTCAGTTACAAGTATTTCTTACTCACGGACACAGGCAGGGCGGGCTGGAGTTGTTTGAAGGGAAGATACTGGATCAGAGGAGGCTGTGTCCCTCGACTGTAAACCCTCTGACGGCAAGAATCTGAGTCTTGCACACCGACACTCATTTTATTCCCTCATACTGTGTCCGACACACCATAGCACTCGGTCAGTATTTGGTGGGTAACGATGTCATAAACAGAGGGGGGATATGGGACCAATAATCAGGTTCTCCAACCACAACTTACTCTACATCTCTGCCTTTTGCTCATCTTCGTGAATTTTGATCTCCTTGGAAGCGATCTCATTAGCTTTGGGTGGGAGTTTTTTCCAGTAGAACATATTTTTCCCCAGCCTGCCTGTGTCTATAAGTACCATCCAACTTGAAAAACTTCCTCTCAATTTCTCCCACCCCTCAAAATGCTGCCCCATAAGAGATGCCCACTGGAATGCTGAAGACATACTTGTGTCCCTATTTTGAGGGGGGATCATTCTCCCGCTCAGGCACAGGCATTCAAGCAGTTGCACTTAAGGCATCCACAGCCTTCGAAGGCCAAGGCCAGGCGCTGCTGTGCTGAAGGTGTCCCAGCATTTGCCAGCGTTTGTTTCTCGGGGTACAGGCTATGATCATTGCTAGAATCTAAACATTTCAAAGTAGGGCAGAAACAAATCAGGATGCAGTGTTTCATGATATTTAGATGATCATATACTGAAAGTCTACAAATGGGGCAGGAATTTATTGATTACAAGTTACAGCTTCATTTTGAGGGCAGAAATGTGTTATAATCCCTGCCACTTTAAGTGGAAATGATGATATATTTATGAAAAGGCAAATAATGATTCAGGACCTTTGATGAAAAATTTTTAAAATGTACCATCCGTGAAATTTTATGCAGATGGATGGGAAGTAGTCTACAAAGAACATGCAAAAACTAAGTTTTTAATGTCTGTAACCATTTATATAACTAAATAAATATAGTTGAGATTGATCAACTGTAAAGAAGTTTGCATACATGTGAAAAATTAATGTTAATTATCCTAATGAGAATTAACACAAATAAAACTGGTGTAAAATAAATACATGTGATACAAAAACGCACAGCTACTGAAGATGAGTCACCACAGCGCCCACCAAGAAGGTGTATACGCACTTCAGCAGTTTGCTGTGGACATGAACATGGTATTTAGCAAAGGAAGAATAGATGAGAAAAATGATACTGTGGGTGTCAGACTTTAAAATTAATTTTGAACAAGCTACTCATAAGGTAGTACAGTAAGTGCTAAACCCGAATGAGAAGTCACAAACACGTTTGCAAGTTATTTTTCATTTTGGTCACTAGATGGCAGCAAGACATTTTAAAATTCTAAATGTGTCACTAGGTGGCAGCAAAATAATTACAACGATGAAATTAAAAAGCATGCTGCTTATTCATGGTAGTTTCAGGGCAAGGCATTTAAAAAAAAAACTTTTTGAACTGATACCCTGTTTTCTCCTCTCCAATATTTTACTGTTAGCCATTAAACTATATCTACAAAAAAATATTGAATTCTTACATATTTTTGAGAATCTTAATAACCAAAAATGAAGCCTGAAGGGCAAAAGCATAGAGGGTATTAAAATAAAATTTAAATGAGTGCAAAGTGAACTTTTAAAAGTCCTGTTCAGTATTGAGAAGCACTGGGCAGGAGCCACACAGCCCTTGGTGAATGTGAGGTCTCAGGCACATTAATTCTTAGGAGCCTGACTCCTCATCTGGAAACAGGAATGATAGTAGTGCCTGCTTGGAGGGTTATTTTGAGAATTAAATGAGCTAATACTTATAAGCCATTTATGCCAGTCATTCTAACATATAATTCTCAATAGGAATTAACTTTTATTGTTTGTAAATTAATTTTACTTAAACCCAGAAAAATTATAATGCCTTATTTCCATACCTAAAATTTTTTCTTTATATACTTATTTGTGACCTCATTTATCTATGCCTCATCTATTCAGATTGTATTAAAAGAGTTACTCTAATGAACTCACTTCTACTTGTTCCTGGGTGACAACAATATTTAGTGATAGTGATGACAAATCTTGTCCTATATATGTAGCAAGAAAATTAAGAGGTGGCCACATGGAACCAGCACGATGCTAGAAGAGGTGACCTGGAAGACCAGAGATATGTTGCTGAGGAAGCTTCTGTCCCAGGATCTCTGCACCTTACCTGAGGAAGCGTTCAATTAGAAAACACCCAGAAAAGAAACCTAAAAGAAGAGGTGGGAGAACCGTAGCATTCATTTTGTGCAGTGTGGACTTCAGTTGTGGAGGGAACAAAGTCCCTGGGGGTGTTGCATAAAGTGGAAAGTCTATCTCAATAAGTAAGTACAAAAAGTCTCCTGCCATTAAATTAATTTTCAGCATGCCTGGGCATGTCATAAAATCAGAAAGCTGAATAAAGTGCACAAATCCCATCTGGGAGAAGGGTTTATATTTTCGGGGTTATTCAATTCCAATAGGACCAAAGGAATAAGACAGCCGAGATATAAAATCTATGATTAAGGGGTAGAAGGGTAAGGAACTGCCGTTCGTGTGAAGGCGCTCAGTAGATGCAGCCACCTGACACTCGACCAGGTAGATAATCACAGGTAATCAGCAGGGGTGAGAGCGAGGCTAACGCTGCAGTCACAGGGGACCAGGTGCGCTGCAGCAGCATAAAACCCAGTGATTTAAAAGCTAATTTTAGCCAAGTGAGAATCGACTCTGCAGTAAACAGGAATTCGGATTCTCTCTTGTATTTAAATTACTCCCAGGTAGAGGAGCCTGAAACATCAGGGAGACTATTTGGATCATTAAATGGACATTGTCCCTGTTTCAACTTGCCCATAAATTTCTATCACACTCACACAACTCATTTGAAATGTGGATGGTTCCAAACACATTTGTTCCAGAGCAGGCATTCCCTAAAGGGCATCGACTCCCATGAAAGTTAATACAAAGGAAAGTGTTTGAAAATACGTGGCTCACGGTATTCTCTTCCCCACTGTGTACTGATCAGTTTAGACGAAAACCTCAGGCCACGAAAGGGAGCTGAATATGTCAAGCCTCCAAAAGGGGCTTGCCATGCCTGGGGCTGTGTGCAAGCTGGGCAGAGCAGATGTAAAAAGTGAAAGGCTACAGTTGGGTGAATATATGAACTTGGGTTCTTCCTCTGGGCACTACTCTAGGAGTCATAAGAATAATTTAAGATTTATGAAAAGTGTGTGTGCACGTGTGTGTGTGTGTTGGGGGAGGGGTTGAGAGCATACAATTTGCAGTGGATAAACTTTGGTTTTCCTTCCCATTTCTGCTACTCATCTCTAACCGTAGAAGACTGATTTTAAGGTCTCTAAATCTTTCTTCATTTGTACAGTGAAAAATTAAGTAAAACAGGTTATGAATAAAGCATGGTGTGTGAAACATGAGAACCTTATTTAAAACTAGCCCTCTCAAAATTTTGTTTGTTTCTGTTTGGTTTAATGATGGTGTATGCGTGTGTGTGTGTGTGTGTGTGTGTGTGTGTGTGTGTAAGACAGACAGAGACAGAAAGAGACAGAGACAGAGAGACAGAGAGATATGAATTGTAGGGGCAGTAAAGTTTTGTTTTTATTTTTTATTTACATGTTTGCATTTCATTACTACATTCCTTATGGGCAGCTGATACATGCGTGTTACATGTCTTAATTCATTTTCATCCCCTTCCCTTTCAACCCCTCTCCCTCCCCAACCCCTCCCCCCCCTTGATCCCCTTCTTATTTGAGAAAGTAAATTTTTATCAAAATAAGGACTTTCTGTCTTGTTACACTGCTGAGGCCCTAAGACCTAACAGAACTGAACCTTGCCAGAAATCAAAGTATTTATTAGGTGAATGAAGGAATGGATGGGTGAATGAACGGTGAAATTAAAGTCCTAAAATATCAAACGCCAGTCTAGGTCTATGAACCGGTAGAAGCTAGGTCTTCATTCCAGGAAGGTCTGAGGCTGACATCTCAGTTTTTGGAAGAATGTGCAGAGAGCCTTTTCTGCTATCCATACTCTCTGTGTGCAGAGTACATGTGTGAAAGAAGAGAAACAGCTTTACATACATCTGAACCTTTATTGCAAATTTAAATTTTAAAACCGGACTATATAGAAGAGACATGTTTTAGGAGATATCAAACGGCTTTTTTCTCCAAATATTTATCTTGCTTAGCACATGTGTTTATATGAGTAAACTGGAGAGGGAGGCTGGCAATACGCCTGTGACCTTAGGCTCTGCTCATGCTAACAGCACAATTCATCCTGGTGCTTGATCTCCCTTTTCCATGTTTGCCTGTCTTTTCTCAGGGGTGACTTCTCCATTGCGTTGTTTTGTGTGATGATGTTAATTTAGCAATTCCATATAGTTAAGAAAGAATCCTTTTTCTCATTCAAATGCTTGTTTCCTGGGAAGATATTAGCAAAATGTCACAGTTTTAAAAGGTCAGTAAGCAGTTCTAACTGATATATTATACTCCACCCAGGAAGTAGATGGTAAATTCTGCTAAATATCCCACTCCCTATAAAAAACACAGACATATATATATGTTCGGACATTTGTGATGACTACGTAGCGTTCATTTTTTAATATAGATGAGAAGTTTTTGAGAAAAACATCAATTTTACCTCAGAAAATGAATGACCAGAGCTCAGGGTGTATTTTCTGAGTGGGGGTAATATTCTGCGGCTCCACTCATGCCTTGATACGCAAATCTCTGGCTGCCTGTTACACATATTTCCATGTAAAATAATGGCATTTCATGCGAGAAAGCCTAATGTCTTCCTTTTAATTTGTTTTCTTTAACGAAGTGCCTGTTGTCAAGATTGTGAGGTGTGCTAAGTCTCTGTCCTTAGGAGTTTAATTGATATGAAACATTGATTAGGCCCCGAGAGGGGTGGAGAGTTTCAGAGGAATTATGAAATAACCACAAGGCTTAACAAAGAAAGTTTACAACTAGAATGTCGTGCTTTCAGCTGGGCAACAGCATACAATAGTTGAAATATAATTTTTAAGTTACACACAAGTATTTTCTAAAAAA
>NW_004955417.1:3378353-3386665 GCF_000276665.1 Chinchilla lanigera
CGGGTAAATACTGATATCGGCGCCATTGGGAAGGAGGTGCAGATAGCAGAATAAGGGTACAGGCGACCTGCAAAATACGGCTTCGGGTCACCTGGGCCTAGGGGCCACTGGTGGGCTTCAGACTTGTTTGGGGGATGGAGGTCCCTGGGGCACAGCTCTTGTAGTGATCCCCTAGTATAGAATCTTCAAAAATTATATACATACAGTACTAAATTCTCATATATATTATAAAATAGATACAAAGTAGACATTT
Source organism: Chinchilla lanigera (assembly GCF_000276665.1). Lineage (NCBI taxonomy): Eukaryota > Metazoa > Chordata > Mammalia > Rodentia > Chinchillidae > Chinchilla > Chinchilla lanigera. The sequence goes on from NW_004955417.1 coordinate 3,378,607, forward strand.
TTTAAAGGGTGAAAATTAATTGTAAATAGAAGTTCTCCTAGCTTTTTCCCGCCATGCAGTGACCCTTCTCGGTCTCCATAGCATGAGTGACGCACCTCATGGAGACCACCAGCTAGGGCAGGGCTTTCTGCTCACGGGACCAGGCTGCAGAGACTCCTGCCTGCTGGTCGCCTGCGTTCTTCTCTGTGTTTCTTGCCAGGCTAGCCCAAGTGGAGACTATCTGACTGTGGCAGGAGAATAGTACAGTTATATCACCAGCCTTAGAAAAAACCAGTGCAAAGACCCTGTTGTAAATTATGAACAATGTAGCATACAGTTTTGACTACTGCTTTGAACTTGGGTTGGGTCAAAAATGGCAAAAGACAAAATAAAAAGAAGAAAACATAGTCCTTCCTATCATAGATGGGTCAAGGGACAGCTATCATATTATTTCTTCTGCCAACTGAAGTATTCAGAACATTCATTTATTGATACACATCCATCTGTGTGTTCCAGCCACTGCACGCAGGTGGGATTGGGGGTGGATAGACTGAAACACTAAAGGATGCGTCAAAATCATTACAGGTAATAGCTTTAAAATTTTGTATGAAATGGTTAAAACTATAATATGAAGCAACGAAGTATAAAATAAATAAAAAGTTATCAGAATCCAAAGTCAGGAGCAATTTTCTTAGTTTAGACACTACTTCTATTACCTCAAATCCCAACTGTGAGCAGTTGAAAACTTTCAAGACATCTTTTCACACATAAAATATACCTTTTTCCTGCTTTAGAATGAACCTGAACAAATGCAAAACGAGAAATGTACAAGTCAGAAGTTGTAACCCTCTCTTTCCCACAACCTATCCACACATGCTCCGGGATTATGAAAGTGCTCATTTCCCACGTGTGCAATCCTAAGACTCCAGTCAAGGACCGGTGACTCCTGCCCTTGAGCAGGAGGAAGGACTGAGCTGCAATGCCTACAGTTCCCCTTGCATGGAAAATGTTAGCTTGTTCTTGTTACTAAAAAGGAAGTCAGAAATTCCCCCCTTCCAAGGTGGTGATTTATAAGCAGAAGAGAAGTTGAATCATGTGGTAAAGCTAATATTAACCTAAACAAGCTACTATAATTTGGGTAGGGAAGTCTTCCTGTGGAAGTGTTAAAGCAAAGTGAACAGACAATAATCCCAAAGCACAGAGGCAGGAACTTCTTCTTTTCTACTCAATCCAATAAACAGAAGTGAAGGAGTAGATGGCAAGGGCACTGTCTTAGTGCTCACTGCTGGATATGTACCCAATTTTTTTTAACCTTTGACAAAAGTGTTACTTTATACACTTTGTTATGGTAGGATTTTACATCCCAGGGATAGCATTTACCCCTTAGAGGAGGAGATACACCAAAGACTCCCTGTGTACCCAACTATATATATATATACATATACATATATATATATATACATATACATATTGCTGAAAATACCACAGGATCTTGGCAGTTGATCTCATAACTAGCATGGCTACTAAGTGGCAGGTAAGGTAAAGACATGGAGAGACTGGACAAAGCGGTGATTCATGTCCTGGGTGGGGCAGAGCAGGAGTGTGACATCTCATCAGAAGGGCATACAATTAAAATCTTATCAGTTGTTGATTTCTAGAACTTTTTGTTTAATATTTTCAACTTGTGGATGACCACAGTAGCTGAAACCACAGAAAATGGCACCTCAAGGTGGAGAGGGCCACTGTAGTATTAATATGTCAAACCGAATAATTCTTTGCTGGGAGTGGGCTGCCTCTGTTGCATAGGCTGCACTACAGATCTTTGGCCTCCAGCTATTAGATGCCAGTCATACATAGCCTTGTCTTTGCCCAAGTTAAGAAAACCAAAAATGTCTCCACACGTTGTCAATATGTTTTATGGTACAAAGTTGATCCCAGCTGAGAAATGATGTTCTAAGGATGGACTCTTAGCACAGCTATCCCGGAACAAACATATGTAAAATGTATAATCTATATATTTTTACTGTGGTTGTCTCACTTAATACTTCATTCCAGTTGTGTTTGAAATTGAAATTTGATAACAATGATGAAATTCATCACCAACTCTTTTTGTTTATTTTACGTGTTTGGAGACGGGGTCTCACTTCACAGTTCAGGCAGGCCTTGAAGTCACTATGTAACCTCGGCTGGTTTCCAACTTGTTGTGCTGATCTTCCTGTCTCAGCCTCCTAAGTACTGATGTTTCAAGTCTATACCACCACACCAGCTACATCAACCACTCTTTTTATTTTATTTTATTTTAAAAATAAAAGGAGGAAAACATTAACAGACAGACAACCTTTTACAAAATAGCAAAAGAACAGCACAGACAACACAGAGTTACAAACAAAGTGGTACGAAATTAACAATGCTTGTTGTATTACATATTGATATCTTCAAAGTGGTTTCTCATGAAAACAGAGAGAGACATACAATATTGATCAATCAAGAACTCATTGACAGTTTCTTTCAGCAAAGAAGTAGAAGACAGTAGAACAACTATGTTAACTATCCTGTATATACATACATACAAAATTTCCCCTTCTTTCCCTTCTCTTTTCCCCCATCCCAGTTGCCCTTTACCCTTGAGTGTTTTCCTATTATTTCACAATGTCTATCATACCTCCTAGCTTAAATTAACTCTTCCAGGTTTTACATGCAGGGTTGGTTCAATATTCCCAAATCTATATATGTTATACATCAACCACTCTTAAAAACTAGACACATTTAATTACTTATAACAAGTCAAGTATTACTAGGTAGGATGTGCTAGTGACCACAAGGAGTTTGGTAGGAAACTCTAATAAAGCCCAGCGTACTGAAATAACTTTCAGTTTTATGGAATAATTTTTCCTTCTTGGAGGTGTGGTACTGGAGATAAAACACAGAGCTTTTGCCCTGGGTTACATCCCCGGCCCTTTGAATGGTTTTTAGAGACAGGGTCTTGCTAAGTCTCTGTACTACCTAAGCGGGGCTAAAACTTTCCACGCTGCTGCCTGGCCTCCTAGAGTGCTGGGATTACAAACCTGGGCCACTCCACCTTGCACTGTTATTCTCACACCATGATTCAAGGACTTTTTAAACTCCTCGAAGGTACTGAGCTGAGTCTCAGGGAGACCGGGTAGTGGATGTTTGGCTAAGAGCTCAAACTCTAGAGTGGGGCTGTTTGGCTTTGCACCCGGCTTTCCCACTTCCTAGCTGAGTAACCTGGGGTAAACTCACCCCCTGCCGTGCCTCTACCTTCCCTCCCGTCCCTGGCTGAAAAGTAGGCCAGTGTGGAGCATTCAGAACTGTGTAGGTACATTAACAGTTCTCAGTGAGTGTTAATTGTATGATGTAGAAATTTAAAAATGTTAATTGAATGTGAATTTCTTTTATCCAAGTTAGAGAAGCAGAAAAGCCAATCTATTATCTTAAAATGGAACTATGAGATGACAATTATACTACTTACTTAACAACAACAAGAGGAACTCTGGGAAACTATACCTGGCATCTTCTAGACATCCCTTCTCATCGTAATATTCTGCAGCTGGAATTTGTCCTCCAACTTACAAATAAAGCAAGTGAGGTTCAGAGACTTTAATCTGCTCAGCATGGTTCAGAAAATAAATTTGGGAGTCAGAATATTAGCTCAGATTTGTCATATTCCATCACCGATGTCCTTTTCACAATTTTATGCTTCTCTACTCCAATAAGGATGATCCTAACAGAGTAGCTAACGAGGGACCAGATATCATGAGGACCCACATACATTAGTTTATTTATCCCTCTCCTTGGCCCTGGCTGCTCCTATTACATTTTAGCTATGTGTAGCCGATCCTGGGGGACGTGAATTGACTTATCCAAGCCTATGTAGCAGACAAGTCCTGGAAAGTAAATCCAGACTCCCAAATCCTGGGCTGTCAGCTAACGTGTGATGTTGCCTGCATCCCACTCTACTGTAGAAGGATGTTGAGAGGCCCAGAGGCTAAAGGGAAGCCAGTGTCAAGAGGGCTGCCTTTATCTGTGAGGACAGGGTGTTTGGCTCTCTTTCAATGACAGTTGTGAGATGGCTGGAAGCCAGGAGGTGGGGAACAGCGCGAGGCCTGCTGAGAACGGCCACCAGTTTCCTCCTCTGTAAAATAAGGATTTGGATCAGATAATCTCTAAACTCCTTTTAATTCCTTTTACATGCAGTTTGTATTATTCCCTTCCTTAGGACCTCCCAGTGCCCCCTCTGCCCCCTCTGCTTTGGTATAAAATCCTTCTCCGGTGTCACGGTCTGCCCGGTACCACAGGCCTGTCCCTGACTTCCCCCTCTGTCTTCTCTCCCTCAACCATAAAGCTCAAGTCATGAGTTCGAGGTTCTAGGAACCCTCTTGCTCAGATCCTGCTTCCATGCTGTCTCCTGTGCCTGAAATGTTCTTACAGCACATCTTTCTTCAGTACATGTCCTCTTTCATGGCCTCTATCCCACTTCTGTTTTATTTCCTTCAGACTCTTGCTTGTGTTGGAAATTTATCTTGCTTGTGTTGGAAATTTATTTATTTATGCATACAGCCAACTGAACTCATGGGCACTCTATCCCTGAGCTACACCCTCAACCCTTTTGAGACAGGGTCTCATTAAGTTGCCCAGACTGGGCTTGAACTGTGATCCTTCTACCTCAGCCTCCTGAGTAGCTGGAGTTATGCGTATGTGCTACTGAGGCCGGTGGAAATTACCTATTTATTTACTGTATACAATGTTCATCCATCCCCCAGTATGCTCTGGGAGGGGAGAGATTAGGTTTACCCTGTTCATAGCTGTAGCGGATGTGCTGATGCCTGGAACATGCTAGCAACAAGATTTAAATGAACCAACAGATTCATCTTGTGCAGCCCGGTAGTTCATGAAAAGCATCAAGCACTCAATAGGTGCTCAGGAAAACATGCAACAGCAAAAACAGTAACTGCTGAGTAAGCTTTAATTGTTGGCTGTGGTGCTAAATCCTTTACTCACATTATATCAGTCAGTCCTCATCACACCTCCACGGGGTAGGTATCATTATGACCCGACTTTTATAGATGTGAAGCTGAATCCCAGCAAGATCAAATGATTTTCCTTCAAGCTCACAGAGCTGGCAATTTAACCCAGATACAAGACCAGTCAAAACCAATTTTTAACTGACTGGCTATCGTAAAGCAAAATTGTTGTTACCTCCATTTGGATCAATACAATTTAGTAATTTCAGAGAGATTTAGGTGGGTAGATTCTGCATGTGTCCTGGAACTCAGGCTAGGTACAGGGTGCTAGGTACCTAGAGTATCACTGTAAGCACCGTGATACAGTTACCAGCCTGAGGACCTCAGTTCAAAAAGAAAAACAAAACATGAGAGCATGGTAGAATGCACCACTCCTTGCCACAAACACTCCTCATTCCCACCAAAAATCTCAGATGCCTGGAGAACCTTCCCTTGGGCCCTACCCAAGGCTATACTTTTGCTTCTACTATATTGGATTGTATTTAGCACTGTCTCGGAAGAACTGAGTAACCATCATCTACTGAGTGCCACACAAGAGATTTATATATGTTGAATTCTTACAACCAGGAGGTGGGGCTCACTATTCTTACCTCACAAATAAGCAGTCAACAGCATATTGGGGCGGGGGACTACAAACGGATGATGACAATGGAGTATCTGATAAGCATGTGAGATCACACACACTAGGACAGAGGGATACCCAGGGGAGACCCAAAGTATGCAAAGTAGGTTACTCTCCATCTCCCTAAATATTTAGCACTATAACCGGGACAAATACAGGACCAGCTGGCTTTCTAGTTAAACATTCAATAAATCACATATATTTCACTTGGTAAAGTATGTTAACAGTATCTTTACATTTTGGGGGAAAACACAAATACATTTCCATTTTATATTTTTACCAAGATTCATATGTAAGAAGCTTTTTCTGTTATTATAATTGGGAGATAGACTTCAAGATATTTTATATTTTCCTAATATTAGATCTGTCACCTTCTCCCGCTCTCTGCAGGGCAGAGGAAACTAAGTCTCTTCAAAGATGATCAGTTTTTAAATTTAGAGCTGTTCTTCAATGACCCAATTCTCCCCTTTAATAGAAACAGGAACACGGTAAGTAGTACTTTTATTTTATTTTTTTTTTAATTATAACATTAGACTCTGGCAGCCAGTGAGCCATGACAGCCTGTGAAGAAAGCCTTCGATAGAATGAAGGTGTGACTGCTCTCCATGAAAGCTCAAAGCCGTCTCTATACACTAAGACAATGACTGTAACACCTAACAACAACAACAAGCACTTGGATTTCTCCTGGGTATTTGCAAGCGAGCTACTTCCTGCCCCGTGGTGAGCCTGGGACACTGGCCCTGACAGCACTCTACGGGGGCTCTGCTCCCCGTCTACAGCTGAGAGGAGGGAGAAGCCCCACAGTGAGACCAACCTGGTCAACTGCAGTCTGCAGTGTCTGAAGTCCGAGAGTCATTTTATAATCAGAACGTGCTCAAATTTCACCCAGGGTAGGAAAATCACAATTGGCTCCATTAGGGATCAGAGAGACAAAGATTCCCGTGGCTCTCGGAGCCTGGCTACCCTCACAGCACTGTGAGGGCCCGCCTCACGGTCTCAGAACTGGCGCCCAACCCTTGGCCTTTATTATACACCTATTCACTGCAACAAGTGACGGGTCACACAATGGGAGGCCCTCTCCTCCAGACTCACCTAAGAAACGATGCCAAGTAATTTTAAAAAGAGAACATTTATTTAGTTACTTAGTTATGGCAGTACTGAGGATGGAACTAGAGCCTTTCTCACTGAGCTACATGGCCAGCAGTTATTTTCTATTTTGAGACACAGTTATTTTTTATTTTGAGATAGGATCATGTTAAGTAGGCTAAGCGGAGCTGAAACGTGTGATTCTCCTGCCTCAGCCCCTTTTCTTAATAATTTTAGTAAGTGTTCTAAATTACGCAGAGTCCAAATTACTTCACTAGGCCCCAAGTGAGTCTATGCAGCTACAGAGCACACCCAAAATGTTCTTTTCGTCTGTGAACCGAATTTCACAGTGCCCCTAGAAATCTAAGAAGTTCTTTGATGTTGGTTTGTCTAAGAATTCTGTGATGTCAACCAAAAGACCTACAAACTCAGAGGTACACAATCCTCAGGGATATTAAAATAATAACAATCTAAACATGAAACATACTTGTGTGGAACTGATTGAAATAAATAGTACATACTGATTCGAGACTGCAAAAATTTAGTCACAATGTATCCTTTGGTGTATCTATAGATTTTTAGTTATAAGTAATGTGGTATCAAGGCCGATGCAGTTATGAGGACTACTTCCCGCTCAGTGTTAACTCTAGCATCATGCCCTCAAAGATCACGGAGACCACACAACAACCCCCCTTTGGTACCTCTGTGGCAAAGTGCTTTGTGAGAATGAATTTTCTCTCTACTTCAACAGAGCCTGGCTTTTTCCTCTAAAACACAATAAGCACATGGCCTCCAGTCAAGTGTCAAGTATCTTCGACAGTATTCTGTCTTAAAATCGCAATGGGTGAGTAGATGTAATAAGATAATGACCTTTATATCAATACAATCAGAAGTGTGGGACTGTGTGTATGTGTGTGAAGAAAAGGACCCGTTAAGCAAAAGGCCTTAGGGCCCACGAAAGTTTTAAGGGGCTGAGGCAGGAGGATCACAAGTTCCAGCTTAGCTCGGGCAATTTAGCATGATCCTGTCTCAAAATAAAAAAAATGAGAAATAATCCTGTTTTAAAATAGAAAATAAAAATTGCAGGGGATGTAGCTCCGTGGGAAAGGCTCTGGGTCCATCCCCAGGACTGCCATAACTAACGAACTAACTAAAGAACTAAACAAAGGTCCTCCTCATTAAATTATTTGGAATGCTTTCTGAGGTATGTCAAAAATTTCCTTCACCAGCCAGGGAAGGTTCTGACTTCACCTCATTGGAAGACATTCTTCCGAGAAAAGTGATTTTGGAGGCTTTGGTTTTTTAAAATCAGTGTCTTCTCAGCCAGGAA
>NW_004955417.1:3387501-3438076 GCF_000276665.1 Chinchilla lanigera
CCGGCCGCCTGCCCCGCGCCCCGCAGCGCTCTGCGCCTCTCCGCCCGCGAGGTTGGGGCTGAGACCGCGCCCGCAGCTGCGTTTCCGGAGCCCGCGGAGGGCCGATAAGGATGCGTTTGGCCGTCGGGCGCCGCGCGTCTTTAGGGGACGTGGAGTTTCCCACGTAGCGGGCCCTGGCGAGGAAGGGAGGGCGCGGGTGCGCGAGCGCGGGGGATGCGGACCCGCGCGCGCGTCTTACGCGTGTGTGCCTATCCCCAGTCCCAGACGTTAGCAACTACCCAATTTTGGTTGCTGAATTAACGTTGAAAAGACCATAAAAATTAGCGAATAATTATGTAACACTCTTCGTTCTAAGAGTTTTCCATGTATCCATTCCAATTTTCAAGATAGCATCTATGAGGAAAACTTGCAATATTATTACCCTATATTACAGATGAGGAAACTGAGCCACAGACTATATCTCCCAAAGTTTGTCTTTCTCAAAGGTACTATTTATGGTGCCCCCAAAATTGGGGCTGAGCCGATTGGCCCAGAATCATTGCCTTTTCTAGGGGTCAGGATGCTCTCTTTCCCACACTGGGCGAATCACAAGTGTCTTGTGTCTTTAGGACCTCAGCACTGGCATAAGGACTTCCCCATTGCCAACGGAGAGCGTCAGTCTCCTGTGGACATTAGCACCAGTGCAGTCCAGTATGATTCTGCCCTGAAGCCTCTGAGCCTGTCCTATGACCACCCGACTTCGCTAAGGATTGTCAACAATGGTCACTCTTTCAATGTGGAGTTTGATGACTCCCAGAACAAAGCAGGTCAGTGTTTAAAAAATAACTTGCGCCTTTTAGACGGTAGCTGCTTTCCAGCTTAATGGAAGAAATCTAGAGCAGTCTTTGTTTTTGTTTTTCGCTTTTCTGTCTTTTTGAGACAGGGTCTCGCTATGCAGTTCAAGCTGACCTTGAGCTCACTTTGTAGCCCAGGCTGGCCTCGAACTCGCAGCGATCCTCCTGCCTCAGCCTCCCGAGTGCTGGGATTACAGGCTTGTGCCACCACGCCCGGTTTAGAGCAGTCTTTGGAAACTCCTTAGTACTACAGTGTGTCTCAGAAAAGTCATGCTGATTGTCTTCACTAGATCGCAGACCCAGTGAAGTAGGTGCCCTGGGGCTTTTCTTCCCTTGTAAGATGCCTGGCTTTTATGAAGGGCACTGTGCAAAGTCACAAGGTCCCGGGACAATACAGATGAGCGCGAATACAGTTCGCAAAAATTGGGGTTAGAAGATGGTTGTTCAAATATTTCTTCCAGAATTGATGGCTGTCCGTTAAAAATTACACCGTAGAGTGTGTTATTGCCAAGCCAGCACTGAGAAGAGTGATGAAAACCTGTCAATTTGAACTAATTTACGTTCTTGGAAAGCATCGTATTCATGCCCCTTCTTGGTACTGGGTGTTGTGATAAAGGGGCAGCATATGTTGGTGTCCACCCAGAAGGGCACTGCGGACACGGGTGTTCAGAGTTCCGGGACTGTGCCTGGCTCCCGCCTGACAAATCCAGTTACCATAAATTATTTGTATTAGAGCTGTTTACAGGATGTCCACTGAATACCTCTTATATTTTATTCAGAAACTGGAGAGGAGTCCCCTTTAGACACAGTGGCTGCCCTTTTTGCTCGCAGGTTGGTTGAATTGCCAGCGCCCTATTTTCCTGAGCGCTCGCCTCCGAAGGTCATTGAGTGAGATGGTGCGATCCGCCCGTGTGTGGTGGTGTGTGGCAGTGGGAGGAGAGTGAGAGCGGAGCGAGAAGTCAGAGGAAGCGTTCAGCACTGCTGTCCGGGTTTTGGAGTAATGTGCTGTGATGCTAATGTGCAGCGTAATTAAATCCATTACAGTCCGCTCGACTCTCTTCTAGGAGCTGTATGTTGTAGTATATTCAGTTTAGTTTTGAAAAGGAATTCTCTCCTTTTAAAATTTTTGGACCTTGTGTTTCTGAAACCGTGATTCAGGAAGACAATTTAGCAGTGACTATGCTCATACCTTATGCAGAGATTACCTTGAAATGTTTTCAACCTCTCTGCTCTGTGTACGCCCCTCCTTAGTGCACGTAGAATAGACACACACACAACACACACACACAACACACACACACACACACACAGATTCGCACTGCGTGCATTGTGATGGTTACGGTCAGGTAGGGATTATGTTTCGGGTTTTCAATGGTTTGGCTTACATTGCTTTACCAAGTATTTCTCCCGTTCTAAAGAAAGTGATTAAGTGTGACACAATTCTTCTGTTTTAAAAATTGACGTACTTATGTGATAAAAGATTTCAAGATACTGTCCATAGTGAAAGGGTCCTCTAGCAGTCCATCTTCAGTCATTCAAAAACCAAAAGAAGTGAGCAATAATTAGTCTAGCTTTCAATTCTTTTTAAAGAGCCACAGTGAAATTATCATCATCAATGGATGTAATACCCCGCTAATCATTTACCTTTAGAATTGGGTGCTTAAAGCGGGGCTTGTTTTAGAACAGTGAGGAAGCAAATGGAAGCAGGTGATACAGATCCCCCAATAGTAGTTTTTACACAGGTGATTGTGAAATTAATTGTTCCAGGAGGGGGGCATTTGGTTTTGGCCTTTAACCTCATGGCTTCGAGCTTCAGTTCTAATCAGACAGACCTGGATTTAAGTTTCTGCCCTGCCACTAACGGGCTCGCTGACTTCTAGAATGATAGTAACGTGACTGCTCTAAGTGTAGGGCTCTGTAACTCTAACGCTGGAGTAGCAGTAGGAGCTGCACAGAGGACTACATGGACACTGTGTGGAGCACTAGCCCAAGGCTTGGAGGCAGCAGCTCCTTGGTGGTGCCCCCTGTGTTGTGACTACACAGCGTCCGCCTGCCTTTATTAGGCCAGCGCTGCAGCTGTGGTGCCTGTGATCTCTGCAGAAACTAAGTGGCTTTCAGATGAGCTTTGTGTGTTTCAAAACATCCATTTATCATATTAAATATGAGCTGCTTTTATTTATGAAGCCATTACCTAATTTCTTTCACCTTGATTTTATTAACCTTTGGTGGATTTTGGCATGAGCAGTAACTGATCAGAGATAGCCCCGTCTTCCCAAGTATTTCTGCTGCTAAATAATGGGCATGTTTAGATTGTGAAACAGAATAAGAACAATTGGTTTAGATAGGGGTTCTAACCTATGTCTTTAGACACACACTTATTATCATCCAGTAGTTCTTATGCAAGAAAATCGTTACTAACATCAGTTAAATCGCTGATAAATTACACTTCATCAAGGTGGGATGAGGGCCTGGTCCCTCTCCTGTATCCCCGGAATTTAACATGGGCTGAGGATACCTGCAGTAGAAAGATACAGAAATGGTAGGCACTGCAGTCACTTTGATCAGTGCAAAAAGGAAGTATTCTGAGGGACTGTGGACATATGAAGGAAGCTCAGGAGTCTAACCAGGTACTCAGAAAAGAGTTTTCAAAGTAAATGAGGCTTACATAAAGTCTTGAAGGGTTTTGATGTCTTAGAGGCAGGGAATATTGGGGGACTTCGGGTACACATTATGGTTCTAGAAAGGCAAAAAAAAAGTTATAGTTAAAAAAAAAGGTCAGTGCTGGGGATGTAGCTCAGTGGCACAAGCGCCTGCCTGGCAAGTGCAAGGTCCTGAGTTCAATTCCCCCGTACCAAAAAAAAAAAAAAACAACAACAAAGGTCAGCAGTATTAGAGAGGCTTGTTCTCCCTTGTGTATGGAAGACTCCTTTGTAATTTTGCCAATATCTCAGTTATTTTGATTATTCTTTTCTTTAATCTTTAAAAAAAATTAAAATTTTTTTTGGTTATTCAAGAACATATTAAAATGTTGATATAAAAGTAAAACCCATCTACAAAGTAAATTAAAAAATAATTATACCATGTGGAAAAATATCCTTTAGACTTTTTTTTTTGAAAGGATCCTAGATTCTCAAAGATAGAGCAAGTAGTAGAGATACTGTAGTGAACCCACTAAATAAACATGAAGAAACAGAAAGCTCAGGAGTTTGAATAATGTGCTCAGCCTTCTTCCCAGTTTGCCGGAGAGACCAAAGTGCAGTGACATAACACAAGAACTTGAAGAAGAACATCGGACGACAGCCAGAGTTAACACTCAGTGCATACATACCATGTTTTAAAAACTTGTTATATTATTTTGTACATTAAAGTCCAAAAACAATTCATTATTTTAGTTTCGTAATGACCCTTTTCTTTGGAGTTATTTTTGATATTAGCATTTTTAGATATTCCTTACCTCTTATTTCCTGCATGGATATGCTTCATTTCCTTTACTTTTCTCCCACCTCCGTGGGATGTTAGCTTTCAAAAATGTCTCATAAATTCAGATTTCCCAGTATGCCCTAAATATTGTCTTGTGTCCAAGCATGAGTACCTTGGTGTCAGGGACTAAGCTGGTTGAGTTTATTGATACTTAAGCCAGAGATAATTCTTTAATGAGCTTTCACTAGGAGCTTGGTTTCAAGTTCTCATCAGTTTTCCAAAATTGCTTTATAACAAACCACTGTAATGAAAAATAGTTACTCCTTTTACATATTTTTAAATTATTAAAAAATAGCTCTCCGTGAGATGTGTTATTGCCAACTGGGAGAAATTATTAACTCATGCTGATTTATTAACTTTTATTAATGAGTTTGAAACTCTCCTGCTTTATCACAGTTGGGGACAGAAGTGCCTGAGTGACTGGTTCACCGTCTATAATTCTCATTTCTGTTCTTTTAGGTACTGGAATTCTTTTAGTGTTTGTTTCTTCAAAAGAAAAAAGGAAACAAAATGCACTTCATGTGTTCTCTTCAAGCAGACCATTGTCCCGTATAACATAACAGGTCTTTGTACCTGGATCCTGGTTGATTTTCAAGGGACTTTCTCTTGAAGCTGCAAAATTCTCCATCCATGAGCAATCACATATTGAAGGGGACAGAGTGACGACAAATGAAAGAACTTGTTGTGCACGTGTTTAATGTACAATATAAGCAGAACCCTAACTAGCTGGAAAACTGACCTAAGCTTTAGTTAAGTATGTTCCATTTTACTCTTGTGTAATTGCTGTGTAGCTTAAGCTAAAACTTCCGTTCCCTTGAATTTTGACTTTGTTTACTGTTGTGAAAGTAACAGCTAAACGTCTTTGTTTAAGTGAAATGGAATGGCGCATTTCTCCCCCACCCCCTGAAGTTTTCTCCCTTGACACCTGGCCTGGCATGAATGACCACTGTCAGTAAACGCAGCACACACGATTTCATCAGTAGTGAAAATAGTAATGCATCACCTAAAAATTTTCAAGATAATCAGGAGAAGATTGTTTAGTTCCTAGAGATGCCACATTTTTTCTGTGGAATTATTCATTCGCTTCATTACTAGGAAATTGCTTAGATTTTAGTTAAACTAAGGACAATTGAATAATTTACTTGTATTTTGGATTTAAGACTATTGACATACACTAAAAGGTCTTGTTTGTTATTCAGATGTGTGTTAAGTAGCAATAATAACGATTAGGAAGAAAAATATTCAAAAATGCTAAATTTTTAGTTTTATTTCATACGGGGTAGTCTGACATTTCAATATTACTGAATCTCCTATTGTTAGCAAAGCATCCAAATAGTTTAGTAATTTTCCCTAGTAATAAATGTACAAAGTTAAATTATTCTAAAATATTATGCCTGGTGCTTACAGTATATTGTGTTTAAAATACAGTGTGTTTAACTGATGCCAGATCATGAAAGTTAAAACGGGCTGGAGCTCTTGAATTTGAATTTAATTTAAATTTTGAAGATTTTGAAAGTAAATTAAAGTAGAAAGCCCATTTGTATTTCTGCATTCTTGTGGAACACGGTTCTGTGGTACAATAAATCATAGACTCTGTAGAGCCCCACTAATGTGGCTGGATTTTATGAACAAAAAATATAGTCAGCAATTGCTGTTATTTTTAAAAATTGTTTTTTACATTAGAGAAATAGATTGCACTTTAAGCTATGATGGCTTAGAAAATGGCCTGTAGCAGTCACAAAAATCAATCAAGATGTAATATAGCATAAACATCTATATCTTTAACCAAAATGCTGTAATTTCTGTTTCCCAAAAAGATGTATGCTACCTTTAACACACTGTGTGGCAGTTTATTATTATATGTAATAATGTTTTTAAGGACTTAATTGATGAAATTCTGTGCCATTCATTTTGAGAAAAAAAAAAACAATTATTCAAAGAAGACCAGAATTGTGGTTTTCTATAGCAATGAAACTTTTAAGTATTTACTAACTTTTCCTAATCACAGTGGCTTTCTAATCGCATAGGAAAATGCCTTATTTTGACAGGAGCTAAAGCAGGTAGCTGATGCTAATAAAGTAGCACTGAATAAATTTAATCATTGGACCAAGATCCTGCCTCACCCCTTTTAAAGTGCTCACTAGTCATTTTTAGATAAAAGTATTATGCATTCGTGTTTAATTCTAAATATTCGATGAAGCAGATATTTAGGACACAATTTTAAAGCCTGCAAGAGAGACAGAATAAGAAATAATGGCAAGCATTATTTTCTTCTTAATTTAAAATCATGGTATGATTATGTATAAGGGAAAAGGAGATACATTTACAAAATCAATGAGATACATTTAGAAAGATCAGATACCTTAAATGCTTAATGTAGTTTTACTTAAATAATTGTCAGTGGATATAACTAATGTTACAAATGGCATTTGTATTTTATGATCAACCAATTGGTTACTAGCTTTAAAGAGTTATTATATAGCTATTTACTCAGTATCATCTACTTTATAAACCTATATTCTTCTGTTTTTTTTTTTCTTGTTTTCTTTTTTTGAGACAGAGTCTCACTGTGCAGTCCAGGCTGGCCTTGAACTCACCATGTAGTCCCGGCTAGCCTAAAACCCACAGTGATCCTCCTGCCTCACCCCTGATTGCTGGGATTACCGGTGTGTGCCACCATGCCCAGCCTGTATTCCATTTTAAAGGGCACATTATTATGAAAAAAGGAAATTCTTCCATTTGTGAAAAACCTATTCTTGGGGCATAAGACTAATTTTTTTTTTTCAGAAATTCAGATAAAAATAAACTTTACTATAAGATGATTTGGTGTATCGAGATGTGATTGTAGCTGAATACATCCAAATTTATGTGTCGTAATGGATCTGTAATATAGCACCCTTTATGATTCATTCTTTATGCTTTCATTCTTCCAGCTTTCTCCCAGCCTACTGTAAGGCAGACCTAGCAGGCAGAAATGGTATCGGGAAACATAAAGGCTGCTGTCTCTTCCCAAGTATCATGTAGCTAATTTCATCTTCTACTTTGAATAGATGAATGAGTATTGCTACATCTAAGCATATTTATGTGAAGTTAAGGGGAAAAACCTTTACTGTATAGACCTGCTGCCTTTGTCTTGAAACACCAAAGGAAATTTGAGCTCATTCTTTTATGGATTTATAAACCAAGGGTAATAAGATACATTTAAAGCAACATTTGTTTTTAATTCCAGTACTACAGAAATAAAATAGTAAAACTAAACTACTTTTAAAAGATTTTAACTATATTGGTTAAATCCCATTAATACATATATTAGGTGGAAAAGGTCTTTTATACGCTATTGTGATTCCCGCGATATAAAGCTTGTTAATTATTTACAGATAGGTGTAGTTGAAGAGTGTGGTTTCTGGTATTGATTTTACTGAATAAAGTTAAATTAATACTAGGATAGTAGAACTTTGGAATAATTATTATAGTTAGAATTTTAAGTCCTTGGAGATAAACAGAGCACCATACACTTTGTACAGTAGATGGTGGATCAATTATTAGTGAAGAAATGTATAATCAAATGTGTCCATTTTATAGGTGAGGAAATTAAAGAGTCATAAAGGGACAAAGTCAATTTATAACAGTGTAAGGATAATTCCATCAGTGAAACGTTTATTATTTTACAAATTCTGGGATGTCAGAACTGGTGTCAGAGGTTAGCAAAGCAGGCTGTCATGCAGAACTGGGTCATAGTGGAAGCATGGTTGTCAGGTATGTAAGTGTGTGAAGCAGGCCAGTGTGTTGTCAAATAACTGCCTGGATCCTTCTCGGCTGATTCACAGAGAAATTATGAGTTGAATTTAAATGTCCTCTGATTGGACTTCAAGTTATGACTCTGAAGTGAAACCACAAGAGAGGTACTACCTTACTTACCAGCAGACAAAAATCCTTCAGCCAGTACATTTGAGAAAAAATAACAATTTATACGATTTTCTTCAGTATGTAGACTAATCCTGAATCTGTAATTTTCACAGAGGGAAAGTGGCTATTGTACATTCAGTGCTATGAAGCATTCATAACGATGGTAATATTTAGCTGTGTGTTTCATGTGCCTGTGTATGTCTATGCATCTACATGTGTATATGTGTATGTATATGTACACAGATATATTATATACATGCCCTTTAATTTTAGTGCTGCAAGGCGGACCCTTGGATGGCACGTACAGATTGGTTCAGTTTCACTTTCACTGGGGTTCATCTGATACGCAAGGTTCTGAGCATACTGTGGATAAAGTGAAATATGCTGCAGAGGTAAGACACTCTCCTTTACAAGGAGAAATATTTGTAAGCCGTTAGCATTAATCTCAAAAGTTTAATCTCGTAAATTCAACTTACATCAAGGGAACCACTTCTTTTCCCAAGGTTTTCACATTTGCTTCTTATAAAGTTTAGTTGTGCTATTACATACAATTAAGTCTATAAAACTTCCTCTAATGTCTGCAAAGACATCATTTGCAAAAATAAACGAATTCAAATGGGAGAAATTTATTGTAATGTAAGTGTAGAAATAAAATTTGTGCCTCTCCTTAAATTTCTACATTTCGTGGTCTTCATTGTGTTGATGAAATCACTTGCTATTCTATCAAGTAATGGGAATTTGAAAAATTATCCACATTTTAACTCTTTTTAGTATCCATTAGCTGTGGAGAAAAGATCATTGGATAAGATTTTATTATGTAAATCACTCATTTTGTCTCTCATGGTTTTAGCTGCATTTGGTGCACTGGAACACCAAATATGGGGATTTTGGAAAAGCTGCACAACAACCTGATGGACTGGCTGTTTTGGGTGTGTTTTTAAAGGTTAGTTGATGGCCCAATTCCTTGTTTCCTGTTTTCAAGAAAGACTGACAAGATAGAACATTCCTAACAGAAAAAGGTCCTTCCCCAAAAGACCTGAGGAAATGCCTTTAGCTCTCAAGTATTTTCAGGTTTACTTCTTCCTGCATCTCTCCCTGTCTTCTTTCTGGAGGTCAGAAAGACCATCTGGGAGGAAGTGTGATTAGATACCACTTAGCTGTAAGGCAGAAAGAGGTCAACTTCAGATGACTAGTGGGTGTTTTCGTTTTTGTTTTTGTTCTTTTTTAATTTAACCTGAAGCTAAGGTCACTAAGGTATTATTTTATGATAAACAATGCTAAAGTAAGATCAGGTTCTGGACACTGGATCTGGAGTCCTAGAGAATTTCAGGCAGCAGTGGTACCTCACAGGCTGAGTTGTGAGTGGTCCTCTAGCCAGAAGTAAAGGGGAGTGTAGGATGGTCTGAGCTGGAGACTCATGAGCCCTGACAGCGTGTGCTAAGGTGGTAAGCGCAGCTATTAGCAGAGTCATCCTAGGACAGCACAAACGGAGATGATGAATTTGTTCAGGATGTAACTCTGAAAAACTTCGGAATTTGAGGCTGCTGAGGCATTGGGAAGACGCTGATTAAATGACCAAAAAGGAATATGAGAGTTAGGGTCTGTTGCGGGGGTGCTAGCGGATACAAGCCAAAGGAGGAGAGAATTTTAGAAAGAAGATCGTAAAAGAGTGTCATCCTACAAGGAGGCTGGGTAAGGTACACCCTTGAAGAGTAAGCTTTACTTTGCCAGTTGGAGGTCACTGGGGCATTTAAGAAGAGCTATGCAGGCAGTTTGAAGACCAACGACAGAAGGGATGTCTACAGTATCAGTGTCTTCAAGCTAAGAGAGACAGATAGCTGGTATATCGTGGTATATTTTGCTTCACGTTTTTGGAGAAATTTTATGGTAGTGCTGATGACCAGATCAGAACTGACACATAGCTGCTGGTTTACTATATCTTGCCTTTTGTGTTTTTATATAGATTGGCAGTGCTACACCAGGTCTTCAGAAAGTCCTTGATATGCTGGATTTCATTACAACAAAGGTAATTTTCATTAGGGTACCTATTTTTAGTACTCCATTGGCTTTTGAAATTCCCTTTTATCAAAATGAATAGTCTTGTTGCCATGTAGGGCTTGGGTGAACAGCTAGTAATGATGAAATACAGCTCATATATTCAGTTAATTTTTCTTTCTCCCAAAAGTTGAGCCTTAAGACTTGTGGTTGTTTAATCTTGATTTGTATCACTTCAAGATCAAGAGGTGGAGGGGAGAAGAGAGGGGTGAGAAAGGGATGAGAAAAGGAATGAAGGTGTGTTCTGCGCACACACCAGCTCTCCACAAGGAGTGTAAGCAGTACGTACTGCAAACACGTCCTGATAAAAAAAGAATTAGAGAATCATAACTACATGGAAGATAAAAGATGATCTGCTCAAATGATTCAGTCATTCATAAAGCCAGTACTTACAGAATACTCGCTGTGTGCCAGGCGCTTTGCTAATCCAAGTGGTGCAATAGCAAACAAGATGAAGAAGGCCCTCCCCATGGAGACGTATGTTATGTGACTTCTTTGAATTCATCCTTCCTGTGTTTAAATCGCCTCTACAGCAAAGCTGTGTAGAGGTCACGGTGCATCTTAAGCGCTACAGTCACCTCCAGTAATGTCATCACCAGTGGCAACCCTGGCTGCACGAAGCTCGTCCTTCAATTGAAACAGCGTCTTTTTAAATTGGCACCTTTCCCTCCTATCCTGATCACTTGAATCATATACACCCCATCCTTCTTCCTCATGACCCTCCTGCCTCTCACAGCCTTCCACTTACTGCTGCAAGGCTAATTATCTCTAGTTCCCCTTAATACTTCTCCTATGACATAGTTTTATCTCTTTGCAACAGCCATGGCACTTTTCCAGTAATGCATCCTGTTTGCGCCTGTAGATCTGAAAGTATAGTACCTAGACCTGAATGCGGTTCTTTAGTTCTGACCCAGCTGTCAAGCAGCATAGCAAGACAATCACTTCCTCCTCAAGTACACTGTCCTTACAAACTAATTTTTTAACAGTAAAAGGTCTCACAGTAAATACTAAATAAGATCACTTAAAGACTTAATGGAAAACATACACTATTATTTTAGATGGCAAGATGAAAAATGGACATTTGAAAATAGTAGTTTCTCTTGCTCATACCTAGCAATTTATATGTCCCAATCAAATACCTTCTGTTAATTTATTTTCATTTTGTTTGCCAGTATGTGTGGAACTTCTGTTTAATACACAGCTATGGTTATCAGAGAGGAGTAGACCTGTTTGTGTTTTGTGCTCTCCTACTGGTCTCCTGCTCTGACTGTGACAGTTTTAACCCGTGTTTGCCCAACAGGGTAAGAGCACTGAATTCACTAACTTTGATCCTCACGCCCTCCTCCCTGAGAACTTGGACTACTGGACTTACCCAGGCTCACTGACCACGCCTCCCCTTCTGGAAAGTGTGACCTGGATTGTGCTCAAGGAACCCATCACCGTAAGCAGTGAGCAGGTTGGTTTCCTGAGATGTCCACTTAGAGACAGAGCATTGAATGGAGGGTGAAGAGCTTGGCTTTTGAAGTCGGATATCCCTGGGATTTAGCCCTCTTGGTGCTGCTTCTAGTCCTGCTTCTTCTAGTGTCTAAACAGTATTTAGTAGATAAACAGTACGCAGTAAATTGTTGTTGTTAACCAGAACCCACATAGTTGGTTTAGTATGTAAAATTGGATGGTCATTTTAAGGATTAAATGAGAAAGATGTCTGTTATTGAATGTATGCATTTTTTTGTTACCTGTGAAAAAATAAAAAATGGAAATTTCATCCTGAAGGTTACATAGATACCAATGATAATTCCCCAACCTACTGACCACTGACGTAAGACCTTACTGCAATCTTATCTATACAAGAGTGCATTTCTGAATCCTGACAGAAGAGAAAAATTATCTTTCAAAATTCACTCCATCTTCCTGTAGAGGCTCAGACCAGGTACTCTTAATTAAATGATCATAACAGCTTTAAGACACTAAAGAGTAGTCAGAGAAGTGGATCCAAGTGAGTTTTTCATTGACTATATCTTGTCTTAGCACACAGTTAATGTGTGACTTGGACGTATATGTTGAATGTGGAAAATGAGCATCTCTTAGTATTCACAAGAGGATGGATTTGAACAATATAAGGAGAGAGTCAGCAGCCAGCATTTTTGAAAATGACTGTTGAGGAGTTGTATGACTTAAATCACAACATTTGGAAGCATTTGAATTTAGATATGCAATGTATACATTGTCCAGCTTTATCTTTTCACTGCCTGGAATTGTGTTGATAAACAATACGAGGTACAGGAAAATTGAAGAGCTTCTCACCCAGCTGCCTCACAGCAGAATCAGGTCTGGGAGCAAGGGTTCTATTTTTGCGTTCTCCCTTAGAATATTTACTTACGAATACTAAACATAGTTCACATCTTTCTTTAGAGGAAATCGCTGTCTAACTGGAAACTCACTTGTCTTATATACTATGGTCGTGGGCCAAGTGAGCTAATTGACTGTTGTCCTTGTACTCATAACATTTGAGCAGCTTCTGAAGTAGAAGGACAAGGGAAGAATATAATGCCGCTTACCTGTAGATGCGGTGTTTGGGTTATGATTTTAAAATATAAAATTCTTTTTCCTCCTTTCACTGAGAACAGTATAGCCTGAGAACTGAATCTGCCTTTGATAGCTCTTATGTCAGGTAGATTTATTGGGTACATGCACACCCGTACACACAAATACACGGGCAGTTAAGGGCAGTAACCTACTCCATTAGTCCTTGAGCTCTGAACTTGCACTGAAGATAGAAAGTGATATTAAACTGGAAATGTTGTATATATTGGCAAAGTACCACTGTAATAGTTGGGATATTTTTCATATTGTGTAACATGGAGCGTGGAGGGAGGCTCATGCTCAGCCCAGACAAGCAGAGCGCTTGGCTTCCTCTTTGCAATTTCCTTCTCTTAACCTTGGCTATTGGTAACTTAGGTTGTTAGAAAAGCCCTTTGAGGATCCCATCTGGTATAACCACATTCTGAAGAGGAGTAAAATAACTTTCCCATTGGTTTTTTAGGAGTAGAGACACCTTTCCCTGACAGCCGCTAGCAGAGTTTCAGATCTCACTGGCTAGCACTGTGTTCCTTGCCCGCTCCAGCACAGTCCTCAGTAAGGGGCAGGGACCACCATGCTCATTGAAGCCCTTCAGCTTGCCGCTTGAAGGAGAAAGTAGGTGTCTGTTAATGAGAGAGTAGAAGGGGAATGGGTGTTAGGTAAGCAATATGAATAAGTCTGGTACTTTGATTTTCTATGCTATCTGGTGCCAAAATAATGAGTCAAGTTGACCAACATGAGATTACAATTTAAGTGGTGGAAAGGAAGTATAAATCACTTACTCTATTTTGACCAAGAAGTTCAGTTGTTTCAGAAGCAGGCTCCTCCATGTTCCAGGGATGCTGTTGTTACGACTCTAGGTGTCCTTAGAGAATTTCTTCGCATTGTAGAAGCAATAGAATGGATCTGTTTTATGAGTTGACCTATATTAAAGTTGACTTCCTGGGAAGGATGGAAGGGATATTACTGAATAAAAATGATCAAGTTAAAGGCCATCGGTTCATGGCTTCTATATGACCACCTAAACTACCTTTCTTCATTTGGATCAGGTCTTGGCAAGGAGAAGGGAAATAGGACATTCCATGAACAACCTCAAAAGAATAAGAGCCAGTTTGATAGCTGCCTGTGTCACAGCTGTGGGCCAGAAAATTGAAATAGGTTCAGAGGCAGTACAGACTGACAGTGGTGTGAAAACCCTGCCGGGCGGACACATTCTTGGCTGTCTATATATTTAAGCAGAGATGCCAGCTCATCACTCAGCTTGTGGAGCTTGCAAATCCTGGACCCTTTTCTGACTGTATAGATGCTGTACTTTTTCTTTCCTGAAGCAGAAAACAAAATTATCATTTGAATCTAGAGCATGTATTGTTATCTTACATGTTAGAGCTATGAATGTATAGACTTTCGATGTTTGATTTAATATGAAAATAAGAAAAATACACTCACTGAAATTGTTCCTTAAAATGATCCCAATTTTATATAAATCAGTTTGTTATATGAAGGCATACTATTAGGAACCGAATTGAGTAATGATCCTTGATACAGCACTGTGAATATTAGAGGATGTATTTCGAGAGTAAACGTATGCACATAAGTCAACACTATTGCAAAACTTCAGTTTTTAATTTAATTTTCCTTTTGTCTCATAGATGTCAACGTTCCGTAAGCTTCACTTCAACTCAGAGGGCGAACCCGAAGAGCTCATGATGGACAACTGGCGCCCAGCTCAGCCATTGAAGAACAGGCAGATCAGAGCCTCCTTCAAATAAGATGAGCCCCAGCGTCGGTGTACACACAAGGACTCTTAGATGTTTTCCTGTAGCTAAGCACAAACCTGCCTTGGTGATTTGGACCCCAGCTGCTTTTCTAGATCCTTCATCTCTCACCTGATGTGCTTCCTAATAAACTGTGAAGAGCAAGGCCAATTGTCGTGCTTGACCGAGTGCTGGGATGGGCTGGTGCTCGGCTTCTGGCGTAGCCTTTCTGTAACAGGATTCTAACACGAAGGGTAGGAATAAAGCACCTTGACTTCGTTCACAGCATGGAGGGGGATGAGCACTCAGCACTGTTCACCAAAGTGCTGTTTTTAAAACATAGGAAAGTAGAATGGTTCAGTTCAAATCCATGTCTTGAGACAAACTGAGCCAACTGAGGCAAATCAGATAAAATATTTTATGTAATGTAAATCAAACAAATGTTTGTGATCCCAAGATGCTGTATTAAAGATAAACTTTTAAAATTCTTATATATTTGTAGCAAAGTTATATTAAAGATGAATTATGTTGTAATTTAGTGACTTTTGAACTCTAGGGATATAAGAAAGAGTATATCTGTAAACATTGTTATAGCTGTGATACAGAGTATATTTCCATTCAAATGATACCATAACAATAAATATTGTATTTTAGATATATTCGCTAATAAAATTCAGAGTTCTATTTTGCATTATTTTATTGTGCATGTGGCAATGGGCGATAATAGAAAAACAAATGCCAGCGTTCACAGTCCGTATCAGTTCATTATTAATGGTGAGCCATCATAATTGGCTACTGGTATCAGTAAGGGGTCTCCTTAAAGGAAAGCCCTGGAGGTCATTTACTATTTGCTAATGACTTTAAGTGCTTTATGAGCACTTAGTCATGCAATCCTCATGACAACCTGGTGAGGATTAATCGTGCCGGGGAAAGAGAACTGAACACATTAATTAACAACAACGTAAAGCAGGGTGGACCCACTGCCTTGATACAAGCTCTTGAAAAGTAAAGTCCATCATATTTAAAAGGGCAGTTCAAGGAATATTGGAATGTTAGAGTGATAAATTATATCTGTCACAGATAGGAAAAAGAAGAGTGAATAAATGAAAGAAAAATCACCCTCGTTTAAGCCTGTTCTGGATTCAGTTCTGTGCCTTGACCCCGGACTGCTTGGTTAATGTGGTTCTGGAATGCTCAGGTTCTACCCTTTAGAGGCCGAGAACTCTGGGTAACTTTAGATCGAAGGTTTTCTGAACTCATTCACACTCGCACCTGCTGTCCTACGGCATTATTCTGAGTTGTAGGCAGAAGTGTGGCGGTTTGCTTTGAAGCGCAGCTCATCTCAGCTCCTCTGGTCCTGACCATGAGGAGAGAAGGGCAGGCGGGAAGGCGCTCTTTACTGTAGTTCATCTCGGTTCCTGGGGCCCAGGCTCATCTCCAGTACTCCCCTTGGTAACAGCTGGGTGCTTAGAAACGAAACTTTCACTGAGAGACATTTCAGTCTAATCTGGTTTAAATGTGTTTTCAGGGTTCTTGTTCCTCATTCTTCTGTCAGCCCATATGAGTGGTGCCTGGGGAAGCACCTGGATCTGGAAGCTCCTCCAGATCTTTGCTGCCCTCGGCTATGGTGCAGCAGGCTTACGCCAGCTCAGGCTTCTGTGTCCACTGCCGTGGGCTCAATTGCTCTGGTCTTTGGAGGCATCTGTAGCCTAAAGCTCCTCATTGCATTATCTCCAGTTGCAGTGTCCTGTGTCCTATCAAGACCCTGGGGAAGGGTGCAGATGAATGAAAACAGGAACGGGGAAGCCGCAGTCACCTAGGTAGGATCACAGGGATAGTTTCTGTCTTCTGGCCCAGGTGCTTTGCTTCAGCACCCAAATTTGATGAAACAGTGGGGAAGCAGAGGCAGCAGCACCTGGTACCCTTGCTAACTTCCTCTTCTGTCCTCTTTGGTACACTGGGTCTGAAAAGGTCGGCTGGGACTTCTGTGTAACAGCAGCTTCCTTTATGCTTTTTTTCCCCCTTCTGAAAGCAGCGTTTACTTGGATTCTTTCCCAGGACATAATAATAGACAAAATGTCCAAAAAGAAAATTAGCTTCACAATAGAGAAAAGCTACCAGTAAATATTTCACAATTAGTGTCCACGGGATTATAGGTGTGCTGCCATTAAAGACATAAGGATATTTATTTGGCCTATTTGGTAAAATGTAAAGAGATTTAAGTTGGGCTTCTCCCTCTTGCCTCTGCGTGTTCTCGGTTTCTGATTTTCACCGTAAGGACTGGGTAGTGCTTCTCTGTGTTTAACAGAGAGCATCGTTATTTTCTGTCTAGTATGCTTAACAGTTTGTTTTATGGAGGCACAAAAAGGAACTCTAAAGGCTCTGACCCTGAAAGGTTCATATTCCATAAATAGGAAATCACACAATTTCCTTTGTACATATGAGACCCTGGGAGCTGAGACGCCCATTCTATGGACTTGGGGGTAGAATCACAGTCTACTGACTGCAGGCTGCACCCAGCACAGCTGACAGTATCGCATTCTGTAGAACAGCGCACAGCGCCTGCATGATGAAGGACAGGTATTGCTAGGAAAGATACTTGGAGAGAGGTGAGGAAACAGAAGGGCCTCTTAGGAGATGGGGTGTACCCAGAGCTCTCCAAGCCAAGACCTCCACACACACCTTTGGTCTTTGGAAGGCAGGCTGTTCCTGACATGTTTTGGAGAAGATATAATACTTCCTGCTCCTTTCATCAATAATGATTCTGCCTTGTTTGGCAGAGGCCAACACACCCTCCCAGAGCAGGTCTCTCATTTTGTCTCAGCCTTTATGCACCTGAGTTTCTGCTTCCTAAAAGTTTTCAGGTCTGCATGCTTTGTGGTTGGAAGTCTAGTCTCAAAACTTTCTGGCAAGAATGATGCTTTTCAATTCTGAGAGCTATGCATGAAACAAGTGTAGAATTTCAAAACAATTTCATAGACATACCCTCCCTCCCATGGCTGGCAGTGTGTGTGTTCATGATGTATTTTACACAGTATATCTTGGCAAGCTACTTGGTTCCTTTAGGGACCAATGTTAAGGTAGAATGTAGTGTTACATCACCTCTCCAAGCCATATGCCCTCAACAGAAAGAAAAATTCAAGTATTGCTGAAGTGTTCATGGAGAGGACACAAGTGTGGTTATATGCCACAGATGTACAGCATTTCATGGCCAATTCTCATTCACCAGTGGTCCTCTTTCTCCTCAAGGATTCTGAGTCTCCCCTTGTGCAGTTTCCTGTCCCTAGAATCTCCCTTGAACCTCATTTTCTTCTCAGTTCTAACAGAGCAATTTAGCTTCACCTTTCCAGCCTCCTCCCGCCTAATACACACATACATTGTCATACACACACTCAAACTCATGAATGCGTGAACGTGCATGCATACCGTCTCTTGATAGTCTACTGTACTTAAGCATGTCAAAGGCTAGCAAAGGAAAGTCATGCCAGTTTCAAGATCTATTGTCCATAAAGGTGGCAGGAGAATTTCTTTTCCGCATCACTAATAATTTTTAATGCTTCTACTGCAGATATATTATCTCTCATATACTCAATACACTAAAATAAACATTTTTCTCATTTTACAAATGATTTGTGTGCTCAAAGAGACTAGAAAAAACACCCATGGTCCTACGGCAGACATGGCAAAAAGGGGGTGCACACCCAAGCTTTAGGGTTTGTATCCCCTCCCCCTTACCTCCTGTGGCGTGGTACTTGCTGACCCAGGGTCTGATCTCCAAATCTATCAAACTCTCGCCCTTATTCTTGCTCTTTCTCTAAACTGCTGGTTTTGGAAGATGAACCAAGAGGGCCACAATAAATGGTTTTCAAAAGTCCAGCATGATAACAAGTCTTCTGAAATGGATTTTAGAGATAGTTGTACAACAATATTAATGTACTACCAAGGTTTAAACTTAAAAAAGGCCAAAGTGGTACATTTTATATGTATTTTATGATAATTTTTATAAAAGGTAAGTGTAAATTGTTGCTATACTATCTACTATTTCATTATTTAATTCTTCCCTGTCCATTGAAGAACAAGCACAAAATAAAAAGATGCTTACAAATATAACTTAAAAGATGGCCAGGAATTTAATCAAAATATGACATCATCATGAGCTAGCTAAGGATGATCCATTGGAAATATCTTTTTTGTCAAAACTGATATTTATACTTTCATGTCACATTAGACCAAGATAGATTGACAAAGGACTCTCAGTAAACTTTCAACAAATTAGACAGTAAATAAAATAAAAATGCAAATCTGAAATAGATTAATCATTTCTCTTTCAAAAAATAGAAATTAAAGCCAAAATAAGAAGAAATAGGGGGAAACCCTGCAGAGTGAAGTTTGTAGCTGACACCACCTGGCCCAGGAGCAACAGAAGAGTTCTTCAGACTCCACCCTCAAGGGCTCAAGTGGAGGCCATTTGACCAGTCAAAAAATTAAAAATATTCTTCAGTGCATTTTGCAGAAGGCAATGTAATAGGGAAAGAACTGGACTTTATTATTTGGCTTTTATTAGGGTTTTTCAGACTTTGAAACAAATGGGGGAAGTACTTGTTTTTGCTGACATATTCATTCATTCCTCTATATTTAAATATTTTGCAGAATGATCAGGACCGGCATGATTCTTGGGGGCTTCGTTGAAGAACACAGCATCAGTGGCTTCCGGATATCTAGGAGAGAGAGGGAGGTGATATCAGACGTCACCCACTGGTGCTTGTAACAACAGCCTGGTGTCGGTTGCACTAATACTGAAGGCTCTTCATTTTAAGTGATTTTTGGAGCTTTACTAATTATAGCTGATATATTTTGAGCTCATTTTGAACATGATAGTATGTCTTTTACATAGATTATCTCAAGAGAATCTTCTTTGTTAGTTCCTATGATAGTCCTCATTTTATAGATGAGGAAAAATGATTTTAATAAATGAAATAACTGGACCCAGTTCAGACAACTGAGAAGCTCAAAGCCTGGAATTAAACTTAGGCAATCTAATTCTAGAACTCATTGTGACCAACTATAGCATTTGCATCCTATAGATCATTCTCGCCAAGCAGAGATTAACAAGTGAGGTATCAGAAACAAATTAAAATGATAAATATAATAAAAGAAAGAAAATCACACAGCAGGAAGTGTAGCCTTTTGAATCCATCTGAGAGACCTACATTCCAATATATTTCAGAGAGTGGGTGTGAGAAGTAAATGGGATTGTGTACAAAGAGAACCAATGTAGTCTGGCTCACAGTAAATGCTCAAAAATGGTTGTTCTTATAAATACAGTACACTCAGAGTAAGATCTTTTCTCCAATTAAAGCTAAGGCCTGAGGATCTCATTAGCCTCTGCATACCCAAGCTAAGTATGGTAAGACAGTGGTGCATGCGAGGTCATCCCACCTCTGCTATTGCCTACCATGTGATGACAGGGCAAATATTCCCAGGCTACAGTTTTCCCATCTATTTAATGGAAATAGCAAAGATGCATGCATATTAGGGTTGTTTTGAGGATTTAAAAGGGTAATCTAGATAAAACTCTTAATATCATGCTTATCTCATAATAAGCACTCAATAAATGTTACACAAAATTACTAAAACCCATTGACTCAATCACATAGCTATGCAGTTCCTGATGTAGGAATCAGATCTTTTTCTTATGCTTTGGAAATTCATGACCAAATGAGTGAATATATGATTACCTTCTTTTCAGAACTAACTTCAGCCATGTCCCACCTAGTGGAATGAATATTTTTCTGGGTGTACCCAAGGGACACCCATAGTGACATCTTCAAAAATGAACACTGCCCTATTAACAGTGGAATGACAGTCCCTGAGATGAGTTTGTGAAGATCAAGTATCTGATGCCTTCCTCAGCATAGAGACACAGCTGGCAGGGTGATAAAGATCCGCTACATATTTTTTCAGTTGATTTTGGAGTGTTGAAGAAGTGCTTTTGTTGGAGTCTTCCCAAACATTCTCATAGCCTCGTCTTCCATGCCAGCAAACAAACACCTGGTGTATTTGCTTGGTTTTCATTTACCCACCTTTCAGGTAAATTTATTCAGTAATTACAAAATGGTTGCTATAGTCATGAGTTTATTATATATATATATATAAAAAGTTACTGTCCTGAAATAATTTTATACTTAATATTTATATTGCAAGTTGACTTAATGCACACCAGTAAACATTGCTCTATTCAGTTCTGCAAACAAAGTGGAAAACATTCACAATAATGTTTTTACATTTTTTTGGTGCACTGATCCTACCTGGGAAGACTCACAGAAAGTCTGGTCTGCGAAAGATTTTCTATTCAAACATTTCTTCAGATCTGAGAGGTGTGTACATTTATTCAGAAAACATTCCACAGGCAACTTCACTATTATTGCCTGCTGAGAAAGCAGGAAATCATGGACACTCCTTGTGGACAAAGTCCACGGGTGATGGATTCCTGTAGGATCCCTGATTCTGAGGGCTTTCATCACTCCCGCTCTCCACCAGGTCTGCCATGGCACCTGGAGCAGGGAACCCACTGACATTTCTGGCAGTACTGTCCACCAGCCCGGGCTTCCAGCTGGGGCCTGCAGTCACATGCCTCTGCGTGTACCTCCTTCAACTCACAAGTGCTGCGATGCTCTTGAAAAAGGCAGGGGTGGTGCCGTGGTGCCCCCGCTCTATGTATTGCACTGCTGGGAAGTGTGTGTGCCCCAGTGCTGACAAGTGCTGTTTGCTGTGGTCTCTAGGGACTTGCACAGCGCAGGGCCCATTGGATCTGCACGCTGTGGACGCCTTCACCCAGACTCCATCTTCCTTCACAGTGCTTTCATCTGCATGGCATATTCTGGTGTTTTGTTTTGTGGCTGGTACTGGATACTGAAAGCAAGAAATGTGAGCTATATCCCCAGGCCTTCTAAAATTTTATTCTGAGCCTTTTAGGTTGTCCATGCTTAACCTCAAACTTGCTACCCTTCTTCCCCAGTCTCCTGTGGCAGAGACTATGGGCACATGCCACCACGCTCAGCCCATGTTTTGTTTTTAATCATCTGCCACTCCAGTCTGTGTGTTTCCTGTAGAGTTGAGTCTCAGTGAGACCAATGTTTCTGTCTCTTTATTAAGCCAGGAAGATTTTCAGCTCTTATATAAACTAATTAATTATAGTAGGCATAAAAGCTAATGTCCAACTTTGTTCCTCAATAGCATATTATTTTAACATCTTCTGAATTCACTGAATGACAGAGGATTTCTAAATCCACTCACAGCAATTAACCATGCATATTAGATTTCTAAGGCTTCTGTAACAAAGTACCAGAACCTGAGTGATTTAACAGTACTGTTTATCTCACAGGTGAGGCTGGAGGTCCATAATCAAGGTGTTGGCCAGACCTCTGAAGGTGCCAGGAAAGGGTCCATTCTGGACCTGTCTACAGTTGATTTGTGGCAGCCCTGTTTTAATCTTCACAGAACACATTCTCCCCCCATATTTGTGATCAACTTCCTCCGTTGTCTAAAGAGGACACCATTTATACCTCATTCAGTGCTGAACCTACCCCAGGATGAGCTGATCTTCACTAATTACACTGGCAATGAATCTGTTTCCAAAAAGGGTCACTTTGGGTGATACTCCAACACTTTTTTTTGGGAAGGGGGAGGAATATAGTTCAACCTGTAGAGCCATTCAAAATATCTTTTCATGTAAGTTTTGTATACATGACGAAGAGAAATTTTATTCTTTACCAATTTCTAAACATTTCCTTTCTGGATATACTTACTATTCTTTCTATGGGATTTTATGGAGTATATATAGCAGGTTTTAATCACTGTGAGAGAAATTCAACATACAATTAAGATTGAGAAAATCACAATCTAGAGCCCTTGTGCTTTTGTTGCATGTAAACTTATGTCTTTTACAATAGGCAAATTTTTAAACATAGTATTTATATAGGTCTAAACTGGAAATAATAAATACCTGCCAAGTTACAGTCATATGCCTGATGTCATTAAATATATTTATTATAAATTTTTATTTTTCATGAAGCAATCTGTTTCTTAGTCATATCTTGTGTTTCACCAGTATATTTATTATCTTAGACTTATGGTTATGAATGTATTCTTATTATAATGAAGGAAGGCTATTTCTATATAGGTCAGAATATCAGTGCATTACATTTTTATGAGCATTTCAAAAAACAAAGCCCTAAGTGTCTTGTTAGTTGAAAAACAATTATTTTGTATGAAGTAAGCACCAGATGACTGATTTTGTGTCAACTTACTGAATCAATACGGAGAAACAATTTACTTTTAAACTTCTTTCTGAAGAACCTGATATTCGGGCACATCTAAACTTCAAAAATCAGCCTTTTCCGAGAAAAGAATTCCAGCCAGGCCTGTTGGCGCACACTTGTAATCCCAGCACTAGGGAGGCTGAGGCAGGAGGATCATTATGAGTTTAAGGCCAGCCTGGGCTACAAAGTGAGCTCAACATGAGCCTGAACTACAGGTATGATTTCTTTATATAATTTTCGTTTAATCTTCAAGGACAAGAATAAAAATATTAGACTTCTATTGAAACAGTCTCAGGCAGAGTGAGTCCAACTCCAGGCTGCTGATGCAAATTAAGTCAGGTCACAGGGTCAGTGATCACAGGAGCTAAGGCACTGGTCAGGGTCCCCCTCCAGGCCCCTTGCTGCTGAAGTCATCCCTTCATGATTCTGGGTTAGGAAAGCAGATCTCAGCTGTTCTCTGAGCACCACTGAGCACCACTGACCACTTACTGGACTTACAGGGAACCCAACTCAAATTTGGACCAAGAAGTTGCTGAGAATAAATATTTCTACCCCCAGGAAATAACAATGAATGGACGAGTCTGTCAGGTAGACTTCCTGCACAAATCAGCCTAGAGACTACAAAGAGCACTGTCTAATAGGCAGAGGAAATCAACCAGCACAGAGAACCTACCAGACTGAGACCAAGAAGCCCACAGAAGGCAAGGGAAAAGCGTGTCCCCAGAACTGTCTGGTTGTCTCTGACACTTTGTTTCTGCCCCTTTATGTGAAAATTTTTTACCCCCCTTTCATTTTATTTATATTATATTATTTTATTTTATTTTATTTCATGCAATGCTAGGGGTTGAACCTAGCACTAAGCTGTACCCTTAGCTTCCTCACTTACCCTTTCTCAAAACAAACTGTGCTGTCTCCTTCTTACAGGCTAAAGTGCCTGTGCACGTACTGTATAACCAGAGAGCACTTGAGTTCCATGAATGTTTACTGAGCCCCACCTATTAAATGCAGGCTCTGAACTAGAGATGATCAGGTTTCCCAAAGGGCCTAGGAGAACCCCCCCCCTCTCTCTCTCTCTGTCTCTCTCTCTCTCTCTGTCTCTCTCTGTCATGTTTAATTATCAAAATTTGGTCAGACATTGCAGTAACTCTGTAATTCACCTGTGTTATTTTAGGGAATTAACTTCTCTGAGTTTTATTTTGCCATCTTGAAAAATGTAGAAAATAACCTTAAGAGACCTCTTGCGAGAACCACAGAAGGTAAGGCACTCTGAAGTGCTTAGCATTGTGCTGGCACGTGAGTGGCTGATAGTTGTCAGTTTCTTTCGTTTCCTCCTGCTCTCTCTCCTTCCTCCTTTCAGCTCTTTTTATCAGTAAATTCACACCCGGTCTTAAATTCTCCCTTGAATATCATATTAGAATCTGTATCCCTAAAGTTAAGTGGGGTAGATGTCATTTTTCTGGCTAAGTCCTACTTAGTGTGACATTCGTTTCCTGTGTCATGTACACTGCTTGACCTTAAATGAAAGCCAAAGCGAAATCGTTTTTCTTGGTGTGTCATAAGGTTCAGATGAAGTATGATGAAATAATTTTTAGCTCTGCTCTTTCTACAATAAAATAATGAGGTCTGGAAATGGGAAATACTTCTTTTCTTGAAACGGACTCCAAAGTATACAGTATGCAGCAATTCTTCCTGCACCAAATGGGAGTTTCTCAGTGATAACCTCGCTTTACTCCTGCATCCTTGGGACTCCTCCTTACTTAGTGATTCCATCGCTCTTAAGGAAAGGCTCTGGCAGACTCTCAGTATTTGTCTAACTTACATGCTAATACTGTTTTCTGAAAATTAAAGGGATTATGTTAAGTAAATACATAGCAAATGCTCTTTAGGGATAAATCAAAAGATAGTATACTTGGTACAGAACGTTTCAGAACATTTGAGGTTGAGGAAAGATCTGTAGGTTGAGTAAGTGGCACCATCTGGGACAGCTGGCAATCTGTCTGTTCATAGCAAATCTCAGAGTTGTGTATAGTCACTGTGTCTACTTCCTCCTCCCTTCTGTGCTTAGCTTACTTCAGTCAGGGTTCTGCCTGCACTAGACCGATGAAATGGTGCTCTTTTTCATTTAACAAAAAAACAAACACAAATTTTCAAAACAAGATAATAGAAGTGTAACAGTGATTAATACATTGGGTATTGTTGTCTTTAAATTAGTTACTCAGAGTACAAGATATTGGCATTTAATTGTCCAAACAATATTAGCACAGACATTTCAATGAACTTAAAGAAATTAGTTTAACTACCTTAATTAGTATAACAACCTTAACTATCTTGAACTATCATATATATACACACGTATTCTGGATACATATATACACATCATATATATGTATATATGTATATATATATATATATTGTTTTTGTTTTTGCTTTTCCCTTTTTTTCTCCATTTCCCATCCCAGTTTCTCTTTCCTTTTGAAGTTTCTTTTCATTTTATGATATCTATTGTACATTTTGGGTGTTATTTACTCTTTTAGCTTCTCACTCTAGGGAGACAATGCAGTGTTTACATATGTGAATCTGATTTATCTAATTTATGAATATGGTCTCAAGGTGCATCCATTTACCTATAAAAGTCTCCAGTATATCCTTGTTTATGGCTGAGTAGTACTCCACTGTGTAAAAAAGCCACATCTTTTTAATTCATTCCTCCATTGATGGGCATTTGGGTTGTTTCCAAGATCTAGCTATTCCAAACTGCACTGCTATAAACATGGGTGCCCATATATAGCTGTGGTATGATGCTTTTAATTCTTCTGGGAAAATATCCAGAAGGGGAATTACTGGGTTAAATAAATGGGACCCTCAATCCTAGTTTTTTGAGGAATCTGCACACTGATTTCCACAATGATTACATCAGTCTACAGTCCCACCAGAAGTGGAGAAGGGTTCCTTTTCCTGCACAGGCTCTCCAGCATTTGTTATTGGTTGATTTCTTAATAACAGCTGTTCTTTCCAGGGTGAGATGTATTTCATTGTTGTTCTAATTTGAATCTCTTGGATGACCAATGATGTTGAATGTTTTTCATGTATTTATTTGCTGTTTGTATTTCTTCATCTTAGAAGTATGTATTCATCTCAGATGCCCATTTTTGGATTGGGTATTTAGATTTGGGGTGTCTGGTTTTTTTTTGAGTTTTTAGATGTTTTTGATAGTAGTCCTTTGTTTGAGGAACAGCTGGCAAACATTTTTCCCCACACTGTGGGTCTTCTCTTCACTCTGTTGGTGGTTTCTTTTGGAAATGGCACTCCTTAAGATCCAAAGGCCCTCAAATTGTGGAACGCAAGGCTACAAGGAAGCAAACTCTCCCCTCTCGGTTTTTATCTTACTTGACATGGTAATCCATTTGAGAGAGTGGATTAGCCCTCCATTTTCTCCTGTTGATTTAATGTGTTCTTCTGCTGACTTCAAGGACTAGTGTTCTGCTGCCTACCTCCTGTTAGCCTCTTTTCCTGACTTCTTTTTCTCTACCAGACCTTCTACTGAGGAGCTCCCCACAGACCTGTCTGTGACCCTCAAATTATACTTTCTACTTAAGTGATCCTGGATTTTAGTTTTAAGTGCTATTTTCATGTTAAAAGTTTGCATTTTTCTTTATGTTTCTTCTTCGCAGTCCTGGGTGTGTAACTGAGGGACTTGTGCATGATGGCCGAGCTCTCTATCAATTAACTTCACCCCAGCCCGAGACGGCCAAATCCTTTCCTCCACTCCAGACCACTGTTCTGACCCACAGCTTCCCATGCCAGTCTATCAAATCTGACCCCTGGTTTCTAGGAGGCAGCTTAAACTTTAATAGGACCAAAGAGACCAGTGGAGCTGTCTCTGTAATTTCCCTTTTCAGCTTTCTCTAGATTAGCAAGTGGTAACTCTTCCCATATGGTTGGTTGAGACAAAAACCTACCACTGACACCTGACTCCTGTTTTTCCCTAGTTTCCCTAGTTGGTTTTCATGGAACCCGTATCCACACCAGCACTGGGATCTTCTGTTAATCGCTGCAAAAACATCTCAGCTATATTTCCCTGCCACCATTCTGCAATTTATTTTCTCCACAAGATCCAAAGTTATCAATCTAAAGCACAGATCAAATCACATACTTCCCTTCATGAAAACCTTCAGTGGCTTCTCACAGAATTGACAAGGAAATTCAAATTCTTCACCTTGCTCTCAAGGCCCTACATGGCATCAGTCTTTCCTTTAAACTCAATGCCATCTTCTCTTAGCCTATTTTATTGCATACTTCCACCTTTCATTGAGGTTTTTATATCTGCAATTCCTTTTTGGAACACTTCTCCCTGGGATCTTCAAAGATATATTTAAAAAAATATATATATATAATATATATAAAATATATATATTTTCAGCTATCCAGGTTCTAGTTAATCTTGATTATCAACCTGACTGGATTCAGAGACCACTGGAGATATGACTAGATTAAACTCATCGGTGGGTAAAGCCATTGATAAAGTCATAACTGCATGGGCCATTAGGAGGTGGAGCTGATGAGGAAGTGGGTCATGGCAGTGTGACACTGGGGACTATACCTGGGCCCTGAGCTCCTTCTCTTGCTTCCATGCCCTTGTGTCACGACATTTCTGTCTCAAAGTCAGCCGTTCATGGACTGGAACCTTTGAAAGTGTGAGTCAAAACAAATCTCTCCAAGTTGGGTAGGTTGGGTATTTTGTCCCAGCAACTGAAAGGCTGATCAATATAATCCTCTAGCTATTAATAAATGCTGTCTGATGCTGAAATGAGTAGAGTGACATAGGCATTTCTAAACTTATTGACAGAAATATAAATCCTCTTAGAGGGTATGGAAATTTTAAGTATATATCCTTAAAGTAAAAACTTACATAAACTCATACTAATGCAAGTAGAACCTCTTCAAATAAAAATCCATTTGAAGAATAGGAATATAAATACACAAACATTGGTAGTAGCATTATGGTACTTTGGCTGAATTGCTTTTCTCTAATTTCCAACTTTAATTATCTCCATTGTTATGAGGATATGATATAAAATAGAAGTATGTATAATAATTTTGACTAAGGTTGAGTTTAGTTTAGCTGTGTATCTCTAGTAATCTGTCATTTGCCAATTCTGAAAGTTTTTTTAATAGTGAAAAATATAGAAAAGAATAAAATTATTATAATAAATATGCATATGATTAGTGGCTGGGGATGTAGCTCAGTAGTAAAATGCTTGCTTAGAATGTACAAGGCCCTGGATTCGATCTCCAGCACCACAAAATTTCAGTCTACAAACCAAACAACGATAATGACAACAGCAAATTATATCCTCATCATCTTTTAAGAGGTATTAATATTTAATCATTTTTCCTTTGTCTTTCCTCCTCAGTAATTAACTTAAAAATCAACACCAGTAAGCTCTGTATATATATGAGTCAAATTATTTTGATTTTTAAGGGTTTTTTTCAATTTAATAGTATCATTAGCTCCATAACCAATCATCCAAGTACTTTAAGTACCTACAATGGAATTATTCTTTCTGGACCTTTGGTTTTGTAGGAACTGTGTATCTCAAACCTTGGCTGATAGTTTTTCATTCACTTTCACAGTTTCTTCCAAAATTTTACCTCTAAAAATATCAACCATTCTCAGCCTTTCTTTTCATCAGACAACTTTACTTTGTACTTTAATGAGAAAATAAAAGTCATTAGACAAAAAAGCTAATTTTTCTTTTCATCACTAAGAACTGATAGGGACCTGACCTGAACCAGCATCCATTCATGCAGGGATTGCTCAGATCACTCCATTCCACACTATTATGTCCATGTCAAATACAGAGTAAGTAATATTTTCAAAATCACCCCATCACCACTTCAAGAATTACGATGTTTTTACTTGTCTCTACCTCTTCTGTTTCACAAGAAGTAAATTTCATTTTCAGCCAAAAGCTAACTTCTTTTTCCTACCTTTCTATCTTTGCACTAGTAATTGTTCTGAACACATTCCTTCTTTTTTCAACCTTTTCCTTTCACTCTGTGTGTGACCTATTCAAGTTCTTAACATCAATAAAAACAAATATGGAAATAAAACATATCCATGGAGCCTTTGGAGCTGACTGCCATTGTAAAAATGTATATACAAGTAGAGGAACTGGCTAGTTTTATGAAAAAATCTAAGGCACTGAAAATACTAAACCAAAAACAGAAGATTTTTTTAAGAAAGCAACAAACTAAAGATACAAAGACTTTACTTGGAATATGTTTGGATACAGTTTCCAACAAATCAATTGTACAAGTTCATTTTTTGAGAAAAATGAATAATTTTAAATATCTCAGACAACTGGAGAAGTTATTGTTAATTTTGTTAGATACGAAAATGGCATTAAATTTATATACCAAAAATATGCAATTTTAGTGAAGCATAAGAAAAGATATGGGATTGCATTCAGTCTCATGTTGTCTGAGATTTGACATAATATTTTATTTGGGGAAAGAGATAAAGTGAAAGAATAAGCATAGTAAAAATTACAATGTGATTCAAAATTTTTTATGATGGTTCACTTTACTTTTATTTCTACTTTACTGGATGTTTGAAGGTTTTTCTTAACTATTTTTAAAAGCCTCATAAACAAGTATGTTTCTTTTAACCTCATTTCCTTTCAAAGTCTCTCTCTCTCTCTCTCTCTCTCTCTCTCTCTCTCTCTCTCTCTCTCTCTCTCTCTCTGTCTGTCTGTCTCGCTCACTCTCTCCTCTCTCCTCTCTCTCCTTTCCTCCCCATTCTCTGTCAGTTTTAGAAATGGCTATCTGGCTAACTACCTCCATTTTCTTGTTTACCTATAGCAACCTGACTTTTACCACACAGTTTTACCAAAGCACTTTTCATCTCTGTCATCTTGTAGTTCGTCCTCCACCCTGACGCTGGAGAGGCTGATTTACCACTAGAGCGAACACCGGAAGCATAGTGGGGGAGGGTAGGCTCTGCTCAGAAAACTGTGTGTGATTTAACCTGAATAAAGGTAACGATTTCGCCTGCATGCTGTGCTCACATGTAAGATCACCAAGAAGCATGCTCTAATCTTTGTGAAGAAGTGACTGTGAGAAAGATCACAGAAACCTTCACAAGAGCAAAGGACAAATTCCTCCTTCATGTTTGCTGGCCAGCATGTTTGTCAGAGCAAGCAGGATGTGCTTTGGATCCCCATCTGCCTTGCACATATGGCTTGAGGTTTCCTGTCACAGGAAAAATTGCATGCTCTTCAATAAAGGCCAAACTCTTCCGTACGTCCCCTAAGGCCTGATGTGTTCAGGGACAGCATTTTTCTCCAAGGCATAGGCTACTTGTGCTTTGCACCCCCACCTGCATCCTACGTGGCATTCTCCATTCCCTCCTGCATGAGCCAGTGCACATCCAGTCCTCTCACCCCAGCCCTCCAATGACCCTACCGCACTCAGTCCCCAGGAAGCAGCAACTTCAGAGCTCAGCACAATCTCAGGACTTTCTCAGAAAGGCAGTTTTTCCCTAAGTGAACCAATAAGTCTTATAACTTGCTCTACTACTTCATGTGTTACTACTTTTTCTCCTTAATAAGTCTATTACCTTGCATGTATCCAATCTCTGATAATATTCGTCCTGTGTAAAACCTTATTGTCTTTGTCATGGATTCTCCAATAGGCATTCCACTCACCTCCCAATCATAAAAGATTTTGAAATCTGCCTTTTCTTTTGATCTTCATGTCTGAACCGTACATGCTGAACCCTGTTACCAGTCTGGGCCAATCCCCGTTAGAAATCTCTAGTTTCACGTCCTGCCCTCCCTATTATCTCTAATGTGACCTGTCCTTATACTGGCCCATGTGTTTGGATTTATTTCAGGACTTATCTTGGTTAGCCACTAGGAAACAGTTCGTAGTACTGTTCATAAAAACTGTTCAGCATCTCTTCTGGGCACCTTCTTACCCCTTTTCTTACTGCTCCTTACTCTTATACTGCCCCTGCTCTCAAACTATGGCTTGTGCTTCTAACTACGCGTGTCGCTTTTCTCATCTAGTATTTTGTCTAGGTGACTCACATGGTTTAAGCAACTTTCATATTAAGATTACACTGTCTATATATTTATCCACCGATCCTTACATTTATTTACCTTTGCTGACTTGAGCTCATTCCTGAGATACAATTTTTTAAACTTTTATTTACATTTATTTTATACTTGCTTTATTCCTGTGCAATACGCTCGTTTCTTCAATTTCTTCTAGGATATCTTTTTCTTCTGTGCAATTTCCTCCTCTGATTTAGGGACAGTTTGCTCCTTTTCAGTAAGGATCATCTCAGTGTGGCAGGAGGAGCTCATATATCTGTTAATCTGGTCAGGAGCTCTATAAGTACGGTGGCACATCTTGGGGGCTTTATTCACTAGGATATGTTCAGTGACCAGAGAATCTACAACTGAACCTTTAAGTTCGGCATTGCTCTCTGCATCTTTAAGCATGTGCAGCAAAAATTCACTCTTTTTAGGCCACCAACCCTGTACCCAGCCCCACTGTCTGGCCTGGGCACACCTGCCAACTCCAGCATTGTAACACTGGATTGGCACACATTGGCTCTTTAATATGACATCCTTCAGATACTTCGTGGCTTTTTGGATATACACACCCTTGATGGCCTGGATAGTTTCACGGGTGTTCTTAAAGTGAACAGGAAGATTTGAGCCTCTTGATTTGCATGACTTTGTAGGTTTTTTTTCTGGGTCAAGAGAGTAGTGAACCATTTTCACAGGTCACTGGAAGGTAGCACTATTTGGTCAGTAACACATACTTGCAATAACTAATGCAGTTTAATTAAATACTGATGCCAGAGATGCCCAGAAAGTAATTGTTTTCATTTTTAATCCAAAGGTGTCCTAAGAAACTCCATCAACGTAGTTGAGATAAATTCAAAAGATAAAAAAAATTGAAATGTCTTTACTTAGGTAAGCTCTTCAAACATCAGACCTCATCCTCTTTCTCCTAAGTTTTTACTCTTTTTTGTGGCTAATCACCATGATCAGCACTTGTGAATCACCCTGGCCTCCTCTTACTTCCTCCTCTCTACACGTTCAGTCAATGACTGAACCAGTATCCTATTTCCTAGGTAGTTTGAGTCAATGTCGTTTTTCTCTCTGATGTGACTTTCATTTACAAATTACTTCTCTTACCTGGAATATTTCATTAACCTCCTGCCTTTGTTTACCTCCCACTCTGAATTACTCATTATTTTTCACCGGCATATTCCAGTAGCCTCCTACCTTCCTTTTGTCCCCGGGAGCTTTGAAAATCATCTTCCATACTGCCACTCTGATTAGAATGATCTGTCTGAAATGAAATTCCAGTTACTCCCCTGCTGAAAACTCTTCAATCTATCTATTCTTTGGTAAGTTCAAGGTCTGAAGTAACACACACAACACCTACCCCTGCTACCATGGCTGGGCTACGCTTTTATAACTATAAATGTCAAGCTGGTGGAGATTCCCACGCAGACCATTCCATCCACCCTCTCTCACTGACAGGGTCCTGGACTATAGTTTCAGAATTTCTAATATCACACTACTGCAAAAGTCCCCTAACTGGCTATCACTTGCTCTTCTCGGCTGCCAAATCATTTGCCAGATGGCTGCATAATTGTTTTTCTGGAGTGTTGATATAATTATGTTATTTTTTTGCTAATAGCACTGCTAAATAATCAATCTTTTCAAAATTCATTCATTCATTCACGTATTTAGCCAACAGAGGTTAAGTATCTAGCATTTTTTAAGCATTGTGCTGAAGTCCTCAGCAACATAGCATATGCATTCTGGGACCAATTTGTACTTTCCACTCTTGACACCTCCTTCTTGTCTTCCCGCTTGTCATTCTTTACCCTGGTTCAGTGTAGTTGGCTCCTTCTTCCCCTTTAAGATTCAGTTAAATATCACTTAGGAAGATATTTCTGAATCTTCTATCTAAATCTAAGTGCTCTTCTCCAAAGGGGCTATAACATCACCCTTGGTTTTATCACCACTTATTTATGTCAATCATCTCTCTGCTTCTTAATATTGTTATTTCCATTTGGACAAAAAATGGTCTTATTTTGCTCACCATTGAATACCCAGTGCCTAGCATTGTGTTTGAATATAAATGTTATTTGGGAAGAGAATGAAGGAAATCATACCATTCATGACTTCTTATAGTAGTAGTCTAAAAGTACTAAGTTTTCAACATAATAGATGTACAATGTTTAAGCAGTCTATGCTCTGCTTTATTTTAGTTATACTCCATTAATGTTGAATGTGTCCCAAATGTTTCCATCCACAGTCTCTTCCCATGCTCTGTCCACTCCCATGAACCCCCTCATCTTTTTCCTAACCTGATGCTTATTCTCCTTTCCCCATCATGAATCTCCCTCCATTAGAAACAAAAGCCCATGCATTCTCATATCATTAGTACAAGTTTATTCTTCAGCATTTCTGAGGTAGTACAACGTCCTACTGAGCTTTGAGCTCCTTAAGGCTAAAACTCACATCTCCAGAAATAGGGGAAAAACACTTCTTGGATACTTGACCCTATGCTAAATGATTGCATATAAAACATTAATCCTTTAAAGGGACATTTACAAAATAAACAGTATTGTCTAGTTTTAGAGCTAAGTGAAGCTGAAAGTCAAAGAAATTAGTAATTTGCAAAAGCTTAAATAATTTTATAATAAATTTAGTTTTAAGTTAT
This sequence comes from Chinchilla lanigera, assembly GCF_000276665.1. Taxonomy (NCBI): domain Eukaryota; kingdom Metazoa; phylum Chordata; class Mammalia; order Rodentia; family Chinchillidae; genus Chinchilla; species Chinchilla lanigera. The sequence continues at coordinate 3,421,189 of NW_004955417.1, forward strand.
TAAATGATGAAACTAAGACTCAAAATACAATAAAGTTGATTTCAAGAACAAATTTTATTATGCTTGCTTCTCTTCTTCACTTCTATATCCCAAGCAATTAAATTAACTCAGTGTTCTCCACTTATACATCAAAGTAGGCTATCAATTTAATCAAACTGAAACAAAATGAAGAGCCATCTTCTTTTTTTTTTTTGTCTTTTTAAGACAGGATCTCTCTGTGCAGTTTAGGCTGGTCTTGAGCTCACTTTGTAGCCCAGGCTGGTCTTTAACTTGCAATAATCCTTCTGCGTCAGCCTCCCGAGTGCTGGGATTACAGGCGTGCGCCGCCATGCCCAGCAGCAGCCATCTCCTTTGGTGTTCACTAACTATGTGTTGGCTAAATTTTTATGCTTCATTGTTTTGTTTGTGAGCTTTAATATGCAGGCCAAAAAGGTACATTATCACCCTCCATTTTTGTTAGCTCATAATAATGCTTCCACTTTCAAAGTAAAATGAGTCATTCTGAGGGATGAGTATTCTGAGGGATGTTGTATACATTATTCACTTCTCCCATGTTACTGTCAATTTTGCAGTCTATGAAAGTACAAATGATCTAATGTATTTCTAAAGTCCAATGTATTCTAGCACTCTTCAAATCTGTAACTCTATAAGTAGATGAACACATACGAGCACATACATATAATATAATAGAAACTAATGTAGGACCAACTCAGAATGCTAAGGATTCTTAATACCTATCCCAAAGTAGTAGCTTCACTTAAGAGTACTATATAAAGTACTTCCCATATAATTTCCAGAAGGATTACATGGTTTCAGAATTTAAAAAATTAAAAGTATTATTTTTGTAATAGAACACTATTTTATTATTTATTAGTGAACACCAATATCATTTTAAATTTCAATTTCAATAGATTTTGAGTCAACTGGTAGCCTTAGAAAATTGATCCATATTTATGCACAATTCAGCAAAGTTATTTTCCAATGATATTTAAAGATCATTATCTCAAAGGAAAATAAAATCATAGACACTTGACAAACAGTTTCAGCTACAAAGTTTAAAACTATGTCCTTCAAATCATTGAGTCATTAAGGTATTTGTTGAAAAAGAGAAAAAGCTCCTTGACAGCAAAAACTGAGTAAGTGTATTGTTTCTGCCTGGATATATTTAGCACATAAGTTTTTGGAAAGGAGCCAGGGTAGGAGAGTTGACATATTATAACAACAGATCGCCTTTAAATGTAAAAGTGGAAGATACTGCATCAATTGTTATTCCTGACATTTAAAAAAAGTAGATATTGCTATGTAATAGGTTTATCCCACAGAATTTCAAGTTTTCTGACATGAGCTCATTAAGCTCGTTGATTATTTTGTTCATCAACTATACAGAGATTTAGAATTACAATCTGTTCTACTTTTGAGTTTGTTTCTTTGTACTACCTTACACACTATTGTAACTGGAGAATGATGTCTGCATTTTGTCAATTGTGTAGCTCATTTATGACTTTTCCCAGCTAGTTAATATTTTAAAGTGATTAGAGGAAGGTTTTCTCTCAATGCTCAAGAAAAAGCCTTAGGAATCTGCGAAGACTGGATATCCACAAAACTGCAGGTGGAGACTAGTTTGGTGAACTGAAATACTACTATATATTTTACATATATATTCACTTCCTGGGGAAACAGTTATCATAGATGAAGAAGCTGTGAAGATATTTTCTTGTTTCAAAACAAAAGAAAAAAGTTCATTCTGAATTATATTTTTAATTTTTATCAAATAATCTATTAGAAGAAGCATGGGCATGTGAGGCTGGTTCTCCAGGATCTCTAACTCTTGCATGTTCAAAGAAAAACACCACTTCCAGGAGCCAAGACTGCAAAGTCTGACAGATTGGACAGAAATACCAGCAGAGATTTAACTGTGCTAGTAATTCCATCAGGAATGTTAATTTTTCTTGTTAATGTTCTAGCTGCAGTGTTTCATAGCTTTTATGCAGTTTGCCCAATTCTATCCCCATGAGCTCTCTTATTTTAGTATGCAGTTTTGTAGACATTGAATATGCATTGTGATCATTGTGTAATTTTTTTTTTTTTGTACCAGGAATCGATAGGAACGTCTGAATTCTTCCTATTTCATCACCAGGAGAAAACTTAAACATGCAAGAGTTTAAAACCAAGTTACAATCAAATACAGAGGCAGAATGAAAATTAGGATTTCTGACTCTTAATCCTTGTATTCTGTTTTAGCAGGTACTTTCTCAACTCTATACCCACAAGTGAAGATGTATGGTTGCCTAATACATACATCTCTGCAAACATTGCATGTACATATAAATATACACAATTATTATTTTTCAATTGAAAATAAAGGAAAAATTTAAAGGAAAAAAATCAACTGACTTCATTTTCCTTATAGTATTTCAACATTGACATATCAATTTGAGAAGGACTCAATATTTTATGACTATTTTATGGCTCTGTGTTTTATTTTTATTTTTATTTTATTTTATTTTTTTTATTTTTCTCCGGTACCGGGAACCGAACTCACGACCTTGTGCATGCCAGGGAGGCATTTTTGCCGCTGAGCTAAATCCCCAGCCCCAGCTCTGTGTTTTAAATTTTAAGACATAAAGTTACATAGTTACATGGTTGAAAAGATACTACAGAGTTTTAGGATTGCACCTGGCAACTCTTGAAAAGATAAATATCAACATTTCAAAATTTTCCCACTGAGTGGTGAAGGAAGCACACATTTAGTACTTGCCAGCAGTTTAATAGTTTGAGTCTAAAATTTCCCCTAAAAGTCTCATATGTTCAGAGAAGGGACCTTTGGAAGGTGATCAGATAATGAGGGGTGGAACCTGGTTGAAAGAGGTGGTCTTTGGGGATGTGACCTGGAAGGATGTATTCTTGTCCCTGGTTCTTTCTTTTTCTCTGTGCTTCTTGACTGACTTGGGCTGAGCAATTTTTCCCTGTCATACCATTCCATGATGTCATTTCTGCCTTGGAGCCAGCGAACCAGGAACTGAACTCTCTGAAACTGTGAGCCAAAGTAAATCTTTCCTCTTTTAAGTTGCAGCTATTGGGTATTTTGTCTTGGTGACAGGGAAGTGACTAATACAGGAACATAGGCTGGTAACAGGTGGTCTTTCATGGTGGATGGGGATGTGGAAGGTGATGGTAGAAGCCACTGTCCTGCAGCATAGAGTGAGACACTGCCAGGCAATAGTTGTATGAGATACCAGAAATCAGCCCTGGGGTCATTTTATTGCATATGTATAGGTTGCTGAATGTCTTTGCGTAGATCATTTTCCTACATTAATTAATTAGTTATATGACTCAAGAAATGCATATTCCACATCTACTTTTTTTCCAGGTACTGCACACAGCTTGAGAGAGAGATGAAGTATAAACAATCTCTATTCCCAAGTAAGTCAACACCCACTGCAGTAATGAGTATTAAGTACTCTGAAAGTACTAAAGACACCCTTCTAACTCAGAATGTAGTCCTTAAAAGTTAAAATATGAGTAGATAATGCTTGAGTTTAGAATCCAAGAAACCTTTCTAACTTGCCAGATACATAAAGGGGAGTAGGAAACTTTCAGGCAGAGAGAATGGAATGTGCTAAGATATGAAAAAAAAGATTACCAGAGGGGTTTTTTTGTGTGTGTATGAGGAATCAAACTCAGGACCTTTCACTTGCCAGGCAGGCACTTGTGCCACTGAGCTATATCCATGGACCATTTTTTTCTTTTTCTTTTCTTTGGTACCAGGAATTGAACTCACGACCTCACGCTTGTGAGGCAGGCGCTGTGTGACTCAACTATATCCCTGGCTCGAGTTTTGAGAAATACAAATGAATATGGCTGAAGTACCGTGTGTGCATGTGTGCATGCAATATGTAGGCAGTGGGGATAAAGGGAGCAAAAGGGGTTAGAGGTTGAAAATGAAGTCAAAGAAGCACGGAAAACTCCAAGTCATAAAAAGTCTTATCAACAATTCGAATTCAATGCTTTTTTGACAGTCAAATTATTTATCTTGAGTTGCTTCCGTTACCTGTTCTCTATCACAGCATTTTCAAACATTTTCTGGATATTCATCTTCCAGAGGGTAGTAGCCACGACTACGTAGGCCAGGATTATATCTTCAATAACAAACATAGTAGCCAACACAGGGGAGAAGCTCACTAATTAAAGGTGGAATGAATGAAGAAATATATCTGCCTTCTCAGGCTTTCAGCTCTCTGCCAACTCCTTCCTTCTTTTTTTAAATTTTTATTTTAATGAGAATGAAAAAAGAACAATAGCATGACCTTAGCTTCTTTTTAACTAGGGAAATAATCATAGTTAGGCATTATATTAGTTTTCCAGAGCTTCCTTAACAAAATGACAAAAACTAAGTAGTTTAAACAATGGAAATTTCGTGTCTCACACTTCGGGAGGCTGGAAGCCCAAGATCAAGATGTAAACAGAGTAGATTTCCTCTTAAAGCTGTGAGGAAATATCTATCTGTTCTAGGTCTCTCCCTTGCTCTGTGTTGGTTTTCTGGCAATCTGTGAAGATTCTTGGCGTGTAGAAGCATTACTACAATTTCTGCCTTCATCTTTACATGGTGTTCTTCCCACGTGTGTGTCCAAACTTACCCTTTGTAAGAGAACATCAGGCCCATGTAAGTAGGGTCCAGAGTAATATATTTATATTAACCGCATTGCCTCTATGGAAACAGACTTCAACTTGTGGAGTCATAGCAAGGATAGGGGAAAGAGAGAGCAGAATGCAATTCCTAACAGGTACAAACCTCAAAACTACCTCTGCTAGCTTTAGTACTTTACTCTGTGAATAATTTATTGTTCCTGTTTTCAAAAGGAGAAAATAAAGTCTTAGGGTCATTGTATGATTTGATCAAGCAGGCAGTAAGGTTTGAACATTGTCTCTAATTTTGAGACTGAATTCAACCAAGGGAATATTTCAAAAGGAATTTTGTTTTATGTCAATGTGACATCTAATATAGAAATTATTCACCCATTATTTCACTTATTTTATATTTAATTTAATATCTATGATGTGTTTAGACCTTTGATAGGTGATGAAGGGGAAAGATTAGCAATTCATCATTTGCATTCCCCAAATCAATGTTCCAAGATATGAGAATTGACCAAACACAGGGATGGTTTTCCAAGCCAATTAGAACTACTTCACTTCAAAAGATTTCTCTTAGATGCCTTAATAAAACAATAAAAGAAAAATGTAATGGGATGACAATATACTTGGAACAGTATGAACTACAGTGAAATGGTTGCCAAACCTCAAATTCACTCATTTGTGGTAGGTCCTGACAAAACCAAGAAGCAGCAATATATATTTGCCTTAAAAGATAATGGGCTCTCAGGTTCAGGAGGTGTTGCTGAATGCCTACGGTGTGTCATACTTTTTCATGGATATTTTCCATTCTGCTTGTGTGACAGTACCTGTATTCATCAGCTTTTTGCCACTAATTGTGATAAATACCTGAGGTACTCAGTTTTTATAAAGAGAAAGTGTTTCATTTGGGTTCACAGTTTTGGAGGTTCCAGTCCATGGTCAATTGTCCCTGTTGACTTTGGGTCTGTGGTGGGGCAGTACATCATGGCAGGACGAGATGTCACATTGGAGGGAATGTGGGGAAGTAAAAGGGTTCATTTCATGACCTGATGCAAAAAAAAAGAGAAAGAGATCAGACTACCACACCCCTTAGGGCATGCACTTGGTGACCTAGAGACTGCACTAAACCCCACCTTCCTGAAGGCTCCACAACTCCCTAGTAGTACCACAGCCTGGGGACAAAACCTTTAACACATGGGTCTTTGGAACATTCCAGGTCTAAACTATAACAGTAATTTACTTATGCACAGGGACCTCAACTGGCCAGCTGTGAAATAGAGATGCTAATAGTAATATCTTCCTCACTAGATTGTTACAAAGATCAAACGTCTCATGAGAAAGCACTGGGCACCGTGGCGGGCATGAAGTAGCTTTGTGGTAAATGTTTTTTGAACTTAAATCCTGTAATTTTCCCTGTTATTCGTAGAATAAAAGTTAAGAACTTGTATAAAATCTTATCTCCTTGGAAGCTGAAAAGTTTTCCATAGCTTTATTAAAAATGTTTGCTTAGAGACAGATGCAAACTTTTTTTGGAGAAAAAATATAAAAAAAAAATGATAAAGCTGTGAGGGTAAAAAGAAGTTGTAGCTTGAATTATAACATTTAAAATTTAAACTATTATTAAAATTACTTAAGAAATTTTATATTCCCTGGGATCTTAAAAGGTGCAGTTTGTTTTCCTCTGTTATGCATTGCATTGGGTTCATATCAGAACTATAAGATGAAGCAGTTACAGTCTCTAACCTTTAAGTAATGAGGAATGAGGATTAAATTACAAATAAACCAAATCAATGTATTAATACTGCTGGTAACAAAATCTATCAATTTAAATTTATAAAAATTTAAAAAATATACCAAAACATTACTAGGCATGGGTTGACAATTCTGTGATTAGTATAAGTAGATTAAATTGAACCTTTATTTATTTTACTTCATGGAAATCTGTTGCTGAAGGAACTTGAAGTAGTATATAAAGTATGTAAAGTATACATGGCTTAAATTTATAATAAAACATAAACATAAATAAATCGATATGTAGACCATAAAAAAACCTATGTAAATATGCTTATCAGTTTCTGGGAAAAGTCTGCTTGTTTGCCTGAGGGGAAAATACACTCCAGTTCCTTCCTCCCCTACCCTCGTTTCTTGGAGACCTGTTAGGGAGCCTGGTGCTGTCCAACTGGTGGCCAGGGGAACGCTAGTATGTGTATGAAGAGAGGGCAGAGGACTTATGCATAGCTGACTTGTGCTATTAAAATCCCACTGAGGCACATTACTGTGGGTCTGGTTTCAGCAAATAGTAGTTTTTAAGATTAAAGATTGGAAATAGATATTAGGAAGTAGATTTACTTCGACTAGAAGTAAACTGATACCTAGACTTTTATTATAGCCAGTGGCATCCCAAATGATGATTTTTCCTTTTGAAAAAACATCATTTACTGCAAAGCAGCAGAATTGTATATTTTTCACTTATACATGTATAAATGTACATGTAAATATTTTTCATTTATTAGTCATTTATTTAATGTTTATTGACTACTGAACAACTGGAAACACACCAAGGGAGTAAAGAGTAAAACAAAGGTGTTTTTAGCCTGCTGGGAAATGAAGTTATCACCAGACATAAAATGTGACATGGTCAGTGCTCTAGGAGTAGAGGGTTACTTCACACAGATGAGGCCTCGGTCCTCACGGTGGTATGAAGTTAATTTTCACCTAAAGGGGGCTCCTTGAACAGTCATACCTGTTCATGCTACAAATACATTACTTTTTTGTTGAATTTTGAGACAGAGTCTCACTGCGTAGTCCAGGCTGGCCTAGAACTCACTGTGTAGCCTCGGCTGACCTCAGACTTGCAATTCTCTTGCCTCAGGCTCCTAACTGCTGGAATTACAGGTTTGCTTCAAGTAAACTGGAGTTCAAATGTTCTCTCATGACACACTAAAGAGAAGACCTTTATCTTGAAGTCAGTGCAGAACTATTGGAAAAATGCAACCTTTTCACTAAATTTGAAGATACGTCTCCAAATGAGAGTAGATAGTGTGGAAAAATGTTCTAGAACTCAGAAAGTCAGGAACAGGCAGTCATAGAATTACAGAAGGGAAATAATAAAAATCCTAAATAAAATAATGGCTGTAGGAAGGGAGATTCATAAGGACAGATTCTACTGTAGGGGAAATAAGTCTGAGGTCATTCATTAGTACCAGAACCAAAGGAAGTAACATTCTTCTACATTGCTTCCTGTATCCTAAGATTACTCTCCTCTCATTAACATCCTCCTGGTCTAATGTCACCAGGTACCAAGCAACAGACAGTCCCTGCTACATCCTTTTCAGCTATTGCCCCATTCCTTTGTCCTCTATGGCAACCTCATCACCATAGTTTTGTAAAAGAAAATCTGGAGACATCAAAATCTTAGCTCTTCATGAATTCTCATGAAACTTTGAGAGATATGATTCTATGCAAACAGTCAATCATCAATCAAATGAAAATTTGTGATTAAAAAGAGAAACATCTGAGCAGTAATCATAGTGTTATTAAGAAAGATAATGACTTTCATGTGAACTTTAAAATAAGTACCAGTTAATGCATATAATTTTTTTTAGGTTTTAAAAATACTCTTAGAAGTTAAGGGGATAAAATGCTGATAATCATCTTAAAAGATGACAAATATACGGGGCTCACTATAATATTTTCTCCAGTTTTGGGTGTGTTTGAAGTGTTAGAGAGTATAAATTTTTCTGAATGTCTTATAGGAATATTGTGCATAATGAGTATCCATAATGGGAATATCGTATTTCACTTTATTAAGTTACTTGATCAGTTTATGTTGACTCTGGATTTGTGGGTTTGTAGAGGTCATATTAAAAGTTTACATTATAATATCCTAATATGTTGAAAATGCTCCCAACAATCTCTTCCCGTAAAAAGTAATTTACAATAAGGGTGTAATCAGACTCAAGATGATAAGAAATGTTATTATTTTGTCTGAGTAACTTCCTTAATAAATTTTTTGTCTACCAAATAGTCATTAACTTATTGAAGGATCTCATTTTGCATTTATACATTTATTTAGGTCTTATTGTGTTCTAAATTACTTGATGTGGTCCATTACATGGTTTAATCTTTTAACCCACAAAAAAGAATATATTTCCCTACATAAATAATTGAAACTTAGGGAATAATTTTCAAGAGTGACTTAAAATATAATTGCATTTCATGTGTTATTTAGTAAAGGAATTTTCAAAATGGTGATGATTTACTATTATTGCCAGGTCAAAAAGGCTTCTAGAAAATGCAAACTGAAAGTGACTAAGACTTAGAAGGAATGGTGAGGTGAATTAACGTTTCTCCTTTTTGTCGGAAAACATTTGTAAAATAAATTAAACCAGATGTAGGGATTGCAAACTCAGAAATAGTTCATGTAAACAATCACTGTAAGAGAGATTGTGCTAGTGATATTTCAATACACTTTGGAAGAAAATATAAGCCAAATCCTTCTTGAGGCCTAGAACATTGAAATGGCCTGCAGTTCTCTAGTTTTCAAGTCAGACACAGAAACTAAGCACCGCATAGTTTCTCTTACTTGAGAAATGCAAAACATAAATAATTTAAAGAGCTAACTAAAGGACAGACGATAGGAAACAGGGAGGTAAATTTTGTGACGATAGGAGAAGGAAGGGGAGAGAGGAAGGGAAAGTAAAAAGGATTAATGTGATTTGTATGTGTACCAATTCCCCATAATGAATGTAATCATTATGTATGGAAAAACATATTTTAATAAAGAAAAACCAAATTTACCATCAGGGATAAAAATAAAGTCATCCTGAGACGCTGGCCAAGCTATATTAAGAGAAAAATAGCAGCTCAGATTGCAAATGGATCAGGTTTAAACAAATTTTTGGGGGTTTTGTATGGAATTTAGAAAACATTTTCTCATGGAAGCAATATTTCACATGGTGGTTTGGATCCCAGAAAACTCCACAAACCCCTTTAACACATAGTGTGTTTGCAGTATGCACTGAGAATGCTAGAGTAACAAAACACAGCCTACTGCAATCCTCTACTCACTGACTTCTTCTTACCTAATAAAGCTTAAACCCCACACCCTACCCAGCAACATCCTTGGTACTGTGCTCCCTGCCTCCTCTCAGACCTCATTTCACATCCCTCCACCCTTACCCCCTCCCTGCTCCAGTGGCTGATCCTCTTTCAGATCCTTGTATAAGGCAGATCTGTTCCCACATAGGGCATTTGCACTAGCTGTTTTCTCAGAATGCAATTCTTTCTGATGTTTAATAAAAGTGACTATTTCTTGTCCTTTAGACATTCAGATAAATACTATTGGGAACATCTGCCTAGCAGACCCACCTTAACTATTAGACCTACTCGATACCTTATGGAAATTAGCTACCAGTCACTCCATTAAACACATTACTATAATTTTGTTTTTCTTTTGCATAGTTCAAAAACTCTACCATTTAACCTTTTCTGGTTAATTTCTTTGTATAGTCTATGTATCCCCTGGATAGTATATGAATTCCATGAGCAGAGATCTTATTTATCACTGCCTCCAAGATGCTAAAACAGTGACTGATAATAGTAGATCCTCAGTGCATGAACTAATTAAATAAAGCTACTTATATAGTGTATATTATATAGTACATAGCACATAGCACATAACATATAGCATATAGTATATAGTATACAGTACATAGTTCATAGTACATAGTACATGGTACATAGTACATAGTACATAGTATATAGTAGGGGCCCGAACAGATACTGCTGGGATATTCACTCAGATTAACACCTTAGGGGATCATAATAATGCCTTCTATTTCATTCAGGATGATTTTGGGGAACTGGAATTATGTTTGAACACTTGGCATAAAGAAACCAGGATTGGATTCAGGAGGTGGGATGGTATGAGCAGTGTGAATAATACTTGGACTTACTAATTGAGGTAGTAGAGAGAACTAGGGCAGGGTTTCCTTTCCCTTCCCATTTTGCTGACCTCTTTTCCCATTTATCCTTCCATTATTACTAAAGAAAATCAAGCCTAGAAAACAAGCTCTGCCAGCAGCATTAATTGGCAAGAAATAGATGCACACTTTTCTTCTTCTCTCTTGTCCTTCCTCCTTTTTTCACTTTCTCCTTTCTTTCTTCTCTCTCTTCTGCCCCTAATTTCCTTGAGTTTTAACTCCCTTCTGTTGTGCCCTCCTAATGGTGCTGGCATTGGTGAAATTGGGGATGAGGACAGCCCAAGTTCCATGCCTGATACTTAGCAAAGGCATAAGACGTGATGTTGGCTGGCTGTTGAGCATGAATGGATGGATGAACAGTTTCTGTTCTGCAATCAGTGGAATTCTAGCCAGCATATTTCCTTAGATTAGTATAGTGTATGCCAAACAGGACATAATCTAAGCTTTTGCTTTAGTCAAGACAAATTGCTGCTCTGATTTCTTCTGGGCCCTGGTAGACCAGCCCGGTAGCTACTAACAGGAATTTGCTAAGTTGATTATGGTGCAATTTTTTTTGTGTGTGATGTTAATAAAATCTATGAATGACTTAATTTTAAGAGACTTAAAGGGAAAAAGTTCACATAAAAACACTTTGATTGTTTTATAAGAACAACCTCCTACATTAAATAGATAAATAGGTACTACCTACTTCTATGGACAAATTCCTAAATTTATTATTTTGTTTAGAATAAGATTTTTTTTTCCTTTTAGGAGAGATGCTAGATGCTTAGATCCTGTTGTTACCTTTTCTAACTAAAAGATTTTAAACTCAGTGACATAGTTCTGTGGCACAGTGGACTGTTGCTGTATCAGACACGATTTGCCCTTGTGGACTATGAGACTGAACTCAGTGGTTTGTCTGGATGCATCCTTCAGTGTACCTGTTCTCTTATTTTCCCACTGCTGTTGGCGAACAGGGGTCCACTGCCTGAGCGTGCCCCTCTCTAGGGACCTGGTAAGGGTGTATAGCCTAACTGCGGGCCAGAGAGAGGCTCTGGCTTGCCTTGCTGCTTCTTTGCCTTTGGGTTCCCACAGTGACATCACTGAGAAACAGCTGCCTGTTAGGAAATTGTTAAGGAGGTGGGAATCCTCGTGCTTGACAATTTTCCCAAATAAGAGGCAGCCTGGAAAACACTTGCCCTATAGTCTTGTCAGCAAAGTCCCTCTTAAAAGCTGTGAGAAAATACTGTGAAAAGCCTCATTTACTTTGACCAAGAACTAAGAAATCTCACTACTTAGGTCGTTGTTGAATCGATGATTTTGGGGTCTCTACCTGTGACAATTATTTTATCTTCTTTTGTTTGTCTTTGGGTTTCACACTATGCAATTCCCCTTCCATGAATAAAGTAGAGCAAAAGAACTGAGAGAGAATGTTCCTGGAGCTGTCTGCCTGACCTCTATTCTGCTTCTGTTTTGTGGACCAGGATTCACTCAACCTGTGTCCCGTGAGGGGAAATGATTGGCCTAAGCCAATCAGGGCAGTCCTATCCCCCGGGCATGTGGCCCAATTCTAATTAATGAGGTGTGCATTTTTGTTAAAAGAGAGATTTGCTTGCTCTTTGGAGAGAGCTGTTCAGAGAAATGACCTTTTCCTGGATGTGGTGGTACATGAATGGCAAGTTTGGAATGCCTGAGCCATTTTACCTCCTTGTTGCTCACAGATGAAGGAGACAGGAACGAGGAGTGGAGATGTGGAAGCTACCACCAACACCTGCCATTTCCAATTCTGTTAGCCAACTGACCTCCTGTGGCCGTGGAAGCCAGTTGGGGAATGGTTGTGGGTAATGCACAACAGAAGACACCCTAAATGACATTTGTGTTAACTAGAGGTAAAATATGTCTTTTAATTTTTATTTGTTAAAGATAATGATAAAAAAAGATTGGCCCAAAGGAATCATATAAAGAAATTCTTGCATTTGAAACATGAACTCTACATTGTGTGGAAGATAGGCAGGGATATTATTTAAAAACTTGACACAGAGTCCTGCACATCAGGAAAAAAATATTTAATGGGTTCCTCTTGGAAGTATGTCTCAGGTTTCTCATTAATATAAAGATGAATTTTATGGAAGTCTAAAGGCATTATATCAGGGAACCACAGATGAAGTCAAAACACATGAAATTATCAAAAATATGCCCAGAAAAGACCAATGAATCTAATATTCTCGTTATTTTCATTGTCCTTTCTCAAAAGACTTAGAAATTTGATTTTGCCTTCACAGACTTAAACAATAGTTTTGTCTGGAAATAATTATAAAATTATGAAAAAGAAGTGTTTAATAATTATAAGGGTCTCAGTTCAGAAAAGAACAATGGATAATAAGTGCCGTGGTGAAAAATTGGAACACATGTTTCACAGGTAAATAGTAAAAATATTTAAAGCCTCTACCCTTCCTCTTTTGTAGGAAATAAAATTTAGATGTAGAAAAAAAATCTTAAACCTATAATTTTGCTGAAGTATAGTCAATAATTGAAATGAATTGAAATTTTAATTGCAACCCACTCTGATTTATTTGTTTTCATCAGTGTTCTTGGAATGAGAAGGAAAAGCTGAATAAAGTAGTTTCACAGAGATTGCCTAATATTAACTCACCTTCTCAAAGGTAGCCAGAGCATTCAGTGAGAGATAAACTTTATGGATATCAAAACATGTCTGTCCTGTGTAACCTTGTCTAAATCTTTTAGTTTATCTCTTCATTTCTCTGCAGAATAGGATTACTAGCCATACCAGGCAACTCTGACTTGCATTTGAGTTCTGCTAATGCATTTCATTTTTATCTAATAGAAAACATGATATAGAGTATAATGCATTTCCATTTTCAGGCCTAGACATGCTAGAGTATTATTTACTTGAGAAAAAATATATTTCAGGAGTAATTAATGTCTGCAGAGGTGACAAATAATCTATTGTTGCTGCCAAATCTCAACTGTGATTTGGTTGTAATCTGAATGCCTCAGTCATTAAACTATTCACACCAACTGTTTAGTCTATTTAAATATACAGGACTTCAAGTAGTTATTGTACATAATATACAAGGTAGCAGAATACTAAAGTCAGGGTGTTCCAATTAGTGTTAGTTTTATATTTTTGGCCAGATACTGCTTGGCTAGTAAAATAAGCAGTACAATAAGAAGTTATATTTTAAAAATCAAAAGAAAATGTGAGTTATATTTTGCTATGATTTTAACTCTTTATTCTTAGAGAATAATTTCAATAATTATTAAGCATTTAATAAATTCTTGACAAAAATTCATTGCAATCACACTGAACATATAGTATTTACTTCCTACATATCGTCTGCCCATTTTCACTAAGGATTTGAACACTGTTAAAAAATATATAGATGAAAAGTAATTGAAATAAATAAATGAAAGAAGTAGGGTAAAGGGGAGGTAGAGTAGGAAAAATAAATTTATGATAAAATTTTTGTGCACAAATGTGTATTTGAAAATGGTAGAGGTTAACACCGATTGTCTCTGGTTTCTACTGGCTGGTACAAAGAAGGAAATAGGTATATATTGCATTCAATGTGCCTGAGACTAAACAAAAACAGTTATTTAGAAAATTTCAAATGTTTTTGACCAAGAGACTTGAAAATAATTTCTGATGGGTCCTCATTTACTCACCAGCTACTGTCAATATTGCCAGTTTTGCATGGATTTTTCTCAGAACTCTTTGCAGTATCATTTGGCAAAGTAAGACTAAAATATACTTGAGTAAAAATTATTCATAAAGTTCAGAAGCAATGCAATTTAAAAAAAACCTCGTGCTGGAGGGACATTATCTTAGTCACTTTCCTGTCATGAGGAGTATGTAGCTGTGATGATAAGGGGAACTCATTTGGGATCAGACAGATGGATGTGAAAACAAGCCAACCTACTAGGTGTACAACCTCAGGCAAGTAATTTCACTTCTCTATGCCTTTCCTGAAAGAGGAAGATAATTGAAGCTACAAGTAACATTGTTATATACATACACTGAAGTAAATGTCTTAGCATGGTGACGTAGAATAAATGCTTCAAGGGTGTTTATTGTTTGTTTTGGTCAGAAGAAAACATTTAGACTAATTGGAGAGTTGGCAATATGTCAGTTACTATGTAGAACTAAAATGTCTCAGTTGTCGAAGTGTGATTGGATTATTGATATGTCATACTCAGAAGAGTCATCAATGGATAAGTTCAGTTCCTGAACATGGACTTAGGAGGTAGAGCCTGGGGGCATCCCACGAAAAAGTGTGTTCTTCTCCCATCACCCTCTCTGCTTCTTGGTTGCCTATGTTGAACAGCTCTCTTCTGCTGTACCTTCCTACCACATGCTGTTTCTTCCTTGGAGCCAGCCAAGCATGGACCAAAATTGTGAGCCAGAATAATCTTCTCTTCCAGCTGTGGGTTTCAGGCATTTTGTCCCAGTGACAGGAAAGTGACTAAGATAATGTCCTTCCAGACGAGGTTTTTTTTTTTTTTAAAAAAAATTCTTTTGTTTGTTTGTTTTTTTATCTTTTTAAGAAATAAATATTTTTCATGGCTATTGATTGCATTCATCATTGGGAATTTATACCTGTACATAATATATCTTGATTCTTCTTTATTTCAATTCCCCTTCCCTCCCTTCAACCAGTCACCTCCTCATTTACAAAAGCTTTGTTTCCATTTTTTCCTTCTATTCTCTTTTCTTCTCCTTTTCCCTTCCTTCCTTTTGGAGTTGTACAGTGGAAACTTGACGTTGTCATTTCTGCCACAAACCTGAAGTACAGATCTGTAACTAATTACTGAGCAGTATGATGCAGAGGGCAGCTAGAATTCTCTCAGGCACATAGCTGAAAATAATAGCCATTCCACAATAGTGAAATGATGGGAAACAGGCGTCCTACAGGTGGTGACAAAAGAGTGATTAACATAAGAGATTTTTAGAGAGTTATATGCCACAAAAATAATGTAATAAGAAAATATATATTATTTCTATCAATAATAAGGTTATAGATTCTGCTAATATTATGATGATGCCTACTTTATAACAGAAGGGAATATTCAATTTCATTAATGATTAGTAACAGCATTAAACACTTTCCTTTTCTCCTAAAAAACCTCTGTACTCAATCATAAGTTTCAGACCAGAAAGTTCTGATAAACATTTATTATTCTTGGAAACATCATGTTATATGTCTTCATAGTCCAGACAAAATTAGTTTTTGGTTAGTAATTTCTAATTAGTTTTGATGAGTTTGAATGAAGGAAAAGTAGAGAAATTGGTCAAAATAGCAAGTGGCCATAGCTAACAGTCAAGCCAAT
The DNA here is from genome assembly GCF_000276665.1 of Chinchilla lanigera. Taxonomy (NCBI): domain Eukaryota; kingdom Metazoa; phylum Chordata; class Mammalia; order Rodentia; family Chinchillidae; genus Chinchilla; species Chinchilla lanigera. The sequence continues at coordinate 3,437,136 of NW_004955417.1, forward strand.
TCCAAAGTCACTGGGAGAAAGTTTTCCAGTTTTCCTTTCCCAGATTTCCTGGTGGGTGCTAGTGTTCATAGAATAGTTAAGGATTCATGAATATCTAATTCACTGATACCCATGTCAGATGGAAAGATAAGAAATCACAGATATGTGATGTATGGATCAGCTGTCTTTACAACAAATTGTAATGTATTTGTGTGTATGAACTGGGAGTTGTTGCTCTTAATGACCAAGTTCCATCTAAGGCACCTGCCAGAAGGAATCAGTAGCACAGGATGTAGGGAGACACAGAAGTGAAATTCTCTTTATATAGAGAGAAATTTGGAAAGATGCTAGCCAGTGTGGCTAGTGCTCAACAAAAGAGAAATTTACTGTAATGAAGAAGGGCGTATATTAGATTAAACACATGTTCTTAGTGAATTCTGAAGCACATATTCTCAGCAATGCACTGATTGAGTCAAAGTAGATAAACATAAAAAGATTGCAGAATGTTTATATTTTAGTGACCAAACAAAGTCAGGCAGACCAAGTTCACAGTTGAAATTACTCTAAATGGAGACAGGTTACGATTCGGAGGGATTTAGTAATCAGGACAACAGGGAGCAGTGCCATTGTCTTCAATTTAGTTGTAACCTGTCTCCATTTAGTTGTAACCTGTCTCCATTTATATTTTAGTGATGAAACAAAGTCAGGCAGACCAAGTTCACAGTTGAAATTGCTCTAAATTCATCTGGAACCAGAAGAGACCCAGAATAGCAAAAGCAATCCTGGGCAACAAGGACAAGTCAGGTAGAATCACAATCCCTGACCTGAAATTATACTACAAAGCTACTGTCATAAAATCAACCTGGTACTGGCTAAGAAACAGACCTGAGGATCAATGGAACAGACTGGAAGAAACAGTCACAACCAAGAACACACTCAGCCACCTAATCTTTGATAAAGGG
>NW_004955417.1:3439186-3507608 GCF_000276665.1 Chinchilla lanigera
AGGATAGTTAACACAGTTGATCTACTGTCTTCTATTTCTTTGCTGAAAGAAACTGTCAGTGAGTCCTTGATTGATCAATATTGCATGTCTCTATCTGTTTTCATGAGAAACCACTTTGAAGATATCAATATGTAATACAAGAAGCATTGTTGATTTCCTACCACTTTGTAACTCTGTATTGTCTGTACTGTTCTTTTGCTATTCTATAAAAGGTTGTCTGTCTGTCAATGTTTTCCTCCTTTTATTTTTAAAATTAAAAAAACAATAAATAAATAAATAAGTAAATAAAGCAGTTGTTTTTCAAGATATCAAATAAAACTGTGTTTAATCTTTAGTTTAACTGTAGACTTGCTCCTTGATAATGAATGGGATAACAAAGTAATATTTTTGCAACACAAGTGACTAAAAAAAAGAAAAAGAATGACAATGAATAAGAAGTCATAATACACACATTTTAAATTTGGTTTAATTAAAGGATCATGCAAGTAACATTTGTGGAAATCATAAGCCTTTTTATTATAAATAATTTCATCTAAAATGTTTGGTTCTCTCTTTCTAAGTATAAATGCTTCTAAGTCCCACTGGTTGTAACTCAGGCTTTCTGGTCCTTTGGAGATCTTAATGGATCAGACAGAAAAAAACAGAAGCAGCTCTTTTAATGCTTTCTGTAAATTCCTGATACTATTTATCCATTTTTGTCTTTGTATTCCTATTTGCAAATCTGTGCTTTTGGATCAGCCCTATTCCGATTTCCATGAAAAGGAAAAATTGAAAAGATCCTCTTAACAAATGCCTCAAGATCTTTGCTATTTACTGAAGACCCAGAAGCATCTCTGGAGAGGACTGTCACACACTGTCACCTCCCTGGCTGCTGCATCACACCACCTTCTCTGCAGACCCTTCTCTCTAGACACCTGGGCCCCCAGGGACTGCCCCCTGAGTGTCTCTCTGGCCCTGCCACACGGCCCTGTGTGGACTAGCACTGCCAGAAGCCTACCTTCCTGCCCTCAGATGATCTCCTCTGTCATCCAGCTCTGTCAGGTGGTCTTCTCTCTAGGTTGAAGTCACTGGGTTGTTCCCTTGCCTCCTAGGCCTTGGGGTGAGCAGAGCCTCTTGCTCTTAGTAGCTTTAAGGCACCACACTGTCCTATGTAGTTTCCACCTCCTGCCAACACTTTCTGAAGAATAGAGCCCCTTCATTAAATTGTCATCCAAGTACTGAACTGGTACTCATTCCTTTTTCTCCCCAGGACCTGGCAGAAGTGGGATTATACTTACAAAGTTGCTGTTGGGCATGATGCAGAAATAGAGAAAATCATAGCAAGCTAAAGTGGAAAGCGGATGAATGTGTAACAAATCAATTCCACTGGGTTATTGTGTGTTATCTCAGTTCAGTAGTTTGGCAGTAAACAGGGATGAAGTACTAGTATTGCAGGAACGTTCCTTGCTTTCACTCACTAAACACTATAGCATAACACTGTTCTATAGCACTTACACAGTGTAGGTTATGTGAAAATTCCGTGCCAATTTACGTAAGGATCTTGAACATCAGTGGCCTTTGGTATCTGGAAACCAATATCCTGTGGCTTTTAAAGGATTAGTGCATAGCTGAAAATGCTGTTCTTTAGACATCTAAATGTGATTACTGTACTTCTTTAATAATACAGCAGGACAATTTTCAGTTTTCTTAAATTACATTCTAAAATGGCTTGGGTAAAAATCAATCTTTCCTTACTTGATAATTTTTGTCCTGTTGGTTAGTTCATAATGGCTTGAATATAGATGTACTTAGAAAGGAAGCATATAAGGCATAAAAATATTGTAATTCCAACTTTCTATTAACTCCAGGAAGAATAAAAATTGAGTCCTCTGGAAAAGACCATTGACTTTAGGTCATATCATTTCCTGATCCTCTGTCTCTCCTGTGCCATTCTTTTCGGATTCCACAACTCTGAAGCATTCCTCTGGGGAAAACCAGCATTTTACCCTGAACTCTGACATGAGTTTTGGACCCCAGCTTTAGTCTTGACCCAGGTAGATGAATGTAGGGAATGTGTCATGCTCAGGCTCGTGGAATTTCAGTGCTGGGGGCACAGCAAGCTATTCTTGGTGCAAAGTTTCTAGAAAAAAATAAAAAGAGGACTGAAGAAAATTTATTATTGCTTTCAAAATGTTGGTTTTGACAGAAACAAAGCAAGCACACACTTGAATCAGAGTGGGGATCAATTTTACTGAACGTGGAAACAGAACACATTGAGTTATGTGCAATTAATTGACTTTAAAATGACTATGATTAAAGCCTATGGACCTTTTAAAAAAAACATCAGTTCCTTCAAAAACATTTCTACATTGATACTTACAAGTGAAGAGGAGTCTCTCAGGGAGATTTATCACTCCTTGAGAAACAAGTGAAAGTTAACAAGGATGTGATATCCAAACCTGTGCACAAGCCTTACAATAACCTTGGAAAGCTTCACAGCACAGGAATAAGAAGAAAGCAAGAGCGATGACACCTCACCCCTCTGCGTCTGTATAATGTTTATCAGGACTGTAACTGAACACAGGACTAAGCAACAACACTTTGCTCTCATTACTTTATAAGACCTTGTAAGAAGAACTATTTGGGGCAAGAATGCAATGGACAAAGAAGACTTTCTTGCTACCTATTAGAAAATTGTTATTATTACTTTTTCCATTTCCTTTTGTTGTATCTAAAGACTCCTGCGTAGCTTCCAGATCATAAGAAATTTGTGGAGCCAAGAGGGCTATGTCGTATGGGCTTAAAGGTAACACTGACTTTAAACAGTGCAGGAGAGAATTTAGATAAAATCAGAACAGAAAAAGAAAGCTCTCATTTCCTGAACAGTGACAAACGCAGGACAGGGTGCTGAATTGGGACAATTACACACAGTCTGCTAATTTATTTTTAATCAAAATTAGAACATGTATAAGCCAAGTTTCCTTTAACATTATCTCATCCTACAGAAAATTATTTCTTTTCTTATTTTGATGAATAACTGATAATTTTTAAAGACAATTTATAAAAAGAGATTGTATCCTATGTAATTCTATAATACTAAAATGTATTCCCATTGTGAAATATCAATGGATAAACTCTGCATTTGAAATACTTTCCAGGAAATACTGCTAAGATGTCATGTTAATAAATATTTGAACAAATTTTTAATATTAATAATCTTGCAAATACGTAACAAAAGAAGCTACCAACTGTAGGCCTTGGGTGTTAAATTTCACCTGTGACCTTTTCAATGTAGTAAACATTTAATTCCCAGGAGGTCACAATTTCTGAACACTCACTTCCTGCATAATTGTGACCCTTTCTTTGTGCAGTATCAGTGACATATTTGATTTGAAACAGTCCCTGACCATTGGAGTACTTAGCAAACTTCTCCCTTGGAAAAGCTGGTGCTGTACCTGAGAGCCTTGGTGTGCTCTAGCATTGTTTTGTTTTGATCACATTCTGATGGGAAAGAGCCGCTAAGCCAAATTAAAGTCGATGCTTTCTATGGTAACTACTGGAAGCTAAGTGCAAGCAAAACTATTGCTCTCTATTGCATGTTTGCTGCTCCTGTAGCCTTTAATGAATAAATAGATGTGTTTTGACTCTTCATTTCCACACTTGTCCCTGTTTAGAAACATTTTGAGCAAATAGTGAGGCACTGGGATTTGATTGTTCATAGAAATCCATTAAGTAAAAGGCCCTGTATCATGTGGTATTGGGTTTTCGTGGCTGCTGTAGCAAAGCACCACACACGGGGTGACTTGGGACAACAGAAAAGTATTGTCTCATGGCTCCTTAGGCAAGAGGCACAAAATTAAGGCGTTGCAGTTGCCACACTCTCTCTGACTCCTGAAGAAGAGAATGCTCTTCGTTTCTTCTTCACTTCGGGGTTTTGCCAGCAATCTCTGGCGCCCCTTGGCTTGTAGCTGTATCACCCTAACTTCTGTCTTTACATGGTGTTCTCCCCTTGTGCCCTCACTGCATCTTTTCTGAGTGTATCTGTTGCTGTGTCTGAATTTCCCATTCTTACAGTGACACCAGTGATAGTGGGTTGGAGCTCACCCTAATGACCTCATTTTACCTTATTTACTTTCATGAAGATTCTATTTAAAATCAGGTCACATTCTGAGTGCTTGGTGTCAAGACTTTAATCTATCTCTTTTTGAAATTCAATTCAACCCATAACACAAGTTATCTGACATTGTTTCTGAATAATCACAGAATACAAGACCCTATGCTCAGATTGACAAAAGTGCCCTTAGCTTCCAGCTTCAAACTGCTGTATACTTTAGAAGCAGACCGCAAGGCAGGAAGAGGAGGGTGGCGGCAGGGCAGCCCTGGTGGAAGTTGAATTCTCTGGGTGGAGAAATGGTGATGGCCCACCAGCCAGCCCTCTATTTCTCCAGATCTGTTGTCCAATGCTCCTAGTGTCTGTCCTATCGGTCAGTAATCTTTAACTATCCTCATTCTTCCTGAAGAGTAGAGCTGAGCTTTCAACAAAGGATTGGTGGTTTGAGATCAGGAGAGAATATTTGAGTTGAATAAGTGGTTAGAGCATAAGTATGTGCATATCCAAGTGTAAGGGAGACAGCATCCAGGGCAGCCTGGCAGGAAGTCTGTGGAGAAAGCTTTGATTATCAAAGCACCCCTTCTTCCCTATCTGCTGCACTGATACCTAGACAGTAAATGTGCATTGCACTTTACACCCCTTTTGCGCTGAGAATTAAGGTAGAAGTGTCATATTGCTTAGCATGGATTACTATATAATACTGTATTTTGTGGTGGTGAATTAGAACCAAGGGATTTAAAACTAAGGAGAATTATGTTTGCTTTCTTCCCTTTGGAAGCAACCTCAATTAAATTATGTGTGATATTTCTGCTCTGAAGACTCACAGTGGTTTTTGTCTCTGAAAGTTTTTTAAAAGTTTTGAAGTATTTCCCATACAGTTTGTTTTTTGTTCGTGAACTCTCTGCCTACTCCTATGTCTTCAAGGCTTCGACCTACTTTCTCTTCCAGTAGATTTAGTGTTTATGTTTTAATATTTAGATCTTTGACCCATTTTGACTTTAGTTTTGTGCATGGTGGTAGACATGGGGTCTAGTTTTAGTCTTTGGCATGAGGAAAGCCAGTTTTTCCAGCTTCTTTTATTAAAGAGGTTGTCTTTCTTCCAGTGAACATGTTTGGCCCCTTTGTCAAAGATAAGGTAGCTGGGTGTGTTTGTAGTGGTGTCTGCATCTTCTAATCGGTTCCACTGATCTTTGGATCTGTTTTTTTACCAGTACCATGCTCATTTTATCTCAGTAGCTTTGTAGTATATTTTAAGCCAGGAATTTTGATACCTCCTGCCTTTTCTTTGTTGTCCAGGATTGCCATTGCTATTCTAGGTCTCACCTGGTTCCAGATGAATTTTAGCATTGTTTTCTCTTGAAGACAACAATATGCAATAGAACAACCATTGGTAGATTCCTACCATTTTGTCTAGTCAAACTCTGTATCATCTCTAATGTTTTTTTTTTAATACATTTTTTTATTCTCATTAAGGATTTATTCAATCTTAACATTCTTACATCTGGTAATCTGAGCAACTTAGTTGAAGATAGCAACATGTAATATAACAGCCACTGTTAATTCCTATCATTTTGTTTTGAAACTCTACATCATTTCTAATGTTCTTGCTTTGTTTTATGTCTGTGATGTTGGCATTTTGCTATTGTTCTTTTTTTTAACTAGTTTCTTTAAAATAAAAGAAAGTTAATAAGCCACTGACCTGTGGCTACCATATTACACTTTTTATCTTGTTTCCATGAGGAAATATACACATGGACCTTTGGAAGAGAGGGTTGTCTCATCCGCTCTAAGGTACATTCCCCCTGGTCTCACATATGTTTTATCTTTGAGAGCAGGGTGTGTTGTAATGTATTGGTTGTTGCTGTTACCATCATGACGGAATTGCCGTGACCTGCACAGTGATGAACCTGGTCGTAACTCTTGGTTATGTCATCACATCAGTTGAATTATGTCATCGTTTATATGATGAATGTAATTGTCACTTAAGATGCCCATATTATAATTCAGCAGCAAAATAAGAGCAATTAGTCTACAGAACTGCACAGGAGCAGAGAAATGGATGATGAATTTAATCGTGGTAAAGCCGATACAAATAATTGGGAAGATGACTATGGTTCCGTATTTTCTTCCAAAACAATAGCTAAGTGCTACATGTAACCTAAGAAAGAGAGACTGTCAGTGGTTGAAATTTTGTACTAAACTGCGGGCAAGAAGGCTGCTTATCATGTACCAAACAAGGTGACTGAGGAAGGAAAAAAGTGCCGGTTACCTCTGAGTTGATGAAAGAAACTGCCCTGCACTGAGGCTTGGTTTGGCCAGCTCACGCACTCATACAGTCTGCAGGACACCATGCTGCCAGGTAGCTGGAACTGTTCTTTTTCAGTCAACTTAAAGTTGTGCTGTACCTTATAACTGCTGGTGCCACTGACTCAAAGCAATACGCTATTTCTCTGGCATCTCCCTGAGTCCTGGTATTTAACATCTTGGGAACACAATAGCAATTTATCGTCCAATTTTTTAGGTTTCATCAGTTTAAATAGAAAAGTGCCCTGTCATTGTGGTTGGCAGGGTGGGCGGCTATCTCCGTATGTAAGAGAATGAGATAATATTTTCCTTAGGCTCTTAATGTCTGGAAAATAAGGTTTAAGTGAGGAAATCGAATACATAAGGTGTCTGGTGTGGGAGAAGACTGAGACACAGAAATGGAATAAGTTGGGCAATTAATTAATTGTGACTATTCCAACACATGCTGGGGCTACATCACCAAGGGACACTCAGTGACAGTGCGGGTAAGTCTTGTCATGATTATTTCTACTTCTTTCCCCAACTGAAATGCTCTGCTTTTGGCCTAATCATGCACATGTGAATCAACCTTGTTAGCAGTGATTGGATCACCAAGAGTAGCCCTCACTTCCTGCCTTCCAGCCTCATCTGCTGCTCTCCACTCCACCCGCTCCACACCAAAAATGCAGGGCTGAGTGGAATCTGTTCTCCTCCCCAGCACACACCACCACACACATCCTCGCACAGATCTTTACACACTTGACCCACCCACACTCTCAGATGCACTTGTCTTCGTCAAAGTCTCAGCTTGCAATGTCCCCATTACCTCTGGTGTCCTTGGCAAGTCCTAGTCTGCTGCCCTCTCCCACTTCAATAAGATTCCTCACCCTCGTCTTCTCAGAGTGAACTAAGAAGCCATCTCCACAAGAAGCATCCTCTCTCCCTCTCCCGGCACCCCACTCCCAGGCCTGGGAATGGCGAGTCTTCTCTGTGCTCCCGCATTCCCTGAACATGCCTCTCTGGGGCCATGCTATGAACCCTCCCCTGGCCAGCTTTTCCAGGGCAAAGAGTAGGTTATTAATCATTATCTGTGCTTAACAGGATGTTTGGCACACAACTGCCCCAAGAAAGCATGCATTAAATAAAAGAATCAATGAAAATAGAACAAAGCTGAAAAATGACTCAGTCACTAAGTCACCTCTTCCCTACCTAAATTTTTAAAAAGTGGGTCAGAAACTGCTAGTCCTAGATTTTTTCCAGTTTTGCTTTGCCAGAGGACCGAAGGGAAAGGCTCTGCATGAGGAGAGACAAAAAGGTCAGAACAGGTGTTGGAGCAGTGGCTGCCTTGAGAGAAGCTGCCAGATCACAGAATGCAAATGTTGCCCTTCCCGTTGGCAGCAACCTGAGCCAGATGAGGAGATCACTGAACCCAAAACGATGGGTCGCGTGCCAGTGTGGGCTGCCCAGAGGGCTACTCAGCAGTTTTGTCTGTCCTACAGGGAAAAATGCATTTTCAAGTGCATTAAAATGATCAAAAGGAAGGAAAAAATACATAATGAGGTTTGAAGTTGTGAGGGAGAGTGTTGTGAACTGTGGGAAGGGAGCTCATATAACCTTCAAGCCGGCCTCCTCTCCACTTCTTGGCAAAATGCTAAAGACATTTTTCGTTTTCCAAGGACTTTTACAAGTGGATTGATGTTTGACTAAGTCAGACTCTGGCCCGTGCTGCCAGTTTTCACTGCCTCCTCACTGTGGGGGTTGTGGAGCACTTCTAACAAACAAGACCGACTGTCTGCGAGAAAGTCGGATTACCAAAAAGGTTATGATACATTGATAATACTTTAGAAAGTAGTTGAAATAGTTGGATGTATTTTTCCCTACAGAAGAGAAAAATGCCTGCTTTTTTTCTGTCAAAGAATGGGAGACAACTCTGGACATAGAGTTAGAGATCTAGATGTGAACCCGAGCTCATCTGAAACAAATTATTCAACTACTCTGCATGTTGGTTTCTTAATCAATAAAAGAGAAATAATGCATCCTTTACAGGATTATTATGAAGAGAAAATGAATTGGCATAGGGAAAAGTAAGCTTTCATTGGAAACAGGATAGATGATAATATCAGTATCTTTATTATTTAAGAAATATAAATATAAAATATATTATTTAAAAATATAAATAAATATTATTTAAAAAACAATATACTTCCTTTAATTGTTTAAAGTATTTACCAAAAGAAGTGCCAATAATTTTAACCATAGGCTTATTTACCGAACAAATGAATTATTAAGTTCCTAATACTTTTAAATAAAATGTTTTCTAAATTCTTCAATATTTAGTAACTGAGCAGAAGAAGCTCAGTGGAGCTAGCAGAAAATCCTCTAAGAAGGATTTTTTACGAACACTGTTGGTAAATCCGGGATGGTTTGTGGCAGAATGATCTCTCAACTGGCTCCTGATTGCCACTGTATTCCTGGGAAAGTCTAGGAGGGGAGTGCAATAGCCAGCTGGAATGGAACTCTTTTAAATTAAGGTCATCCAGATTCTCTCTCTCTCTCTCTCTCTCTCTCTCTCTCTCTCTCTCTCTCTCTCTCTCTCACACACACACACACACACACACACACACACACACACCCCAGAACATCATGTACAAATTCCTTGCTCCCACTTCGGTTCTGAGGAATCAGAATCTCTGGGACTAAGACCCGGGTATATGTATTTTTTAATACGTAAAAGTTGTTCTTATGTTCTCCCACTTTGAGTTAGAGTTATTACTTTAAAATTCATAAGCAGTTATTTTCTGAAGTCGTTAACCATAATTCTAAAGCACAAGGTATAGTGAGGATACTTGTCTAATATATAAAATTCTACTTATAGCTAAATTGTAAAGAACATTCATGTATTAATATCACTCTTGTCTTTCATTCATTCACACTTTGAGTTTTTCTGAAACTGTATTTTGATCTGTCTCCCAAGCAAGTCTGAAACTCACATGATCCTCTTGCCACAGCGTCTGGAGTAACTGGAATGACAAGCGTGCAGCAGCACACCAGGTCCTTTGAATCTCAACAGACCTTCAAAATAATGGAACTTTTATATTTTTGAAAAAGTCATTCTATTGACTTCTTCAAGTAAGGAGTCTATCAATTGAATTCCTCATTAAATTGTTTCTCACCTGCCAGATACAGTTTAATTCGTTTAATTCTTTTTTGAGAGACAGTCTCACGATGCAGTGCAGGCTGGCCTTGAATTCACCGTGACCCTCCTGCCTTGCCTCCCGAGTGCTGGGATTCCAGGTGTGCTCCACCACGCCCAGTTTTATTTCTCTAATTCTAACATTTACTCTGGGCAGTGATACTGTGAAGCGGGGACTATTATTCTACCAACGAAATGGGCACCAAGGGGTTAGTGATTTGCCTATGGTCAAAGAGCGGATATCAGCACCAAGGTTTCAATCCAGGTAGGTTGTCTCTTATAGGTCTTTACTTTTATTTTCATTTGAAGGGAAATTATTGATTGGGGAACATTTCTTATTCATATATTATATGCCAGTAACATGTGAGGCAATAAGAAAAAAACTACCATAAAAAGTCATGCCTTCAAATTACTGGAGAGATAGGCAGTTAAGTAGGCAGCCAGAGTGACATTGTAAAAGCTCAAGGATTCACAAGTGCACATAGAAAGTCAGATAACCAGACCAAGATTAGCTGCACCATAGCTAAGCATAGGACTGGGGCCAAGGCTACCTGTGTGTTTTAATACCATGCATAACAGTAATGGCTAAGGATATGACTTTATCATAATGTGTGTCAATTTCCTCTCTAAAATGTGGGGTAATATTCGTGTCAAAGTCATAAAGTTGTTATAAGAACTCAATATGATATCCATGTAAATTACAAAGCACATAGGGATTGCTCAGTGCTCAGCTCAGCCTTGCCCTCTTTTGAAACACTAACATCCTCCCTTACTAGAAACACACACAGAATGCAAAACAGAACAAACTAAATTGTTGATCTATCTGTGAGTGTTTTAATCATATACTCATCTGCTAATTGTTGATTAGCTGATTGACAAAGAGAAGTGAGGACAAGAAAAAATTATTTCATATACATTTTTGCCTTTATATGTTTCACTAGTTTTGCATTTTTCCCCCTCTGAGAATATTTTTGTGTGAGAGCTTTGCTACTTATTGATTCAGAGAAACAGAACATAATATACTGTGTAGTCATAAATGTCTGAAGAACAGCCTTAAGGGTGTTTCGGCAATCTCCTTTCCCTCCCACCTCTCTTTTCCCCAAGGTGTATCTATTCCAAAATTATATTTAGTTTGAAGTTTATATCTTAGACACACTAAAAAAAATTACCTAGATTTTTAATATCCCCTAGAAACAAATGTTGGTCTGTATTTCCTTTATTTTGCTAAAATAATTTTTGGGAGATTTTTAAAATTCAATTTCTACTATGGTGGTACCTACCCTATGACTGACGTTAGCAAACATTGTTCTCCTCACCTGGGATTGTTCTGGGTGAAAAAAGAAATAAGATGACAACTTCGTTATTTCAATGACAACATCCTGACATTACTCAACTCTTCCTGATGCTTAATAATGTGATAATTTTTACACATTGCATAGAAGTGGGTGTAACACTTACTTGGTAAATTTATGTCACCTAGACTGACAGGTCGGTAAGAGAAAACCTGAGAAGCAAAGGATGCGTGATGGTCACAGGTGAGCTGCAACTGCCAAGTGACTGAACTTCTCAAAGTATGAACAGTGTCATCTCTAATCCCAGGCAAGGTGGCCTAGGAATGATGAAATCACAGGGTTTTATGTCTTTGGTGTCCTTTCTTCTCTTGTAGTCTTGTTGTCCTCTAAATTTCAATTAAAATGGATCTTCTTGATTCTTGTCAGGCCCTGTTTAAATTAGCAGCTCATGATTACTGTAAAATTCATTGATAGTGATGGATGAGGGAGAAGATCCTTTATCTTCTGAGGTCACCTGCATTCAACAGAGCATCAGACCTTAAGACCCCTAGGGTTATGCAGTAGGAATGCAACATTGAGGTGTAATATGAAGTCTGTATACTTTTGGAGCAAGTAAATATTTAAGTTTATAATTCATGTTTTAAAATTATGGTAATTTTACCAATAAGATATTTTGAGAGTTAATCTACTGTTCTGATACTGGTGCTAACAAATGTCTTAGTTAACATTTTTGTTGCTGACAGACGATATCATATATTCACAACTTAAAGGAAGAGAGATTTATTTTGCCTCACAGTTTGTAGCTGTTTCAGTCCATAGTTAGGAGGCTTTAAGGCAGGGTGGTATGGCAGAGGGGCATGGCGGAAAAGAAAAAGGCAGCTCATGGCATGGTAGCGAGAAGCCGTGAAAGATCAAGGGAAGCAAGGAGGGAATCTTCCCTTTCAGGCCACATCCCCAGTGACTAACTTCCTCTGAGCAGACTTCACCTCCCAATATCACACTTAGCTATAAATTCATCCACTGACAAGTATCATGCACCCGTGATCCAATCTCCTTCAAAGAGCCCCACCTATGAGTACATGAGGCTCTGGGGGTCATCTCTATATAAACCATAGCACCAAATAGACTCTTACATACTCATTCAAAGGTTATTTATGAAGAAAGAGTCTGAAGTAATTCTGAATTATGAGAATCTTATATATGTAGGTTTTTCAAATAATATAAGAAATGAGTTATGCAATGTCTCTCAAAATGTCACGTGTTTTAGATATTGCTTGAGTTTGTAAATGTCATCTTGGTTGCATAATCAGAATAGGTATTTTTGTCATGAAAAATTGACATAGACACTAATTAATCCTGGGTCACTTACATTATTGCAATAATTCATATAACAAACCACATTATTCATTAAGTTAATTCATATTTAATAAAATGTTATTATTTAAAAAGAATTGAAATTTGTTCTATTTTAGAAAAGAGATGGCCCCTACACGTGTCAATTTATAGTCTAGAGGAAGAGATGATACTTACTTATAATCACATGAATAAATATAGAATTATAAATTTATTAAATTCTCTAGGGCAGTGGTTTTCAATCTCAGATTAAGGGTTGTTTTCAACCCCTCTCCCCAGAAGACTTATAAAGTTTGATCACATTTTTCATTGTCACAGTTGATCAGGGTGGAGAGTAAAGGCCAAGGAGGCAGCTAGAGATTCTATAGTGCCCATTCTAAAATGCCTCTCCATGAACAAAGAATCATCCATCTTAAAACATCAGTAGTGCCAAGGGTGAGAAACTCTTGTCTAAAAGAAAAACACAGAGTATTTGAGGAGCACACACTGTTGGAGGGGAGTGGGAATTAAATAATGTCTCTTTATTATCCAGTTTGGAAGTTCACAGAGATATAAATTACACATAAAAATCATAGGATATCTTAGTTACCGTTCTTGTTGCTGAAACAAAACTCCTGACACTTAAAGTTAAAGGAGGAAAGGTTTATTTAATCACACTTTGTAGAGGTTTCAGCTCATAGGTGGCTGGCTCCAAGGCAGAGTGGTGGCAGAGGGGCATCACAGAGGAGAAATAGTTCATGGCAGGCAGAAGACAGCAAAAGCAAGCAAGCAACACACAAGTAACAGTAGCAGCTTCTTTCTGTTCCATTTATATTTTATCTAGGCTATGTAGGCTGAGGTGGGTGCCAAATCAACCAGTAGACTAAAGTTAGTAATCATGCACCCTTAATGCTAGCATACTTAACCTTGAATAGCATTGCACCATGAATCAGTCCCAGCATCACACACTCTAGATCCAGCCACCTCTGAAGAGCCTCACTTATGACGCATGAAGCTTTGGAGGGGACATCTAGACACAAGCCATAACATAGGGCATACTTGTCTTGTTTTATTTCTATCCCTAGTAAAAACCTCAAATAGGCACTTTCTTTTTGATGAGACACAATGTCTGATAATTTAAAGGAAGAGAAGTTTATTTTGGTTCACAGTTACAGTCCATGGTCGGCTTGCTCCCTGGCAAGAGCCAGATGGCAAAGGGGTATGGCAGAGGAAACAGTGCTTAACCTATGGAGGTCAGAAAGCAGAGGGAGAAGGGAGGAGTCTGAAGGGGAGACTTACCCCATCTAAGTGATGCCCCTGTGACATGCCTCTTCTGATCAGACCTGGCCTCCTAACAGCAAGGCACTTGTGTATACTGCCTTCACAGTTCAGTTGCCTTCCAAAGCCCTGCCTAAGAACCCATTAGGCTCTTGGGGAACACTAGATACAAATCACAACACTCGTTAGTGAGGAAGTCAGAAAGTGAGGGACTATTTGGTTGGTGCTAACTTAAATGGGAAGCAAAGAACGCAATTAGGCACTATCTCAATAATTCAGTCATAGTCAGTGTTATGGTTTGTGTCTGGATGTCCCCCCAAAGCCTCATGCATTTATGAGGTGGGATTTTAGAGTTTATGACTGATCCATGATCCAATACTGGGATTGTGAATATGAGAGCTACACCAGCCTTGGGACGGGTAGTTTGCATACAGTGTAAGAGAGGGAAAGAGGCTGCTTGTCATTGCTTCCCCCTTTTGCTCTTGTTGCTTTTGCTATCTTCTGCCGCCACGAACTGTTGCCCTCTGCCTTGGAACCAGCCAAGTATGGACTGAATACTCCACAAACTGTGAGCTAAATAAAAATTTATTTTCTTATTTGGACAATGAGTATTTTGTCTCAGCAATGACAGAAAAGTAACCAAGACAGTCAGTAAGGGCTGGTTATCAGAACTTGACTTTTTCCTTGTTTGCTCTTTCTGTTATGCCATTTTTCTCCTGATACAAAGAAAGACAAACAAACATTTCTTACAAATGAAAAGGGTCTATGTGTTTGTTATTGACAGTAGAATACTTCCCAGGAAAGGGTGAGTCCCACATCTTGGACAGTTCTGGAGAGAAGCCAATAATGGACAATAAGAACTATAGCTCTAAAAATGCAGTGGGAGTTGACCAATCTCAGATGTCTCCAGAAAATAAAAAAGCCTGGAAAACAATTCAGGGCTAACAATATAAAGGTTGACCTGGGTTCTGCCAGAGGTAAGAAGTGAGCCTGATGTGATTAACAGCACTGCCTGGCAATCTTGTCCCTTTCCAGCTAGTTTGTGACATTGCAGCAGTTAATGATTAATGGATTCTACAACTCCCTCAATTAAAATGTTTCTGGTACCTTTCTGTAATTATCCTTCTACATAAGAGGAGAAATATAAAATAATATAAGCAGAACATTCCTAACTGGAGAATATAGTATAAATCTATCTAGAAGCCATAAGGTTATCACCAACCCAGAAATGTATGAAATGAAATGGCAATGCTATAGAATGGTATAGTGCTATATTTGTCCTGTGTAATCAAAATTAACTCAGTAGGATTTTGTGATTCTCCCCACATTCCTGCCTGGCTAGCTTTTTCCAAGCTTATCACGGGAGAGGAAATGTAATCTTTATTCTCTCTTGGCTTCCTGTTGTTACACATGTTTCTTAGCACCCCTTGGACCCTTTTTGCCTCCAAACCAAAGATATCAACATCTCTGGAAAATGGAAAAGAAGCTAACCCAGTATATAGCTCAAAAGTTGTGATTTTTTTCATTGTGATTATTATGGTTTGTGTCTAGATGTCCCCCTCAAAGCCTCATGTGGTTATAGATGGGGATTTTTCAGAGGTGCCTGAATCTAGAGTGTGTGATGCTGGGATTAAGGACATGTGATTATTAAATCATTCCACTGATTGGTTTGACATCACCTAATTCCAGTAGGCTAGACAGAGTATAAAAAGTGAAGAAAGGAATTGCTACAATTCCTTGATTGCTTGGATCCCTTCTACCCACCATGAACTGTTTCTCTTCTGTGATGCCTGTCTGCCATGCTGCCCTGCCTTGGAGACAGACAATAATGGACTGAAACCTCTATAACCTCTAAGCTAAGCCTTTCCTCCCTTGATTTTGGACACCAAGTATTTTATCTCAGCAATGAGAAAAGTAACTAAGACAATTATAGAAAGTTTTCTACATATATAAGCTATATTATGGCATTTTTCATGAAAATCATCTTGGTCCACATTTGAGTTACAAATGATACTAAAATATTTTCTTTTGAATTTGACTTAAAGTGTATAGTGTAAGACAGTTATTATAAAATTTTATGTAAGAGCTATAGAAAGACTGGAAAATTCTAAATAACACAAAAAAGAAAATAAAAATTGCTTTAATCAAAACAATAGTAATTCCTAAGTTAAATTATCTCCTATATATTTTACCTCACATTTCAGTGAAGGAAAATAGATGAAAAGAGTGCATGTCCCAAAGAGATATGAAAGAGTTCAATTTGAAAGTATGTTAATAATCTTAACTACTTCTTACAGCATAAATACATAATTAAACAAATATGCCTGAGTATTGACATAGAATAAAGAGTAGTGAGAATGTCAGTAATACTATTTCAAATGTTTTACATTATTTTCTGTGTAATTTTGGGCCTGGAGTTTTAAATATTCAACATTTTAATAAATGGACAGTTATAGAAATAGAAGATTTTGTCCCTTCTCCAGAGAGAATTATTTATTTGTAACTGAATGCCTAGGACATATTTGTAACAAGTGAATCATACTAGGACCACCTACACATAATTCAATCACTTCTGTTTTCTACAGAGAAAAATCACTAAAAAATATATTTATGTTAATCTATAGCCCATTATTTATACTTAAAATTTATGAGTCTAAAAGTATTACTGAATGGCATCCTATTCCTCAATTATTTCATTTCATTTACTGAAAATAGATTATCTTAGATGCCTCTGGTGCTCAGATTCATCCTTGAGGTCATCATCTTTGATGTTAACTGTGGCTGTTGCAGACAGGTATACACAAACTTCAATTCACACAGAGCTGGAAAGGAGGCTTCATGTGTACTGCTTGTCATTGTGGTCTGCCTTGTGGGTTTGCAGACCCCAGTGGTGGGAAAGTTCCACCTTAGTTGGTAGACAGATAGCTTAAAACTTTGAGGAAGCTAACACTCCTGAGGACAAACCTTGATCAATGACCAAAGAAGCTAATAGAAAATTCCCTCTAACTTCTATTGTTGCAGACAGTAGTTCTAGAGAGATGCCAGGTATACTTTTCAGGAGGTCCTGGCAGAATTGAACTCCCATTGTCATAGCTTTGACAGTACTGACACATATTTCTGTTGACTTTTCAAGTTACATTCTAATAAAATGGAACCATGCTGTTCTGTACCTGAGATCAGAAGTGTTCCATAGGACTCTAGCATGCATACCATCTTGGTCAAAGATACATTCACACTTCTAGTATATCTCTTGCCAAAGCAAGTACAGATAAATTCAAACTTCTAAATATGAAACAAACTTCTAAATACTTGATTAAAACTTCTAATATGAATGATTCAAACTTCTAATATCCCCAATTCCTGGTTAGGTGGCATTAATGAGGGATTTCAACATCATGGAGAGTTGATTATCTCATATTAAGGGTGTTAATATCTACCTCATTGTAGCACTAATCACAATTTCCAAATTATGAACAAAGCCTAACTGTTCATCAACAGATAAACAAATAAAAAATGATATATATGTACAGTGAAATATTACTCCGTTTAAAAAAAAGGAGAAATCCTGTCATGTGCATTAACATGGATGAAACTTGAGAACATTGCTAAGTGAAACAAGCCAAATACTGCCTGATTTCATTTATATGAGATCTCTAAAATAATCAAACTGAGAGAAGCAGAGTGTGGAATGGTGCTTGCCAAGGGCTGGGAGGAACGGGAAGTGGGTATAAAGTTTCAGTCAAGCCAGATGAATAAGCTCTAGAGATCAGCTGTACAACATCACACCTGTAATTAACAATGCTGTATTGTGCACTTTAAAATTCACTGCAAGGGTAGATCTCACATTAAATGTTGTAAGTACAATAAAAAGTAATAAAAGTCTGACTGTGGCAATGGAAGTGCACATGCAATGAATAAGGAAATAACTCATTGGAATGCAAAAGAACTGCTGCCAGCTAATGAGGAGAATTCTAAGAAAAGTCCCTTATTGGTAATACTGAAGCAACAGACTTAGTTTTATGGTATTATCTTTAGTTTTCAAATACTTGGTAACAAGTTATTTCCCTTTAGACCCAGCTTACTGTGTTCTGTCATAACGTCTTTAAAAGTGTTCTTTGCTCCACAAACACTGGCATTGTAGTCCTCTTTAATGCTTTCAGTTTACAGAAGCATGTGCTGCTGAGCTGTCAGAAGCTGCCAAGGCAGAGATTTTATTCAGGGCATGCACTTTCCAGTGACAAAGGACAGTGATGTCCTTCACCTTGAAATTTTATTAGAAGTCACATACCAACACGAGCACAGGTGTAGAACACTGAGAACCACCATCTTTAAAGTAAAGTTAGAGTTTGAGTATGAGGTAGCTCTTCTTTAAAAACCACATTCTTTCTAAAAGACTCAGAGAAAGCCAAAAACTTTCATAATTTTTTTCACAAGTATAAAATACAGCACATTCATTTATTTAGATTTCTTCTATTATGTGGTCCAGATTGTAGAAATCTACCATAGTTTTTAAAGCATGTTGATCCTTGGCTGTTTAATGAATCATGTAATGACACTGAAGTTGAGTTGCTAGAACAAATGCAACGAGAGACTTGGAGAGTGGGTAAAAGAAATCTCTTAGGTGGCAAAAGTAAATAATGAGCTAAGGATTAGTTACCTGCAGAAGATTTGCTGATAAGGAAAAGGTATTTACTGTGAGAATTCTTGTTCCCTTTCCTGCATTCAACTAAAATATTGTGGATCCTGACCCGCGCTCTTTGAACCGTTGGGCATTAATATGCTAAGGCTTGGAAGTTAGATCTAGTGTTGCCCTATACAAGCATTGTGTTAGGCTTTTGGTTTGTTTTTTGTTATTTTTAAATTAAAAATATTGGCTTAATCTCAGAATGTTTCATATACTATATATACACATACACATGAACACATATAACATGCATATGTACAAATACAAGTATACATATGTTTAATTCCATGATTTCTAGGCAAACACTCAAAATGGCATCAATATATTTCAATGAGCAGAACATTTCAATGCTATGCAGCTTTAGTGGATACTTGTGAAAGCTCTAGTTGAGCTAATTTCTAGTCTTGATGATCCTTAAAAATAGCATAAAAAAATTTCAGGAAATGAAAGAAAAAACTCAACATTTTTTATAAAGGTATTATGATTTCTGATTCATACAGATTTAGAAAAGATATCACTAAACTTGGTTTGATTGATTTATGTAGTATGATCTCTTGGAACTTCTTATTTACTTGTCCTACCTAGGTTTTAAAAAGAGTTCCTTAATTTTGTCAACATTGGCACTGTTTAAAGGTTATCTTGATACAGAAGAGATTTCATTACTGCTTGACCTTGCTATTGTGAAATGTATTTCCACTCCACAAAGCATTTCATGTCTACATATTGTATCATATTTCCACAAATTCTTAGATAATTAGAATGATGATGTTGTCCTGAGTTAAAATTATAGCTTGCAGGATCATGGTTCTTTGATGTTACTATTTTTATTTTTTTTTTATGGGTCATCATAAGCTTTTCTCTTCAAAAAATATATTCAACAAGGGTGCTCATTCTTGATTCAACCCTTGCCCCTTCCTATCTTTGGAAAAGGTTCTGTGGCTCCATCAAAGATCTTCCTTAATAAACAGAGTCATTCTACTGGGACTCCAGATTTTGTAATTTATTATTAGTAAGAATAAGTACTTAAGTGTTAGTGAGTGTCCACTGCATATTTACAAAAGTTATCTATGAACATTGAAATCCGGCAGGTTGGTTGGATAGCACATGCAGGCATAGATGAGGATATGCAGGACAGTTTCTGAAAGTTTAGACCTCAGACAGACCTAGGAACCCATGATTCTAGGGCAACATTCAGCCTCTATTACTCCATTCAGAAAAGATATAAGTTGGGTCTCCTCATATCCCACTAAGTCCATCGTGTACCAGATTCTAGGATGAACAGATATCAACTGCTTTACATTTTAGATTGTTTCAGAGCCTGGAAACATTTAGAAATGCATTTCTAATCTCAGGACTTGAGCAGGTTTCCTCTAAGGAAAGGCCATCCTGTCCACTTATATGAATACTTCTCTGAATAATGGAGTAGAAAAATCTATATTTCATCATCTCTGACACCAGCTGGCAAATGCCCCTGTTAATGGCTAGTATTCTAACTATTAGCAAAATTAGCAAGTAAATAAATATGAGATTAGTATTTAGTAATTTTATAAATACAAAAAATATTAAGAGTGGATAGAATTTACTAACATTCACTAAAAACCAAAATTCCAAATAATAAAGATTGTACCTCTTATCCCATTACTTGTCTTATGTACACACAAACACAAGCCTCCTCTGTACATTGCACCTATTGTGTGCAGTTTTCAAGCTGAAGGACAGCAGATATGCACTGTGATTGGGGTTGAGGTATCACTAGCAGGACTTAGAGCTTTGCTTTCAAGAATCCAGGAGGGACTATTTAAATCTTTGTAGAAATTAAGTCTTCACTAGAATTTTTCAGTGTCTTTTTAAATATCTTCCTTTCTGCCTCTCTGTAATGGTGTGAGTTTTTTATTAGCTGTAATGTACATTGGTTAGTTTTATCATTCCATACCAGATTTTACACCTGGGTGCATCTAAACCAGATGGAACTTGTATGACCGTATATCATAAACAAGATGATTGTACTGTCTGCCTTACAGCTTTTTGGAACCAAATTTAGTTTTATAATTTCTCATAAAACTTTCTCACTCTTGGTTCACCTATGGTACTACATATAATCTCTTTCCTCATTGAAACATTAACATATATCCAATAAAAAAAATTCCAATTATAACCTGCTATTGACATCATTGCAGTCTATAAGGATGTTGTCTTTGCTCCTTTTACAGCTGGGCTCATTCTCTCTCCTAATGTTCTCTTTCTAACCCTAACCCTAACCCTAGTCTATAAGGATGTTGTCTTTGCTCCTTTTACAGCTGGGCTCATTCTCTCTCCTAATGTTCTCTTTCTTATATTCCTATGTTTGCCTTAAAGAGAGTAGAGAGATGGGAGGATAAGAACCTCTAGCGACAGAAGAACTGAGAAAGGGAAGTGATAGACTGGGAAATAGTAATCCCTGCAAGCTCTGGTGCCAGCTAATGAAACGGAGGAAAGTGATTGGAAATACAGTGAATCCTAGTGTTTGGGGTATGGAGACATTTGTCACTTATTTACTGGAACTTGATGTTAAATAACAGATCAATGACACCTAGTCAACTACATGTAACGTAGGGACAGAGTGTGGCAAGCCTAGCTCAAACCCCAGAAGTTTTGGCAGATAGTAGCAATCATAATAGGAAAAATGCAGTAAGTACTTAATCCATTTTCTTAATCCTCATTAAGATAATTTATAAGATAATTACTGTTGTTTTCTCCAGTTTACTTGTGTGGTAACCTACAGGCAGGAAGGTGAACTAACTTCTCACCTAGAGGCAGGAAGGTGAACTCGTGTGGTAACCTAGAGGCAGGAAGGTGAACTAACTTCTCAAAGAGGACACAGGTAATCAGAGGTGGAAACAGTTCTCCAACTCAGTCCTCCAGTTTTAGACTCATGTTTACCCATTAGTTTTGATAGCAGAATGAAGAAAACAATGGGCCAGAGAATCCCTTCCCTTTTAAGAAACGTGTGTGTTCCCTTTCAAGACTTGGAAGCCAAAGGGCAGTGGGTATACTGAAGACAGGTTGGGACTTACAAATTGGTCATAGACCTAGGGGTCTAAAAGTAGCCTCTAAAGTGTTACAAAAGTGTGCCTGATGTTTGTGCCATGCCACCACATGGAAGCACTGAACTTGTATCTGCCAGGGTTGTCCACTCTTAGGAAAAGCATGAAATAATGACAATCACAGTGGAGCAACCACAAGAATATCTCCATCTGATGATAAAAGAAGATCATTGTAAAAGTGGGACCACTCTGTTTGATAGTGAAGAGAGATTTATATGTTCAGGAACTGAGACTGGTCAGGAGAAAAAAAGAAAAAAAGCATGAGATGTACAGTGAGGTGAGTATTCTCATAATGTTATGGTTGATACATTGTGTCAACTTGGGGAGTCTAGAGGTTTGGCTAAGTGACTCAGCAGGAAGCCAGGGTGCTTACTTTGTTTGTATACATCCTGAGCCTGTGGAAGAGAAGGGCAAAGATTATGTGAGAGCTACACGCCCCTGAGGTGGGGGTAACCTGTTTACAAAGTAAGGCAGGGAAAGAAGCTGCTTGCTGCCATTCCTCTAGTTTTGCTCTGGCTGTTTGCTGTTCAGCTGCCATTCCCCCCTTTGCTCTTGTTGCTTTGCTATCTTCTGCCTGGGAGCCAACCAAGTATGGACTGAAACCTCCACAAACTGTAAGCTGAATAAACCTTTCCTTCCTTCATTTTGGACACTGGGTATTTTGTCTCAGCAATGAGAGAAAAGTAACCAAGACACATAAGCAAGAGACAAGTGTTCTCATAAGCAAGTTCATTCTACCGGAGGCTAGTAAGGAAACACACTATACCCGATTTGAGCAAGTCTGTATGTGCATTGAGGGGTTTATTGTGGAAAACTAAGCATATGCCACACTTGCTGTAGGAGCTCATGCGAAAGATTGTACATCTTCACAGTGCTGAGGGCTACTGGCCAACGGCTATAGCAGACCTCCACCACCTCATCAGTCTCTAAGTTTAATGCTGGAATCTACCATGTAAAAGCGGTGATCAAAATATACACTACATGTTTAAATTTTTAAACAAAATTTACAGTAAAAAACACATTGCCATTAATTTCCTTCAAAATACCACCCTGACTTTGAACATTTATCTTTTCTTTCTTGCCATTTTCTGCACCAGTTCTGGAAGTTCTCTTTTGTGTCTTTAGGAGGTACAAGTTAAAAAAAATATGGTAAGTAGTGCTGCTGAGTGCCAGCAGATAGAAAGGCAGTCCACCTAGTCACTGGGTTCCACCCCAGGGGACTTGTGGCTCCTCCCCACAGTCAAAATGACCAGGAAAGAGAGACTTTTAAAACTGATTCAGGACTTTGAGGCAGCCGCAGCAGCATAACCTGAAGAAACTCATGAGGGAGGACATCCAGAAGTGCTTCAGAAAGCGGCAGTAATGAGAGAAGTGTGTCTGAGGCAAGGGCGAGTATTTTGAGGGAGAAGAATGTCAATGTGTCTTTTACTATAATACATTTTTAAAAATTTAAACATTTAGTGTATATTTCAATCACCACTTGTATATGGTAGATTCCAGCATTAAGCTTTGAGGTTAAGGGAGGTCTGCCTCAACAGCCATTAGCCAGTAGCTCTCAGCACTGTGAAGACACATGGTCTTCTGCACAATCCCCAACACCAACAGTGGCCCTTTATTTTGCTTCTCCTCTGCCTCTTGAAGCTATTCAGCCCTCATCAAAATCAATAGTGTTAAAGTTTTCTTGTTACTGTCCTGTATTTAAAGAAAACTCTAATACTAACAACTTTATAACAGTAGAAAATTTCCCAATGTCTTATCACCTAAACACACCAATGTGTATTTATCTCCGTGTTACCTTCTTATGTGTCTACATAATTACTAGTTATGATTTTTAGTTATTTTTGTTATAATAAGAAATTATTGTCTCTGAATCTCAAAAGTGGGTATCTTACACTCAGTTTATGCTGACAAATCATTCTCAGTGCAATCAGTATCTATTTCTTTTCCCTTTTAAAAATCTTTATCCTTGATCCTACTTCTCTAATAGATATATGCTTTTTGGACAGATAGTCACCTTTCTAAAATATATTTGTAAAAATTTTACATGTTTATATGTAGTATTTTGTTATACAAGTTGCCTCTAGGTTGTGTGTGAGTTATATAAGTTGAACACAAATAATCTGCAGTGAATGTCCTTGCAAATGTTACATAATGCATAATAGGCTTTGAGAACATTTCTCTGAGAGTTCTACCCAAGTGCGGACTGCTGGGTTACAAGCTTTTTGCACAACTGAGTTTCCTTAGTACTGTATTGTCAGGTTGTTCTTCAGAATGACTCCAGCCTTTTTTTTTTTTTCTTTCATCAATAACGCAAGAAACTTCTGGTTTATTCAGCCTCATCAGCATTGGACATGCAAATGTTTTAAATTTGCTAATTTGATGACTCTGAAATTCTATTTTATTGTTGTTTACTCTGTATTTGTTTGGTTACTGATAAGTTTGAAAATCTCGTATCTATACAGTACTCCTTTATTTGTGTGATGATGACTTCAATGCTTGTCCATTTTCTTTTTCTTTTTTTTTCTTCTTCTTGAGACAGGGTCCCACTATGCAGTTCAGGCTGGTCTTAAGCTCATTTTATAGCCTAGGATAGTCTCTGGTCTCGAACTCGCAAAGATCCTCCTGCCTTAGCCTCCCGAGGGCTGGGATTACAGGAGTGCACCATCTCATCCCACCTTTCTTTTTTTTTTTTTTTTTTTTTTTTTGATTTGTAAGAGTTTCCTGTTAAGATTTGAATCCCTTGCCAGTTTCAGATATTATTGGTATCCTGTGCCATTCTGTTAGCTTTACTGAAAATGTATTTGTAAAGGAGAGGTCTCTAATTATGGTATTATAATTATCAATTTGATATGCATATTTTGTGTTTTGTTTTTTTTTTCCAGGTACCGGGAATCGAACTCACGACCTTGTGCTTGCCAGGCAGGTGCTGTGTTGCTGAGCTAAATCCCCAGCCCCTATTTTGTGTGTTAAATACATCTTTTTTCCAGTTACAAAGATATTGCCTTATTTTTATATTGACTTGATAATTGTAAATTTATTTTAATTTGATGTTTATCTTGTTATAAAAAGTAAGGATGCAGTTTATTTTGTCCCATATACTGAGTGAGATTTTCCAGTACAACAAATGAAATGTTGAATTCTCTCTCTATTGGTTTTGCTGTTGTTTTTGTCACATAGTAAGTTGCATAGATGAATAAATTCTACCCTCTGTGTCTATGGGCTCCAAACTTTAGACTCATCAAATACTTTTAAAGAATATTTGAAAAAAATGATGCCTCTCTACTGACAAGTACAGATTTTTTTATCATTATTTCCTAAATAATGCATAAAAAATCTATTTATATAGAATTTACATTGTATTAGGTATTGTAAGTTATCTAGGGATGATTTAAAGAAGGTGTGTAGATTATATGCAAATACTACCTATTTTAGAAATTTTAAGACTTTTATATTTTATCTCAAACTAAAGTTTGATTAGGATGATTTTAAAATTTCTTTTGTCCACTGTGGTAGTCATTAGCTGTAGACAGTTACTGAGAACTGGAAATACAGTATAGCTAGTGCAAGTTGAGATGTACTGCAAATGTAAATTGCATATCTAATGTCCAACACTCAGTACAAAAATAAGAATGAAAAAATATCACTATTTTTGTATTGATTATTGTCAAAATTCTATTGCAGATATATTAAATAAAATACATTATTTAAATTAACTTTATATGGTGAGACATGTATATATACCAATTCCTCAAAAGAAATATAATTACTATCATAAACATATAAAAATAAAAATAAACTAAAACATTAATTATACATGTTTCTTTTTACTTTTCATGTGGTTA
The DNA here is from genome assembly GCF_000276665.1 of Chinchilla lanigera. Taxonomy (NCBI): domain Eukaryota; kingdom Metazoa; phylum Chordata; class Mammalia; order Rodentia; family Chinchillidae; genus Chinchilla; species Chinchilla lanigera. The sequence goes on from NW_004955417.1 coordinate 3,464,264, forward strand.
GCAAAATATTTAAATTACATATGCAGTTAGCATTTTACCTTTATTGCATAATGCATTAGACAGTTCAAATTATTTAGAAGATTTCCATGTTGCTTATTTCTCTCAAATAATATCATATTAACTTTCATTTAAGCCTTCTTGCACCAAAACACAATTTTTTTTCTGTTTAACTTTATCATCATTACAAAAATATATTTACAAAGCCTTGGGATTCTTGCTTTGAGCGCCTGAGTATCTGGTACAGAATTTCAGCATAGTGTGAAACTTGGAGAAGAGCTGAACTTAAAAACCATGTAGTAAGAAAAGCCTGGAAAATAATTGGGAAATACTAACCTGATGGTTAAATAAGTAAGTCCAAAACTCAGGAGAGAAATATAAGCTGGAAACCTGATGGGACTATCATTACCCCAGTAATCATCATCAAACACCCTTAAGGCTTTGTTTTAACTGTTTGCTGGTTACACCCTTAGGGCTTTGTTTTAACTGATTGCTGGTTAAGATGTTTATTAATAAGTCTTTATAATTTCTGAGAGTCTTTGGGTGTTAATAATTTTTTGACCAAAAGCCCCTCAGAGAAAGAAGAGAAACCAAGCTAATTTGAGAAGATGGCCAACGAACTGCAAACTAGTTTAAGACTGAACTCCCGAGAGGGATGTGTCTGAGGAAACACTGTATAAAGAAGGATTTTAAGAGTAGGCAGATGTCTTAGAAAAGAGAATTCATCCAAGGACAGCCGGCCATTCCACTACAATATTTGTATTGTTGATGGAGTCACTGTATAGATGGAGTGGGACAGATGAGAGCGGCAGGATGCAGGCAGCTCATGACCCAGGGGTTTCTAGCTTCTTGCAGGGATAAAAATAGAGGGGATAGTTGAGAACAGTAGATTGCAGAGTGGGCTATTGCTAAATAAAGAACAAACAGGTGCCCTCAGCTCATATGCTAGCTGGAGGAGCAGAAGGGCAGCAATGGCTCCCTCCTAAGGCAGTGGTGATTTTATTCTGTTACAGCAACTGGGCAGAATAGACTGAATTTCAAGTGGTGGTTTGGAAGTTATGGCCTCTCTTCCGGGGTTTTTCACCCAACGTCCCTTTCTCCTCATTTTTTAAGAGCTGCCATCTAGTGCTTGCTATCTCATTACAGCTTAAATATTATCATAGAGGGCAGATTTGAGGTCTAGATCACAGCCTTCTTGCTAGGTTTCTTTACTGACAGAGGTCACTTGGAATCTCTGAATCGCATGCCAGCATCCAGCCACCAATTCTCCAAGAGGTCCTCACACAAGAAATCATAGACTTGTTAAATGTGAATCAGAAACATCTCTTCACACTGAGACCCTCCCTTTCCCCTCTGGGAATCTCTGGCTGTGTTTGATTTCTTTCTGTATTATTTCATTTTATAAATGAAAATCAAATATGTTAAAAGACTACAAGAAGATTCTGATGGAAAAGTTAGGACAATTAGGAACACTTTTTAGAAACTTTTTTGTTGTTCCATTTTGGTAGAAGACTGTCCATTCTTAGCTTCTTCACCCCTTGGCTTTATATTTCCTGAAGGTGAGAGATCATGAGTCACTTGTCAGCAAGTGGCGAAAGTTGAGCTAAAAACAGGAACTCTGTTTTTCACACATCATTTAATTATGGATAGTTTTCCTCTTTAAGAACTTTCAGATAAGAAAATTTTGTGAGCCAAAAGCTGGTATAAAGAGAGGCTACTCGGGAGAATATATAGATGTACACGTAGGTAGATACATGATATATAGATGATGGAGGTAGATAGATAGATAGATGATAAGCAAGAGAGAGAGAGGGTGAGGATCATGATGATGATACTCTTTCCAGTGTCTGGAGTGACTTTGGGGAGGAAGTACTGTTTGACTGAAAATATTCTCTACGGGAGTCACATTTTGGCATCTGAAAAGTTCCAGATCCTTCTGGTCAGGGACTAGTAACTGGGTCTTTTGCATTTTCATTCTTTCTCACTCCACAGTGGCAACTGATTTTCATCTCCTATGGAGCTATTGTGATTCCAATAAAATTGTCATACTTCAAGATCAGTGGCAGTTTGATATAACATTCAAAGAAAGAAATACAATTTCAGCTCCAAAAATCATTAAAAGCAAAATAGACCTCTACCAAATAGCTCCCAAAGACATCTAATGAGATGAAGTGGGCTTTACACGGTAAATTATAAATTAAGTTTTTAAAAAACTTATTAGATATTCTTGCTCTTCTTAAATTGTTATTGTACACATGTCCACATGCTCCCAACTCCATTCACAGTATATCTCTTTAGATGATCCTTCTTTTCTTTTTCTGATCACTCTTTATGTATAAAATCACTTGCCTTTCCAAGAGGGTATAATAATATGTATGGGGGGACTGTAAATACTTGTAATTTAATTTGTTTATTTTTGTCATACAGAAATTTAGCTTTTCTTTCTCATTAGAAGCAGAAATAAAAGTCTTTGAAGAAATTTGCCTTTGTAGCATTACAGATTTCTTTAAAAAACTGTCAAGTGTGTGGCTAACCAGTGGCTTTCCCTTCAGGCCTGTGGACTGGTATCTTTTTGGTGAAGCGAGGAGCAGGAAGCTGGGAATGGTCCTGGGCCTGTAAAGGAAGTGCATATCTTTCTCCCATGAAGTAGTGTGGAAAATTTAGGAGAACCAGCATTTGTAGACCTAGCTTCTGGCCTTTTCAGGCTCAGATATGCCATATACTCACATGGTGACTCAGTTCTCCTGTTGTAAATGTAGGGTGATAGTATATCTCCCCTTGTACCACCAAACTTAGCTGCTTCCTCCACAACAAACCAGGGAGCTTAGTCTTTCAAGAAGCAAGCAAGTCCCTGCTCTCTTCTCAGCCTTAATCTCTTCATGCGTTGTCACGAGCACACTGGATAACAAATATGGAGATTCTTTAAAAACTACGAGCACAATACATACAATAGAGACCAGTATAACCTTAGAATCCAAGAGAAAGTTCTAGTCCTCCCTCCTTTGTCTGAGCCTCCTGGGAAGGTGTCTGCTGTAGAGGGCTATGGTTGTCTAATAGGGTTGATCAAAAAACTAATTTATTTTCTCAGCTATGACAGCTAGAACAGTGTTGTCAGTGTTGGTCTCATTCTGAGGTCTCTCTTCTCAGCTCATTGACGGTCCTCTTTGCCCTGCACTTTTACATGGCCTTTGAGTGTGTCTGCATCCTGTGTGCATTTGTAGGACATGAGTCATATTGGATTTGACCTTAATGACCTCTTTGAAGGCCCTATCTCCAAAAGTTATATTCTGTGGTTCCAGAGGAGAGGACTTAAATGCATTTTGGGAAGACATGATTATAACAAAGACTGCTGTCTTTCTCTTTTTGTACATTATTTTTTATTTCAAGATTTTGTTATACTACTAACTTATTATAACTGCATTAGATGTTTTGTGAATAGTCAGTTTAATGTCCTGATTTTTTCCACCTTTGTCTACTCACAATTTGAAAATATATTAAGATTCTGTATCCTGAATCTTCAGGTTTTGAGTTGAAGGTTTCAGGCAAGAGCAGTATTGTTCTTAAACCTTGTTCATCAATGTCCTTTGAGATTTGTGTGTGTGTGTGTGTGTGTGTGTGTGTGTGTGTGTGTTCCTGCCAATTCATGAAGAAGTAAACACTCAGAGTGACTCATCTTAGTTGATAACCAGTTTCCAAAAAGGAAAGAATATTTCCATTATATATGATCTGCTTTAAAGTAGTAATTCATTGTTAATTGTAATTGCCTAAACCATTTTGTGGTGACCACTTAAACCCAGTACTTGTCTGTAACTTTGTAAAAAATAGAAACTATAATTTTCAGTAGTTTTACCAAAAATTACGTTAAATCAATGAAGCATAGAAGATAATACCTAAGGAAACGCTGACCTTCTACATTAGAGTAGCAAATGCAAAATACATTTAACATGTACTTTTACAGATGTAATTAATTTCTCACAGATTTCAGCACCTATGGTATAAATAGAGTTACCTTAACAAAAATAATTCAAATTCCAGTAGCCTTTCGAAAGCTGTCACCATCAAAATATCATGCAGCTTCCTAAGACCTGAGCTCAGTTAAAGTGAGATATTCCATCATTGTGAATTGAAAACCAAATCCTACCTTCTGGAAGCTAGTTTCCTTCCTGAGTCAAGTGCTATGTGTCTGAATTCTCTAACTGAGATGTGGTCTTTGTCAGAATGCCATTAACTCTATTGCAAATTGATTTTTATTGCTGTGGATGGCAAGTGCCCCCAACACATCCGTGCACTGCTCAATCTGACCTTGTTTGACTTGTGGTCATGCAAGGATTGACGCCATATATAAAATAACTTCTACTGAGAACTTCTTAGAAGATCTTCCTCTTCTTTCAACTATTAGAAATGATGTGTGCTAAGTATAGTTGTCCTAATTTTGGAGATAAGGTTAAATAATTTACCAAAGTTCTGCCTTTAGAAAGTGGCAGTTCTAAAATTAAAACCCAGACAATTCAGAACCAAATCAAGAGAGTCAGGAGTCTCTCTGTATATTAGGGATATGAAATTAGGTGCCATCCCTTTGCTCTGTTACCTAATTATTTTAGCTGGTTTTACAGTGGCTCAGGAGTCACCTATGAGATGAGCCAGAACATTATTGACAATTAGGATCTAAGTGTATACTTGTGCCTAATTAACTAGGTGTTATGGCTGGTGTCTGCATGTCCCCCAAAATCCTCATGCAGTCATAGAGCAGGCTTCTAGATGTTTTATTGATCCATAGTCCAATGCTGGGATTATGGGTGTGAGTGCTACACCTGCCCCTGTGGTGGGTAGTTTGCATACAGTGTAAGGGAGGGAAAGAGGCTGCTTGCCACCACTCTTCCCCTTGTGCTCTTGCTGCTTTGTTGTTTTCTGCTGTCATGAATTATTGCCCTCTGCTATGTGCCACTCTACCTTGGAGCCAGCCAAGTGTAGACTGAAACCTCTATAAACCATCAGCTAAATAAATCTTTCCTCCCTTAATTCTCGGTGTCAGGTATTTTGTCTCAGCATGAGAGAAAAGTAACCAAGACACTAGGAGAGGGGGAAATAATAGAATATAAATTATAAGAAGGAATTACAGGACCCCTTGAAAGAAAATATCTACAGGGAGAAGAAGCAGAGAGGAGGAGAAGATCTGGTACCAGTGTGAAGTTGTCCCTGGAACCCACTCATACTAGACAACCTGGAAGTCTCTTCATGACATAGAGAGGAAGGGGGCACTTAACTGAGTGAGACTCTATAGTTTGGGCCACCCACAAATTTGCTTACTGATTCCTTGAGGAAGCTGATCCAAGAGAAAGGTCTTCTTGCAGTGGAGATGGTTTGTAAGCAGACATCAAGTGAAAGCTGGTGGTCAGTAGCACCACGCAAGGGAGCAATGGTTCTGAGAATCTTGCAAGAGGACACTGACATTTGCCAAAGGAGAACATCGTGAGCCCTGCTCAGTGGCACACCATGGAGGTGATAGATCTGGAATGATTCCTACGTGGACAGAGAGGGTCCCTGTGGACTTTTAGTGGTAAGAGAGAAAAAGACGTACCCTTAAAATTTGCCTGACAGATGACTGTCATTAAACCAAAAGGTGTTTAAATAACACCATTATCTCATTTGAATCTATAAGCTAATGAGGTCCAGAGACATTTGAGTGACACTTGTTAAACTAATGTGAATGACCTGCAAAGTCCAAGAAGTTATCCATGGATGTTGCCATACTTCTAGCTTTGGAAATAACAATTTATTGTTTGTGTCTGGTTAATGATTTTGAGGTGAGGTTAGAATATATCTGGTTGTATAAATATGAATTTGGCTTACTTCAACTCTGAACATGATCAAGAGTCTCTGTAACTGCATGCATAAATTTCCTCTTTATTTCCTCTTTTTTTCCCTCCTTGGCTAAGGCTGGTCAGCAAGCCTGGTCTAATGATAAAATAAGCTTCTTTCTTCAGATAGTATTCCAAGATCAGAAATAGAAATTGATGCATATTTATTTTCAGAAGGAGCATACATGTGAATTTAGAATGCCTATTTATTTATTTATTTTGAGAATGCTTATTTAAAAGGTTTACATTTCACATGCCCTATGGGATATGTCAACATTTACCTATTAAAAGTTAAGGTAGTGGATACTTTAAAATTTTTTCTTATTATTATTCAGTGATAACAGAGACCCAAAGAATACTTAGGTTCAGAACTCCAGAGTTTACCTTTGTGTGAGTATCTTCCAGGGTGCTGATTCCACTGGAGAGATTTTCTGAAGGCTGCTGTGAGCTCCAGGCCAGAAAGTCTGAGCATCACTTTCAGGGGAAAACTGAAAGAAGTTCTTATTTCTGCTGCCTCCAACTATGGACAGAAGCCCAACCCTGGGAGCATTTGCCTTCCAAGATGGATTTTCTTCACTGAAGTTGGCAAATTAATTCTGTTTTCTTCTCTTTTCTAAGGGAGAAATAAAAGCTATACTCTTAAGTACTATGCATTCTGTGGATCTTTGTCCTTGATGCAAGACCCAACTGCTTGATTTTTAACTTAACTTCCATCACCTTGAGGAAAAGTAAAATTCAAGTTCAGTATTAAACAAATCTCCTGGCCTCATTTAACTAGGGAGCAGGAGCATGAGTGACCTGGAAAAAAACAGGATATGTGTAAGCTTCTTTTGAATTCACAGAAGCATTTAATTTTTTAAGTGCTTTAAATTAAGGTTTTCATTCATTAAACATTATTTGCTTTTGTAGCTAAAAGGATAGGAAGGAAAAAAATCATAGATTTCAATTTTTAAAATTAAAATCTTTGTCATTTATGAGAACAACATGTAAGAAAAGAAGGGAGTAAGCGCTTACCAGTCAGGGATTACGGACCACTCCACTCTTCTTCCTTAATATTTCAGATTTACTGACATTCTTTGCACCTTAATATCCTGTGCTCTAACTCTTGCCCCAGCCACCAATATGCATTAGTTTGGGGTGAATTGTTTTATAATATATAGGAGAAAGAAGGCCTTTTGCTCACAGGTAAATAAATCTTTAATGTGAAAAACGTATATGCATTTGAAAATAATGAAATACTAGCAATTTTTTTCAAAGAATAAAAAAGAATGTGACATTGAATGTCTGTTATAAGGTCCTAATGCTTTTTCAAAGGAGTGAAAATTTAAGAATATTTTTGTTGATTGAATGCGTTGTAGGATGCATAGCATAAAGTTCTGCTGGTTGTGAAGGGACTGTAACACCCCACACACTAATACTAAATCCTTGCTGTACATCATAAATAAAGCACTATATTATCTCATAGAATACTCTGATGACCCAGAACATAGTACTATTGTCGTACTGTTTTAAAAATGAGAAAACTGAATCACAAATGGATATTGCAATATGCTTAAGGGTACATGACTTATAAAATAAAATAAGGAATTTAGACAAATCCAAAGACACTATAGTATATCAACTTGAGACATTTGTAACATATAGTTGGAAAGAGCTCCTGCCTCTCATTATGTTATTGAAAATCATACAGTTTTGAAAGCAAATGGATTGAATCCACTTAATTAATAATAAAACTGTCTCAAAATTAGGAAAAAAGTAAAGAAGCTTGTGAATTGAATGAGTCAGATACCTCACCCTCATACAATTGGCTCATAATATCTTATAAAAACAGATTCCATAAAGCTATTGCAAAACATGTTCATTCTTAGAAAGAATTGAGACATAAAACACAGCTCCAAGGATATGAAAATTAATGGTTATACTTTTAGTATGCCGGAGATTTAGAGAAAAGAAGGAACTGTCTTTGTAAAGTAGTAATACTAATGATGAACCAAAGACTGATTCTGAGAAAGAAAAAGGATGATATGGAAAAGAGAAAATAGAGTCATTCTCAGCAAATAGTCTTGGTTAAGTGAACAAAAAAGATTAGGAAAGTAAAGATATTTGAATGAAAAGATAAATTAGAGAAGTGGGGAGTACATGGTGCAGAATACAAGAATAACAGAATATTTGGCTTATAATGGGAAGAGGAAATGAGATTAAATCTTCAACAGGTACAAACACAAATGTCTTATGGTTTTGGAAGTGTGCTTTTAAAATTATTTAAGCATGAGAATTTAATTATTTTTCTTGATGTTAACATAAGCAGCTAAAAAGAAAATTTTAATTGTAAAAAACAACTAACTCCTAGATCTTATCTTTTCATTTAACCCTACAGAAGGGAACATAATTTGGAATTGTAGTAATACATGCATCCACGGCAAGTCAGCACCCAGAGGATGTCCCAGGTATTTTAGGGAAACTTTACCACGGGACCATCAGGGCATCATTAATCTCTGCTTTGGGTCATTATATCATATTCTGTGTGAGCCTGGGTCAGGCTACTAGACAACCTAAGTGGCTTTGCCTACTTGCTGGCTTAGACTCATCCATCCTGGCTTGCACAAAGCCCTCCTTAGAAGCTGCATTTAGTCTTGACCCTCAATCAGGTCTTCTGAGATCCTTTATTTTCTTTCTGGCCTCCCCCTTCCTTTCCCTCTTCCCCTTCCTCTCCTTCTTTTCTTGTTCTTGTTCTTCTACTTATTCTTCTTGTTCTCCTCCTTCTTCTTCCTCCTTTTTCATCTTCTCCTTCTGCTCCTCCAGTGAGAAAGCAGGAATCCATAGGAACAAGGTGGGAAGCACTTTCCTCCCACTGAAAGCATGCACTCTTCTCATTACAGACCTTGAGTCATCTGTACGAACTGATCTGAAATGCAGTTACCAGGGAATTGGCTTCTGTTTTGTCACACTTTATGACCAGATTTCCAATTGTCTTGTTCCTTAAGGCAATATCTGGACTGTCAAGTGATTTACCAAGACATCATTAATTTCCTTGGTAACTAAAGGATTTCTCATGCTACAGAGCTTAAAGTTTAAAACAATCCTCCCAGGAACAAGAGTTCTGTTCTTGAATGCTAAGCCTGCACTCCTTGCTCTTGGGCTCTGCCCTACTCAATAGAAAGCGCTAAGACCCTTATTTGACTTCTCACGCCATGATTCCCAAGTCACTTCCCTTATCCTTCTTTGACATTCTACTAAGCATCATCTGCATGGCCAGGCTTTTCTGGGCTTCTCTAAGCTAGAATGTGACTCTCTTTGCTCTGTCCATTTGGACCAGTAAGACCTGGTTGAATCACCCAGTCGCTGTACCTGTCACACATATACTGAAGTTTTGGGCCCAAGGATGAATAGAAATCAAAGCCAATGCAGTCACAATGCAAGTTCACAGGAAGCAAAAAGTCGTAATGCATATACACCATCATCCTAAATGAAGCAATTTTTTTTCTGTACCTAGAGCTAACTCCTGTTTTCAATGGAATATCTTTAATGTTTCTGAAACTACTTTGCCTGTTTTGTTTCATTTTCCTTGTTTAATGGAAATAAGATTCATTTTTTTTTCCAATGAGTCTTTATCTCAGCTAAGTTAGAACATTCAAAAAAGGCACCGTACCACCTAATTGTATTCTGAGCTAACAAAATCCTTTCAACTGTTTCCTTGTTGAAACATATCTAAAATGTATTTTCTTGCCTTGGGAAATAAAATGTAATAAATGGCTTGACTCATTTTGGAACTTGAAGTTCTGTCATACTTTAAGCCTGGAACATGAAAGCCAAATGCATTCATTATTACAGTATTTACTGTTTACTTGCTCCTTAGTGATAAATAGCCTCTGCCTTAAGAAATCTTAGTGTCCAATGGAAGAATATAACACTCAAAACAATGCTAAAGAGAAGCCTTGTACATTAATTTGTTTAGCAGATGAATAGATTATACTCATAGATATCAGGAATTATAGAGGTTATAAACTATCTAGGTACATAGGTGAAGTATGTCCATCCATTTAGTCAACAAATAATTACTGAACAGTAGTGTGCACCAGGACCTTGGGATACAGCAGGGAAGAACAAACAACCAGATGCTGTGCTTACACTCATAGGTTTTGCTTCCTAGAAAGGTGGAAGATACAAAACAAGCAAATGCACCTAAATGTCTAGTGGATTACATAGTGTTCAGCACCATGGAGAAAAATAAAGTGGGGTAAGCAGAATAGAGTCCGTGGGGATGAGCCCAGTGTTTGACACTGGCTGCTCAGGGAAGACCTTGGGAAGGTGAGCCTGCAGCAGAAAACTGAAGCAGGCAAGAGTGAGCACGAAAATAAGTGAGGGAAGACAACTCAGAATGAGCGACAAGTGCAAACTTCCCCGAGCTGCTGAATCTTCTTAATGCTGTTGGAAGAAGACCAAGGAGGCCGGCGGGGCTGAGCAGGGCAAATCTGAAGAGGCTGAGAGGCAGGGCAGGGTGCAGGCGGGTGCAGATCCAGCAGCGCCTTAATGCTTTGTGCTGTGCATCATCTCTGCCTCTATCCAAAGACTTTCGTGTGGGCATTCTTCAGTAATGGGAAACTGGAAAGAGAAAAAGTGAATTAATGTTCTAGGCAGCAGAATTTCACTTAACAGAGGGGGAACTGTAATATATTGTTTTGTATTTAATTTTAAATTATTTCATAAAGATAGTTCTCTCTCTTAAATTAGATAGTAAGAATCCAATATCACAAGTAGTCTTTTCTGTCCTATTCCTCTGAAATTCCTGGATCCTAGGAAAGTTTGCTGTGTAAACTAGGTGAGTCAAAGTTTAATACTGTGTTTTATCCAAGATAGTAATTACTGCAGTCATTGATCTGCACTTTTGGGGATCTTACCTCTTGTACTAGAGGGCTACCTCTTTCATGTCACTGTAAAGCGGCCTGGAATTGTAGTGATATTTTAGCCATACTTAGTCCAAAGGAAATATAGAACTCTTGAGATAAGGAAAAAATAAAAAAAAATTTTGTACTTTCAGGAATAATCTTTTGTCTTTTCATGAAAGTGTTTGTTCACAGGTATGTACATCTCAAGGTTCAGATAGTTGTTTAGTAAAGAACCCTGCCTAATCGATAAAATCCCACATAGGAATGAGTCACCTGAGGTTTGGAAATCTCTTTCCTTAAACTGGGGTTGGCCTGTTTACCATGAGTAATTAAAGCTGGATTTTTCCCCACAGTACCAGCCACCAAGTTGTCATGGTAATAGTTAATATCCTCTGAGCTGACGAAAACCAGAGGTAAGGAATGGCAGTCTACTTTTTTTTTTAAGTGTGGGATGATTTTAGGGTTGCACCAAAATTTCAAAAATAATTCAGAATTCTAATACATTTTTCACCCAGTTGCACCAAATGATAACATCTTACATGTCCATAATTATTGAAACAGGGAAAATAATGTTATTGACTGAATTCAACATTAATTAATGCTCAAACTTTACTAGATTATTTTCAATTTTTAGCTAATATTGTGTTGCTATTCAAAGATCTAGTCAGAATCCTTCCATTGAATTTCATTGGCATGTCTTCTTAGCTGCTTCCAATCTATTTCTTTTATGACTTTGACATTTGTTACAGGGTTCTGCCCAATTATTTTGCAGAACAACTGTCAGTTTGGGTGTGTCTAATGCTTTTCATTATGCATTTTGGCAGAACTGTCCCAGAGATGAAGGTATGCCCTTCTCAGGCATCGTCTCACCAGGTTCACATTATTAATGTTTCCCTCTGCTGATGTTAACTTCAGTCATTCAGGCGCATTCTGTCTGCCGGAGTTCTCTGATGTGCAGTCCCTGTGCTTTCCTCTATCATTAGTGACAGGCACTTAGGGACTCTGCCTATGGCCCATTTCCCATCACAGCTTCACTCACTAATCTCCCAATACCCAGTCACAATTTTTGTCTGTAGCAAGTACTAATATGCTGTTTGCCCAGTGGGACTTTTCTAGTTCCATCATTGTTTTTACATTTACTAGTTGGGATAAAGCTATAAGAAAAAACCAACCTTTCCCCACGTACTTATTTAATCAATTATTTATTTCTATAGAACAGATTTATTCATTTGTTCTACTCTTCAGATTATACTTAGTTATAATTATTATTTATTTCTTTACTGCACTTAGAGTTAGTTGTGAGCACACCATGAACAATAGAGACCAAACGCACACAGCATAGTAAGTACTAACACGGCACATGTATTTCTTTTTCCTATTTAAAAGGAGGAATTCTATCTATAATAAGAACTGTGCTTTAATCTTTTTATGCCCCTAACACTTTGCCAGGTACCAGGGTGTGTGCAATATATAATACTGAAAGAAATTAATTAATTTTAAAACAATATGACAAAGTCAGATTTCATAAAATAATTATTCTACAAAACTTTCTGACTTTTATTACTCTAATTTTGTTTAGAAGACAGTAGTTAAACATAATAAAAATACTTTTTAATTCACCACCAAATTTTCAGCAAACTAACCCTGAGGTTCATTATGCTTTAAAAATCACCTGAATTAAATTTTAAGGTACTTTTGTATTGGGGTAGATTTGTCATGGTGTTAATTATGTTTGTTGGTATGACCATTTTAATTTTTGAAATTATTTTATATTTATTTTGAATGAAAAATGCATACAAATAGTGAAATAAAACGTGAATCATGCAATGAAAATAGAAGTTCCCTCTTACCTTGTCCTCTAAGCTTCCAGTTCCCTTGGCAGAGACAACTATTGTTATCTATTTTTTGTGTACTTTAAATGCTTCTTGGCCATTTTCTTTTTTTGATTCTTAGTGATGTGAACAAATATTTTAAGAAACTATCAACTCAACAATTATAAATGTGGCAAATACTTTTCTCATTTGTGTATTATTTAACATTTTGAATTAACCTTTACCGTTTTTGCCATGCAGAAGCTTTTAATTTTTTTAAACACTAAAACCTAAGATTATATTTTTAATATATATTCTGAAATGCACTCTTTCTTCAAAACGACAAAAATATTTTCCTTTTGAGCTTGGGAAATTTTTGTGTTTGCATTTAAATATCAGAACCATGTATAATTTTCTTTTGATATAAAATTAAGCATTTACTTATACATTCTCTAGAAGTCTTCACCACATCAAAGTCATTAGTACATCAATCTTCCTTTCCTTAAATAAATAGCTCTCCCCAGCAGATTTGCTGAAAACAAAAAGTACTCTGGTATCCACTGAAGGTGGATCCACTGCAATTTATTTACTCATATTGAAAGTATTTTTAGTAGTTCATAAAATGCTTTATTTTCTGTCCCAAATTGTCTTCCCCCATCATAACTGAATCATAGTGCTCCCAAGAATGGAATGATTTATAGAATTTAAATATTTTTTCAGTGACATTGCAGAGTTATTTATAGCTCTTTACATTATAGTCTTCATTTATATCTGAATCAGCTACATATGTGCTTATTGCTGTTTTAGACCTTGTGTTTGTAGTTTAAAGAAAATTAGTCAAAGAGGATATTTTTCTTCATTTGAAATTAGAGCATAACCTATAACCAATATAGTCTTTATCTCAGATAGTACATATAGTATAGAGAATATTTCAGTTAAAAACATTACAGTAAAAAATACATTGCAATCAGTCCCCCTCTAAGTACTCCCACCCATTCAAACACACTCATCCCATCATTCTTGCTACTCTTTGAAGCTCTCTTCAAAGTTCTCTTTCATGTCTTTAGTTGTGCTCTTGTGGCTGCCTTGATGTCCTGAATCCATTTAGAACATCTAACTTTCACGATCATTTTGACTTAGGGTCAGAGCCAGAAGTTACATGGTGCCAGATCTGATGTACAAAGAGGAAGAACGCACACTGTAATGTTTTTCAAGCCTACCTGTCTGTTGGGTTCAATGTGGCAGCAGCATTCACCATATTTTTGATCATACCTTATAAAGACAGTCATGAAAGAGGAATGCAAGAACTACTTCAGAAAGTGGCAAACACAATGGGATACGTGTGTTTGAAGTGACAGGAAGTATTTTGAGGGAGATGAATGGCAATGTCTTTTACTATAATCATTTTTTTGAACACTAAAATATTCACTGTATATTTTGATCACCCCTTTCATCTGTATTCCTTTTCCTCTTGAGCTATGAAAGCCAGGGGAGGAGGACTATTACTGCTTCTAAAGTGGCTGATAAACTTTCTTTCTGGTTTCTCTGTTTCATAGAATCCCTTCCCCTTGTGTGTTGCCTGGACCTAACAACTTGCATCTAATGAACAGAATATGAGCAGATGTGCTGGGATGTTACTTCTAAGATTAAGTTATAGAAGGCACAGCCTTTTATATTGTTCACACTCTCTCCTGTCTTCTTTTCGTGTTCATCTTGAAGCTAGCAGCCATCTTGCAGAAGCCCACAAGTCCAGAATGTAGGGACAGCATGTAAGGATCCGAATCCGGCTAACAATCACATGGATGAGCTTGGAACCAGACCGTTCCCCAGGTGACCTGGACATAACACAGCTCAGCCTTAGTGAGAGACTGTGAAGCGAAGGACTTAGGTACATAGTAACCAGATTTTTGACCTATAAAAGTTGAAGTAAAAAAATGATGTTATTTTAAGCCAGTTGGGTTTTAGAAAACTAATACAGTACAACAAATAAAAAGTCAGGTTATAATATTAGATAATACTATAACAATATTAATTATATGAACAATGGTAAAATCTAAAATTATGTTAATCATGATGTAAAGGAATATAATGTTAAATAGAATTCAATATTTAAAGGTAACATTTAAGCTAGCCCCTTTTGTGCAAATCATTATCCTAAGAATGTTGCATATTTTACGCTAATTTGACCTTCACCATAACCTGAGGGGGTTATTACTATTATTTGAATTTTACAGAAGAAGAAACAAAAGTATTGAGATTATACAAAAGCAAAATTGAAATGGAAAGTCCATGTTCTGAAAAACTGTGATATAAGATTGCAAGGACAAAGAAAATGGCCTCTGTCAGAATTACTAGGCTTTTGTGAGCTAAAATGTCTCTCCATCATTTGGACTGGGACTTGAATTCACTTTAGCCTTGGTCTGTAGATACTATAAATTAGCTGAGGGTGTACACAATATCACCAGACACACGGTAGGTACAAAGCAAATGTCTCTTAAATTCATGGATGAAAGTGTGCGTACAAATTCCATCTCTTCCACAAAAGAAATCTTATGTGGTTTTGTAATAGCTGGTCAAATGGACACGGCATGAGAGTTGGTGCTGAGTTTAATCTGTAAATGCAAAGGCCACATTGCCTGCAGCACAGAGGAATTTAGTCATCTATGCATCCATAAGGGGACTGCCGCACATAGCTCTAACTCTCTGCTTATGACAGAAGGATGCATGAAGGTAATTTGTCATCTCATAGTTTATTCCATTACTATTATGAAAAAAGGTAATGGCTGCAATTTCAAATCCTTTTAACTGAGATGCAAAGAAAATGTTTCTCATCTAACTGGTGCTTCTACTACTGTGTGATACTGGTAGAAATATAAATCAGAATATCTTCTGCAAGGGAAATTTTGCTATATATCTCAAAATTACCAATGCACAGGCCCTTTCACCCAATAATTCTACTTCAACTAATTTGTTTTTCAGAAAAGTTTACATGTATAAAATAATCAGTTTTAAGCTCAAAAGATTACAAGCAATTTAATTGCTTACCAGTAAGACACTGAGTCTTAAGACATTAAATAAATGATGACATTCATCTTGCAGGGGGAAACTATGCAGATTAAACAAAACAAAGAAATCTCTTCCTACTGTTACGCTGGAATGATCTGAAGCATATATTGTTAGGTGGAAGAAACTAAGAAAACTGAGTACCTCTAATGAGACTTTGGTTGCTGCGTACAGGGTGGGAAGATAGATTTTTGCGTTATATACCCTCTGTGTTTCTTGGATTTTGAACCGTGTTAGAGATTATCTGGTACTTAAATTTCAAAGCCCATGATACCTTCACTTGTCTTGTAGTTTGAGAGTCTCTCACATGGGTGAAGGGTGAAGGGTGAAATTTTTGTAAAAGGAGGGACTGTTAATTGTTAAATCCCTGGTGAAGTAGGGGATTACATAATAGCTTTCTCTCTTTCAAGATGAGCTTTCCAAATGACCAAGAGACCTTGTCCACTGAGTGGGAAGTTCTAGCTTAAGATATTTCTTATTTTAAATAGGGTTAATAAGCTTGTCACAGGCAAGCTGAGTCAGGTCTATCCATCTCTCTTTGGCCTCTGCCTTGTTGCCACAGGACAGTGAGAATGCCTCTAGGCCGAACACGCTCGCTCTGGTTAAACTCAGCACCCATCCTGCCGTTGCCCTACAGCTAGCCAGGTTGGAGAAGTCTTGTAAATTTTGTGACTCCCAGTGTTGCAATCATCTGTAGGAAACAATGTGGGAAAATGGGGATGGAGACTCAGTTGCAGTTTCTTCACGCTTAGTCATAAGAACAAGTAAACGCAATGACCTTGGATCTAATTCAAACGGACCGAAGCAGATTAACAATCCTGGATCGGGTTATAAAGAAGTCGGTTCACTGTTTTAACCATTCTCTTTTTCTTTTCATGCACTGTGACTGTAAAGCACTTTTTCAAGTAGGACACTATGCTAGAATAGCTACTGATTTTTATCAGATAAAATAACTCGTAGCTCATACAAATAAGCATCTATTTTCAAGTCAGTGCCACCCCCTTCACATCAAAATTCCTAAGGACAGCATTCCCTTATGAGGCATGGCGTGTGAGAGGCCTATGCTACAGATAGTGAAAGAATTCACTAATAGTCAGGGATATAGAAAACGTAAGAGTAGATTGATACACTTCAAGAGAACAGCACACAAATCCCAAAAGGGACCACACCTTAAGGTGAAAGGTTGAGATTTTTATAAGGGTTTGAGGACATGAAATGGGTATGTGGTGATCAAAATAAGCACCAGGAAGGATTTTTTAGGTCAGCTTGCACTCTGTTTATCCCTTGGGAGCACCTATGTAATGTTAACAGCTACACATTAAAGGGGCCAATGTGACATGAACAATTTGATTCACACAGAAGGCCTTTAAGGCTCACAATAAAAGTATTGGCATGCATCAATTCTGAGAAAAGTGTCACAGGGCACCAGGAAGAAATAAGTGTATTTTCTATCAAAGGCATGCTCATTTCTTACTTTGATGTGTATTTTAGCCTATGCAGAATGTTGTGTTCTCAGTACACGCTGGTTCAGAGGAGCCGGACAAAAACCTCGCCTTGCCCTAAGTGTGCCATCCCTGGTGATTAACTCGCTTTCAGTGTGTTCAGCCTCCACACTTCCCCCAACAGATCAATGGAGTCTAATCTTTGATTATGGACGGAGTTCTCTTTCTCCTCTATCTGTTTCCCACCCAGAGTGGGTGATGAAAGAAGGAAGGGGACCCAAGTGGGTTTGTTGAGCCGTCAGGGTCGGTGGGGCCAAGTGAGGAGCCTCAGGCAGCCTGCTATAAGGTAGTACAGATTAAGGGGTCATGGAGGAAGGCGGGCATAGTAGGATCACTGTCTTCACTCTGATGGATGGTAACGTGACGAAGACAAAACACAAGCACATTAAATAAAAGTTCACTTGCAAGAAGTTGAATTTTTGTTTTCTGGAAGATCTCTTAGAGAATGCTTAAACTTACTCGGAATAAATGTATGATAGGCACAGACCTTTGCAATAGTTATCATCAGGTACCTGTAGGGAAGAACCATTTCTCATGACCTCTTGACTCTATTTCTCTTTGGGTAGTGGTGACACAAATGACTGCCTTATGATTCTGACAGTTCTCATGCTTTCCTTATGTCCCCCCTCATCCTTATTAGAGTTTCTCTGAAGGCCTCACTGATCAGTCATAGTTTTCACTGTCCCTCAGTGCCAGAATGCTGTTCTGGTTGTTGGTCTTATTTACTCCACACTGGGGTGGGGGGTGATTGACAGTTTAGAATCAGTGTTGTAGCCCCCTTGTTGGTCATATCTGAGCAAGGAAAATGTTAAAACAGTACTTCTTAAGCCAAGTTCACCCAAAACCTATTTCTAAGTCTGATTTTATCTGTTTTGTAGATGGCAGTCAGTATCTGAAAACATCAGATCAAAGCTCTTTGTTGAGTTTTGCTTTTGTATAATTACAACAGTTAAAGTTAACACAGTTAGAGTTTTAACAGGAAGATAAAAAATAAAATCAATCAGAGATATAAAGTTTCAAGTCTTTTCATGAATCTGATTGCACATGTTTTACAGAAGAAACATAACTGTGGATGACAAAATAAATATAAATACATTTATATTTATAAAATAACCATGCTTAGACTTCAGATGAATTTAATAATTGACAAGATAATTCAGTTATTTCTTTTCTAGAACATTTAGGATAACATTCATGACTGACACTAAATAAGGACCAATAGGCTTCCTTTTATTTACAGATATATTTCTTAATTGATTACTATCTCATCTTTTTCATTATCAGACTCTCGTTGCCTTTAAAAATTTTAAATATGCTTAATATTACTCAAAATAATCAAAGACTAGCCTTAGACTTTTTATACATTTAGTAAATCAGGCCAATGACCACAAATCCACTTCTTACTGAATGTATAAGTGATATAGACCAGGTTTTAGACGGCAAGACTAAACGATAGACTGGTTTCCTTTTGTCATAAGCCCCATAGCTGCTTAGATTTCTTTTTCTTTTGGTACCAGGAATCAAACTCAAGACCTCGTACTTGCCAGGCAGGTGCTGTGCCCCTGACCTATATCCCCAGCCCAGCTGCTTGGATTTTAAAATGCCTCTAATATAGTTTTTTTCTAACTCCCAGATGTTTATATCTCAGTTAGGACTGGTTGAATAATGGATTTCAAGTGTCCTTGAATAGGAAATTATCTTAGTATCAGCAGAAAGTTAAAAAGAGCAAGTTAACGCTACAATTGTAGCTTGAGAATTATCCAAGAGTTGTTCACAGATGTTTTAGGCCTGTCAATTACACAAAACTATCAACTTAAACCATAGAATTTAAAGATAAATTTACAAATCAATCAAGATGTGCCCCAGTGGACACATTAAGTCCTTACAGGATGCGAGGAAGGCCCATGTCCCCTCTCTTGGCAAACAAAAACAGGAATTTAACCCCAGCCTTGCCATCCACTTGGACCTAGTACAGGCTGCGTGTAACCCAAAAGTCATGTTTCCCAGCCTATATCCAGCTTGCAGGCTAATGTGGTATCCATACCAGCTTGGGCTTAGATTCCACCTTGAGCCCAACCTGGAGGCTCATACCTTTCCTCTGCATCTCCATTTCTTCCTGATGGTGTTCACCCATTGCACTGGCACCTTGACAGGTTTATTCCAGTTTTCTTTCTCTTGTATTTAACTTGGCACAGGCTTGAGCTTGGAGCCGACCTGCTAACCGCACACAAGCACCAGAGTGAAGAGGGGCCACGAGAGACAAGAAGAGACTGTCCCTGCACTGTCCACCAGAATACTATGTGAGGCAAGGCATGTGACAGGCTGGTGCCATGCGTGTTAAAGAATTTACCAAGAGTCAAGGAACATAGAAAAGTGCAGAGTTCACTGATACACTGCAGGAGAGGAGCAAAATAGAGGACTGTGCCTTCAAAGACAAAGTAGGGACCTTTATATCTGTTTTTAATGTAAGGAGGTATTAGAAATATCATCTCAGGGAACTTTCATCAAGTCACAGTGGTTCTATTTTCCATCTATCTCACTTGTAAGGATAGTCAGGTGTTGTTTGAAACTGATGCAATATTTTTGTTTGACAGTGTCCAGTGCCCTAGAAACATCGCTTCTGTTGATTAACAAATATATAAAGATTAACAAAGGTTAGTAGTCAAGGGGATCAGAAAAATACAAAACACATATGCTTGTACTGGAAAGGGACTTTTGACATTATATTAGGATGTGGAGAAATGATATCCTTCAAGGTATGTCAAGTGGTTAGATCATCTAGCAGAGAGTAAAGTCTTCTTCGTGAATCTGATTGCAATGTGTGTGTAGTTTTTGTGCACGGTTTACAAGCCGGGAAGTTAATGCTTTGCTATGATGTACTACAGACTCCACATTCAGCTGCAATGTGACCTTTAAAGACACGGTGGCAAAATAACAATAATGTCCCACAAGAATCTGCCTTCACACCTTGCCCACAGCCAGGCATTAGAAACTCTCAGAAAGATTTGGTGAATAATCTGTTGAAGAAATAACATCTGACTAATTCTAAGTTTGAAAGAAGAAACCAGGGACTGGCACAGAACTTTGCTCATTTCTGCTCCACTCTGAGAGTCAAATTTACCTCTCCCTGTCCAAATCCCCATACATAGTTCACTGGATACACTGGCATTCCTTTACTACTGCATTGTCTTTCTTAGCGTAACTTTCCCATTCCAAGAGACTCTTGCCCAGGCGTATAGCTTACTTGCTCATTCTACTGACCTCCACAAAGACATATCAGATTTTTAATAGAAAACAGAGAGTTAATTCACAATATTCTTTTTAAATCTCTTGCCTCGGAAATTTTTACTCTCCTCTTTCTGCCAATTCCAGGCTGTTATGTCCTGATCCTGACCCAATCTTAACCAAGGCTCCCTAGTTCCCCAGCCCTGAAAAAAACTTACTTAAAGCAGAATTCCAACTCATAATAAATCCATATTTTGTCTTTCTCATTAAAGACAGGATTGGAGATTGGCAACCAGTCATGTTCCTTATCAAGAAACTTAATAATTGTCTGATTTTATCAAAAGGTTAGATTGGTGATATTTGAGAAGCTAGCTCTTGATCTCTAAAACAGCATCAAGCACTCAATAAATATCTGTTGAATGAGTGAGTGGATGCAATATAATTCTACATGAAAAGATTTTAAAGCCATATTAACTCTAAAGCAGAAGGAAGCAATCCATATAAACCTCACTCTGTGACGAAACTGAGAGTATAGGCGAATAACAGTATGAGCATCAACATGTTACTGGTGACTCCTCAGCTGGTGTCAGCATATTTACCATCTCTTCTTGATCTTAAATTACCTGGTTAGTGTTTGAACAAAGAGTAGAAGTCAGTGGTTTATGAGCAGTAGGTGACTATTGACTGATATCTTTAAAAATGGCTGAGATGACATGGGGGGATATTGGTTTAAACGTCAGTAGAAAATATCTGTTGACTTACTTCACATTTTCACAGAAGATATTTTGGTTCCCTTAACAGTTCTTTTCTAAGAAAAACAACTTTTCCTGGAGAATTTTCTAAGCTCAGATAAGGCCTTCCTTGTTTTATCTTTAAGGCACTCAGATGACAGGAAGAGGCCACCTTATCTGAGTTTACTGAGCAGCTGTTCCCAGTTGTAATTCAACACAGAGGTGTGTACAGCCAGTCAGTAAGACTCCCAACCAAATGCATTATTTTAAGGAGGAGAAGAAAGTAAGGCTAAAGCGTTTTAAAATGAGGAATATAGATATGAGAAGATTTCAGTACCAATTCACTGGAGTCAATAACAAGCAATATATAAGAATCATTTCAGAAAGGCCATGTTTATGGGCTAATTTAGAATTGTAATATTAATCCCAGCATGTAAGAACAAGTCCTTCTACTTTTCTAATGCCCCAAAGTAAGAAAGTCAGGCAGGTTTGGCTTTGTTTTTAGGTTGAGAGTTCTTTGGTTTGTTCAGTTTCGTTGCTTTTTGCATTTTACTTGCAAAGTGCTTAGAGCCCCAGGAGTTTAAACCAGCACAGAATTCAAACATTTGTGTTGAGTTCTTTCTCCCCAGAAGATCAAGACTAAAATGTAAAGTACTTGTGAACAATTTTCTTCTTCTTTTCTTCCAAGAAATTAATATTCATTTATTAGGACTCCAAAAAATAGTTTAACTCTAAAGTTGGGGAGGTAGTGATCAAAGGAAGCTGACTTAAGGTTGTTTACTGAAGCTCCCGGAGATTATATTCTTACCTCTGCAGAGTAGGGTAACTGACTGGTTGTCCTTTCACCATACTGGGAAGAGAACTTTGGGTCCCTCAAAGAGGCTGCTTGGGGACAGCTCCACAAAGTTAGAGACACTTCCATAAAGCAGCTCTGAGGAACTGTTCCTGCTTCTCAGCCTCCAGAGAATCCCAAATCTCCAGAAACAACTGACCCTTCTAGAGACAATATAAATTTCTTTATATTTAAGTCATTTTATCTAGAGTCAACCAAACAATAGTTTTGACAAGAAATCTGATTTGGTTTTTAAACCTAGTATACATTTTGGCAACTGATTTATTTTTTTCAGTAGATTTTTTTAGTTGTCACAAACATCTTTTTTAGAAATTTCTTGCTTAAAACCTTTTATTATTTTCTTTTGTTATAATAAACTTTCTTTTTCTCTTTCTTCAGGCTTTGTCTATCCTTCATGCCCTTAGCACCCATATCCTATGAAACAATAAAAATGTTTAAAATGTATGTACTTCTAATGTGGTGTTGAAAATTATACCATAGTAAGGCTTCTACTCAAGTTGCCAGCTGAGCAAAATGATGTCAAGACTGGTTTTACTAATGTAATGCATATTGTTATCTGTGTATAATAACTTGAGAATCTTTCATTGGTCAAGATTAATGCGTTATGATCTAGTTCTCATAAGTTATCTGAAAAATTTGTTAAAATAATTAAATAGGGACTTCTTGGGCTTACGGAAACTGCCGGGCAGGACTCCTCTTGGTGAATAAAGAGCAGCTGCTCGGAAACATTTTAGTCCAGTCTTTGTTCACTAATGGAACTCCAATAATTTTCATAGCCTTTTGGAAGACATACCCAAATAACCATTGCTAAACATAGTATTGTAAACATTGGCATTGGTTATCATGAAAAGGTTCAGTATTTTGTAGATAAAACAATAAGGTTTTCTTATTAAAAATACTCTTGGTACGAAACTAAAGTAACAGACAAAGGTTTCCATATAGCTATAACATTCATTGTTGCTAATCTCATGGTATACTTCTGACTGCACAGTTCTTCAGTGATTTAAAACTAGGATTATTTATGGTGATAATCTTTTTCTAGACTCAGCTATCTGCCTTTCTCTTGTGCGCCAGCTGCTTGTGATAAAGGTATATGTCAAACCAGCATGGGACTACCATTCAAATGATAGTTTTTTGTTTTTTTTTTAAAGCTTACCTGATGTGTATGCTATATATGTGTCACTACACTTAGAGATCTCAGGCACTGAGTAGTCCAGACAGTGTCACACACTTTAATGATATCCCATCGAAGGATAACAAATCAAGTGAGAGTTTTTTATGTATTAGAGATGATTGAAAAAAACCACTATTCTACATTAAAATAGACATTTACATGTTTTAAAGATATCATGATTGTTATGCTGACAAGCTACCTGTGGCTCTTGATCTCAAGTTTTCTTTGTAGAACTTTCATAATTGTTGTCTGTTAACATTCTGCGGGGATTCTATTACCCAAAACAAACTTGACCTTTGCCTGGCAAATAATAAATGTAAGAAATAACAGTCCTCAGGCTACACTTTATATTTCTAAGTGCTTGATATTCAGATGACATATACTCAAAATAGTATCTGGACTACTAATTTTTTCCCACTATTTTTAGTGATGAATCTTATGAAATATTTTGCAAATGAGAACAGAAAGGGGGAATTTATAAATTAGCATTTATTTGATTTTTATAACTTGTATTTTTGGTATACATATTTACTATATATAACATATAAATAAGGTAGAAAAAGAATATAATTCATTAGTAATAGAGGCCTGCATAATATATCTTTCAATTAAAATGGGCCAATATTAAGTGGTGATCCCATAAGATTATGATGAAGATGAAAATTTCCTGCCTTCTCACAACATCACAGCCACCATAATGTCAAAGCACAATTCATTATTCATGTGTTATGGTGAGGCTGATATACACAAACCTACTCAGCTGACAGTTGTGTAGAAGTGTAGTTCATAGGTGCAGTACAATTATATATAGTATGTAACATTTAATAATGACAACAAATGGCTATGTTACTAGCTTATATGTTTACTATGCCATACTTTTAATATTGTCTTGGAGCATGCTTCTTCTACTTATAAAATGTTTACTGTAAAACAGTATGCTAAGTTACACTGGCAATAGCCTCATACAGCTCATGCTTACTTCATCTCTTGATTGGATCAAAAGGCTACATAGAATAACTGACGTATACCACCCATGTTTGTGTAAATGCACTCTATGTTAGCACAACAATGAAAGTGCTTTCTCATGCATTTTCAGAACATACCTTGTCTTTATGTGACACCTGACTATATATGCACATATTCAATCATGTTGTATTTATAGAAGATTTTGACCAAATGTTTGTGATAAACCTGTACTATGTTCTTGAGAAACCACTTTGAAGATATCAATAAATAATACAACAATTGTTAATTTCCTACAACTTTGTCTGTAACTCTGTTTTGCTTGTGTTGTTCTGATGCTATTTTGTAAATGGATGTGTTTGTTAGTATGTTTTCCTTCTTCTATTTCTTAAAATTAAAAAACCTGTAGTATGTTTGATAAAACAGTATATATCTCTATAATAAAGCTCCGGAGTCTATCTTTAATATTTTATGATCCTAATTTCTTGTCAAGTACATTGAATTTTTAAGTATGTGTTAATGAAGGGCAAAAGGAAGAAACAAAATTCTCATTTATTATATCACTGAAAAACACAGGAAATTATTTATTTTTTGAAAGATAATGTGCTTGTAGAACATCACCTGGCAAATAATGTGTTCAATATATGATAACTAATTGACATATTAGTTAACTAAATGACACACTCACACTTTTTAATCTTTTATTTTGCTCTTTATTTATATATATTTTTTCTAAGTTTCTTAAGTAGGAGAAACCATGCAATATTTAAGCTTGTGCATCTGACTTATTTCACTCGACACTATGATTTCAAGTTGAATCTTGTACCTACAAATGCCTCAAATTTATCTTTCTTTATGGAAGAATAGTACTCCATTGGGTTTAAGTACCACATTTTATCCATTCACCCGTTCATGGGCACATAGGCCATTTCCAAAATTTAGCTGTTATAAATTGTGCTGCTGTAAACATAAGTATGGGTGTATCCCTGATCCAGATGGATGAGAAAAGTACTCCAACTGATAAAGTGAACTCTTTTATGCCTATTTTCTTCTTCATCTCTTTAAAATAAAAAAAAATCACTACCACTATTCATTGTTACATAAAATTAAGAGCAAGTATGTTCTCAAGACCAGTCTTCATGAATAACCCAAAATTGACTAAGGACAAGCTTTTTAAACCAGTAAGTCTTCTGAGAAGTTCAGTGTTATTCCCAGTTAGAGTAAGCCTTTAATTTTGGAAAGAAGTTTTGGGGACACAAAATATTCAAACTGGTTTCCTATCTTATGGAAAGAGAAGTTTCTATCTGATTTGCTTAGATATTATATTTTCATCCACACATATGGACAGTACCTAAAATTTGTTAAATTTCTCTTTAAAGGTAAAGAAAGGGTAAGAAAGTATATCACATACCAAATCTGAAATGCAAGCAGCAAGAAAGTGAAGGAACAAATAAAAAATAGAAAACCAAACATAGTCATCTATATTTTAAGACACTGTATTTTAAGACATGTATATTTTAGACACTGATTACTACTCCATCAATCAGAGTTTTCTACCATTCAACTTATGCACAGAAACAAGTGTAGTAATTGTTCCCTTAACTAATGATTGTTGTGGGCCATCACTGCAACTTGTGTAAGATTTAGAGCACTGATGGCCTGGGTTCAAATCTGCCTGACTTATGTCCCAATTTTCCCTACAATGTACTCATGCAAAGTGAGAATTTTCTCTTTGTTCATTCTCAGTATAGTCATAGAAAAGAAAAAAATTAAAAAAAAAAAAAAAAAAGGAACAGGCCAGCAGATGGGTTTGATGAGTGTGAAGAAATAGCACTCAACTCTGAATGCATGCAACCTCTCTAGACAGCTGGAGACCATGGCAATTATTTCCTCTGGGATTACAAAGTACACAAAGAATTACCAGGTACTGGTAAACAGGCATGAAACGAGCTGTGAAAATAGTGCAGTTACAGGGGGTGCTGCTGTGATTCTTAATTAAGTATGTTTTCTGTCTTTCTGAGGCAAGCACCAAATTCTTTGTGTCTTGGTTACTTTTTTCTCGCTGCTGGGACAAAATACCTGACGCCCAAAATTAAGGAAGGAAAGGTTTATTTCGCTTACAGTTCGTGGAAGTTTCAATCCTTACTTGGGAGATCATAAGGCGGAGTGGCACGTGGCAGAGGGCTGCATCTCAGGACGGCAGCCACAGCTAAGCAACAACTCACTTACACCGGGGTAGAATGGAGGAGGATTGACCCAAGCACTTCTTCCTCTACCTTACATATGCAAACTATCCCCCCAGGGTGGGTGTAGCTCTCACACCCACAATCATTCAACTCTAATAGCCTGCCCATGGGCCTCAGGAGGCTTTGGGGGGACACACAGACAAAAACCGTAAGGATTGTTATTACCACAACTGGACAATCTTTTAGAAGACCTAGTGTAAATGAAATGCATTTAAGTCATTCATAATCAAAATGAAGCCATCCCATTAAGAGAGGGTTTATTTTCTCTAGTTAGTCTCCTCTCTTTTGTTGATCATTGTTATTCCAATTAGGTAATTAAGTGATTGTAGTACACTGAAATACATGTTTGGTTATCTTTATCAATTAGGTGATACTTTTTGTAAAGTTACATATAAATGAATAACTCATGCTTCTATTAAATATTAGTTATATCTACCAGTATTTATCAATGTGATTATTCACATTCTTGCTCTCTTTCTCTTTCTTTCTCTCTCTCTGTCTTTCTCTTTCTACTAAGCTATGAGTACTTTCATATGCACTTTTCAATATAAGAGCTAATACTTACTAAGTGTTAATTATACGCTAGATTCTGAGTGTCATATCAGTTATTGAATTTAAAACTCACATTAGTTATTGAATTTAAACACTTTGACATGAGTGCTATTAGTATGCTTATTTTAGATAAGAGGAAATTTAAGCTCACAAACATTACTATGCTTGAGTTCACAATGGAAGTTAGGAAGTAGTATATACAGGGTACATCCACGCAGGTAGTCATACCCCAAAGGTCTTGTTCTTAATCACTGTGGTCCAGCTTTTAAGGCTGTGTGTTGATTACAAACAAGAATATTTTCAGTTTGTGGTTGCCATATGCTTTCCATGTGCTGAGAATGCATACCACTCTTTTATATTTATTAATCTTTATAACCATCTAAGGTAAATACTAATATCCCTATTTTATATATGAAGAAACAAGCAGGAAGATGTTTTGTGACTTGCTCAAATTTACATAATAACTGACAGAGCAAGAATTAGAACCCTGGTCTGCTGACTCCAGAGTTCTCACCCACATGCCCTTGTATGATACCTATCATACATCAGATGCTAGTATGTGGAAGGCTCTTGGCACATTTCAGTTACACTCAGAGCTTCTCCTATCAAACTGGACCCTTAAATTATCACATTGTCTCAGGTGTAGCCCTGTGGGAAAGGCCAGCACTTGCATTTGTACTTGTGGCTCAGCCTGAAATGAGAGCTGAGCTCTAGTTAGCTGAGCTTCCTGGAAATGAAATAAAAATTAGAAATCGATATGATTTTCATTACCTGATAAAAGGAACCACATCTAACAATGTATGTTATTTTTCTTTCCCCTGGAGTCAACAAATACATCTTGAAAATAAAAATGCCTTATTTCTCAGACATTACTAAGCTTCCGGTACAGTCCAAAGAGGATGACAATCCAAAATGTTTGAAGCTCAACCCTCAAGTGATTTTGTTACCTCAACTCCAACCTCCCAATCTATATTTCTTTGTAGAGGCAAGCGTGGGCAGGTAGTTTCAGCCTGATTGTGGACTGGCTTAATGAGAGACTAAGTAGTTTATTTTCAATTTAGCAAAAACTGAAAAGCTACTGAGCTTTGAAATAGTTATAAAATGACTGAAAACCTACTTTTGCAATACTGATTTCAAATTTCACAAAGAATGAAATCTATTTTTTTGGTGATGCATCCTATGTACCTAGAGCAGCGCCTGGCACATAGGAAGCACTCCACGTACTTATTCTTGAATGAATAGAAGTTGCTTAGAAAGTAGCCATGCATAAGCAGAATTAAACTTTTCTTCTAAATGTATGTTTTATCAAATTGTTACTTAGACATATGCTTAAGTTTATTTCTTTATTCCCTTTCCTCACTTAAAAAGAAACTAGAAATACATGAGGGATGGTTAAGAATGAAAAACAAAGGGAATATTTAATTTAAGAAATATAATTCTGTTTAAGTCATGTTTCTGTGAAAGATTTTGACACTGCTTGTAAGTTTGCTGTCCATAGCAATTTTCAGAAAAGTCCATGTGAAACAAAGTATTTCTCTCAATCTACTGAGTTTTAGAAAAAATACATTTACAAGCTTGGGCTTGGAATCTAATAGATTCTCCCACTACAATGGGTATAAATGCCAAGAGGCCTCTTGATTTCCTTCAACTCTTTAATCATGTTCTGTGATCATTTCTCTATGATTTTATTCCAAGCAGTTTTGCTTTAACAAATACTCACGTACTAACATAGAGACCTCGTTAGGTGGGCTAGTTCAGTGATTCTTAACACCTCACCCCACCTCAACCAGCAAGCCAAGATGTTCAAGTAGAGACACATAACAGTGGTGAAAGCTAGAGGTACACATGATTTTCAGAGTACAGTGTAAGACATCATTCTGTTCTTATCCTTTAGGAAAATCTTTACTAATTAGTTTAGAGAGAATAACTTTATAGGGATAAACATATATACGTTCTAATTATAAAATGCCACTTATAATTTGATAATTTTTATTAGTAGTAAATTAAAACACTAATGTCAGGAAATAAAATTGTGAAGTGTTTCTCTATCTTACCTAAAAATTAAAATGCTGAAGATTTTAAGTGAAGCAAAAATGGTGTCACAGTTTTCAATTTTATTGATCTTTTAAAAACTCATTATTTAAGGCTTTCTTAACTTTTCCACTTTCTGTTTCATTGAGTTTTGCTTTTGTCTCTACTATTGCATTCTTTGGACTTAATTTACTCCTGCTTTTTTAAAGATTCTTAAAGTGGGAACATAGGTCATTTTGTTTAGACCTTCTGTCTTTTCTAATACAAGCATTTGAAACTTCAAATGTCCTCTAAATGCTGATTTAGCCATATCTTACAAGTCTTTTTTCACTGGGTTTTTGTTTCGTTTTGTTTTGTTTTGGTTTTGGTGGTTTTTTTTTTTTTTGGTTTTTCTCCGGTACCAGGAACCAAACTCACGACCTTGCACTTGCCAGGCAAGCGCTTTGCCGCTGAGCTAAATCCCCAGCCCCTGTTTTTGGTGTTTTTTGAGACAGGTTTTCGCTATGCAGTTCCAGGTTGACTTTGAGCTCACTTTGTAGCCCAGGCTGGTCTTGAACTCGCAACAATCCTTCTGCCTCAGCCTCTTGAGTGCTGGGATTACAAGCGTGCACCACCACACCCAGCTAAAGTTTTTGATAAATTTTCATTATCACTCAGTTCAGAATGTTTTCTACTTCACCTTATGATTTCTTCTTTGACTTATAGCAATATGATTTCCAAACATTTGGATATTTTCCAAATATTTTATTATTAATTTCTAATTTAATTCTGATACAGTGAAAACATATATATATATAATTTCTATGTAATTTTCATCATTGTATTATGGCTTAAAGCAGTCTTTCTTAATGATCTATGTACCCTCAAAAAGAATGTTCATTACACATTGTTAAGGATATTTTATTTAAATATTTATAAAGCACAGCTGGTTGATAGTATTGTTCAAATCTCTTATACCCTTACCCATTTTTACCACCATTTTCTATTAATTATTGAAAAAGTAAGGCTAAGCCTTTCAACAATAATTGAAAGTGTGTATTCCTTACTTCAGTGCTGTAAGTTTTTGCTTCATGAAATTTGAAGGGTCATCATGAAGTACATACACATTAAGGATTTGTCTTTCCAGCTGAATTAACCCTTTTGTCATTAGTAAGTGTTGTGTTATTTTTTAGCTTTAATAATATTCCTAGTTTTGAAGTCTACTTTGTCAGATATTATTGTAACACTCAACTTTCTTTTAATTTTTGTTTGCATATTTTGTATTTGCAGTCATTTTGCTTTTAACTTGTTTGCATATTTATACTTAAAAGGCACATTTTTTAAACAATATAGACTTGAGTCTTGTGTTTTTATCTAATATGAAAATTTCTTCATTTTGATAGGAGTGTTTAATATTATTGGCATGTTTGAGGTTAAGCATAAATTTTTATTATTTTGTGGGACAATTGAGGATTTTTTTAAAGTCTTCAATGTTATCTCCTCTACTGGCTTAGCATATAATATATATGTATACATATACTGTTTGCACTAGAAATTATAAAATTTATACTTTAAGCATCATAGTGTACTATATATTGATACTGCTTTGCTTCATGTTAGATATAAGAACTTTCAACAATGTATGTTACTTACCTTTTCTTCTGCTTTTTGCTATTTTACTTTCACTTTCATAATAAACCTCACAGTTTACTGTTTTTATGATAATCATAAATTAATAAAATTAAGGCATGAGAAAAATCTATATTGCCAACATGCAGTATTTATAATTTCTAGTATTTTTAATTCCATTATATAGATCTGAGGTTTTGCGGGTGATTTCATTTTGCTTCCATCTGAAGAGTTTTTAAAAAATTGTTCCTTATACTGCCAAGTGTGGACAACAGATTTTCTCCGTTTTTGTCTAAAAATATCTTTATTTCATTTTCACTTTTGAAAGATATTTTCATTAGATATAAAATTCCAAATTAACAGTCCTCCCCCAACTTTTCACCACTTTAGAAAAATCATGCCACAGTATTATTTCAGATAAAAAGTAAGTAGAGCTTTTCACCATTGACCCACGGTATGTGTTGCCTTTTTTCCACTCTGATTGCTTTAAGGATTTTTCTTTTTATTTCCAATAATTAGGCTTGATATGCACAGATGTGGATTTCTTGTGGTAATCCTGTTTAATTTTTGAGCTTCCTGGATTTACAGCTAAATATTTCTCATTAAATTTGACCCCTTGGTTTTCAATAATTTTATGCCTTGTTTTCTTTCTCTCCTCTTTCGGTAGTCAGCTCAGTCTCACCAGTATTTGCCAAGTGGTCTTAGGTAAGAGGCCATGTTTTTTTTCTTTTTCTCAGACTTTTTTCTTTCCTTTCTCTGGTTTAGTTCCTACGGCCCTCATACCAACTCACTGATATTTTCATCTGTAAATATTTACTATGACCGATAAACTTCATGTTGTAATTTTTTAGTTCTGGAATTATATTTTGAATGGTTGTCATTTCTCTGTTGAAATTCTTCAATATACTTATGCAATCTTTTTAAGTTGTTGAATATAATAACTATAGTTGTGTTAACTATTTCGTCTCAATTCTAATGTGTTTATCTCTGGCGCCCTATCATTCATTCATGTTTTTACTTTATATTAGTCACATATCTATGTTTGTTTGTATGTGTACTAGTTTTTTGAATGCAAGTCATCATAGGTGATATGTTATGAATAATTTGTATCATAGTGTCTTTAAAGAACATTTAATTCAGATTTGGCAGGCAGTTAATTACTGATGGAATACACCAACATTTTAAAGTTTTATTAAACTTTGGTATGGAATAAAGAGCCAGTAAATTATTCCCATAGGCAAAATCAGGCTTGCCAAGTGTTTTTATGAATAAAGTTATATTAGAACAATTTGTGGGTATCCTGTATGTATTATCTATGGCTGTTTTCATTCTACAGTGACAGGGACAGGTAGTTGCAAGAGGGACTTCATGGCTTGCCAACCAGAAATATTTACTGTCTGGTTCTTTACAAAAAGCATTCCTTGACTTCTACCATAGAGTAGATTTTCCACAAAGAGCGACTTTCTAGAGCCTCAGTAGACTGTCCAGGGTGTTTACGGACATCTCTGCACTCTGTAATCAGAATTCCAATGTTCCCCAGCACTCTGTGACCCCCAAATCTGCATTCAGCTCACTGTTGCTTAGCAGCTACTCTGTGCCAAGCTATTTAAATACTACCCCGCATGCAGAGCTAAAGATTTGGTGGAAGATTTAAGGGGATTTTTCTGCAGACTTTCCAAATTCTTTTCTTCTACATCTCCTCCATTTATAATGTTCTGCCCCATGAATGAATTCCTACTAGTAATGCTAATGCTCCAGTCTTAATCCTCCTTGACCATACTTTAAGTAAAGGCTCAACCCAGAACACAAACATATTGTCATTGACATCTAAATAAACACTAATAGATGCCATCAACATACATGCAACACGTTTCAGAGGCTCTTACTTCCAAATTCAGCCCCCAGTGTGTACTTGTTTGATGACTAACCAGAATGTAAACCTACCAGGTTGTTAAATCTACACAACCTCAGACCCATGCTATGGGAAAATATGTAGATGTAGTAATAGGCAGATGTCTGGATTGACTTATTTTAAAATTTCAAGTGTCTGAAGGAAATAATAATGGAAAGGAACAGATAACTGCATCAAGTAATAATACATTCAAGAAAATACATTCAAGTATTGGAAAGGAGCACCTTATCTCTGCATGGTTTGAAAGTTCTTACCTCCAAAGTTGAATTATTTCCTTCTGCTAATCTCTTCATGATTATTCTTAACAGTCAACAGTATAAGTGGTTTGAATTTTCTTTAATTTTGTTTTGTTCTGCTTTTTAAATGTTTTCCTAAGGACAACTGGGTGTTTAATTCATCATGACCTTAAGATTCCAACTGGGGAAAACAGTGCTACTAAATAAATGCCATAAGATACCTTGTTAATTCTGTTTGCTTCTAAAATGGTTCAATAATAATTCATTAGATCCAATATGTATCTGGATCCTAAGTGAGTCTCTTTTTTTGTTTTTGTTTTTTGTTTGGTTTTGGTTTTGGTTTTTCTCCAGTACCGGAAACCAAACTCACGACCTTGCGCTTGCCAGGCAGGCGCTTTGCCACTGAGCTAAATCCCCAGCCCCTAGTCAATTTTACATAGTATGTACACAGATGAAGAAAGAAAAGGATTCTGAGGGCTTCTTGTAAGCTCTATCCACTATTTTCTACTGCTTATTTCTTAGAGCATATGTACGTTGACTTGGTTGTTAACCATAATGGAAACTAACTTCAGGCAGACTCCAGGGTCTGATTACAGTCTATCAATAAATTAAAAATGACATAAGCTTTTTTAAAATTTATTTTATTTTAAAGAGAAAAAAACAATGACAAAATAATAGCAAAGACAAAACCAAAACAACATGAAAACAATAAAAATGATACAGGATTTCAAAACAAGATAATAGGAATTAACAATGGTTGTTATATTACATATCGTTATTTTCAGTGAAGTTGCTCCGATTGCCAGATGTAAGAATGCAAGACTGATCAAACAATTAAAGAGAATAAAAATAATTTAAAAACATTAGAAGTGATACAGAGCTTCACTAAACAAGATGGTAGGAACTCAACAATGGTTGTTATATTACATACTGTTGTCTTCAAATTAGTTGTTCAGATTACCAGATATAAACATGCAAAATTGGTCAAGAAAAAAAATTTAAGCGTTAATTGTTCCTTTCAATAAACCAGTAGACATCAGCAGTATAACAATCCCAACCCAAATCCCCATCAATGAAGGAATGTATAAAAAAGATGTGGTATTTTTACACAATGGAGTATTACTCAGCTACAAAAAAGGATAAACTTGAGGCTTTTACAGGTAAATAGATGCATCTACAGACCATACTCATAAGTGAAATAAATCAGACCCACATGCGTAAACATCACATTTTCTCCCTGGTGCAAGAACCTGAAAGAGTAAATACAATTCAAAATGTACAATAGATCTTGTGAAAGGGAAAGAAATTGCTCAAAGGGAAGGGACAACTGGGATGAGGGAAAGGAGAAAAGAAAGAAAGAAGGAAGGGGAAAACATATATATGTATATATGGACAAGGATATAAGCTCTTTGAAGGCCCAAATGTATTCAATTTGTAGCTGCTCACACATGCCCATCCTTCTTCTTTACACAGCATCGTACATAGTTATTTAAAAAGTGCTTTCTGAGCAATTACCTGAAGTACTGCTCCTATGATATTTATAAAAGGAAGGTATGAACAAAATCATTTTCAATTTCTTTGAAAATACTTGAACAAAATGGGTCTTTATTACTCATTTCATTAAAAAGACAGATGTATAATGTTAAATGCATCCATTAAAGAATGAAGACTTTAAAAAAAGCTCAATTATTTTAAAATATTAGGTAACCATCAGATTCAACAGAAATGCTAAACCAACTATTAATGCAATCGTTCTCTTTGATTGCACCTACACTCATTTTGAATATCACTATGGAAACCAATGAAACTGTCCTTAGTGACACATAATGGGAAGTTTAAAAATACATTTTACCATCACCTGCAAACAATAGCCTCCAAATCAAAAGCTCTAGAAAAATTTTCTGTCTTTTAGAGTCTTAAACATAACTAATATCTCTCAGTTCCTTAGCAAAGAGCAAGAAGTTACTTTTGACTTAAAAATTTGATTCTCTTTTTTTATAATTGTTTATTGGTACAATTTAGATGTGCTTAATATCACATTCATCATAGGCAATTTGTACGTGTACATGATATATTTGAGTTCCTCTCTTTTCCTGTTTGCTCCAAAATTTATTCTCTATATTTCTTTAGACTGGGATAAATGTGAATAAGCATGCACTTTTCCCTGTTTGCCTTTCTGATTATTCTCAACCAAGACAGGCATAATTGTTACCAATCAGCTGAGGGTCCTTTTCCTCTGTTCAGATGGAAATCATGAATCCACAAAGTGCAGCTCTGCTAGCAGACCTGCTGTCCCCAGATGATACCAGATAGTGCTGGATACCAACAGTTAACACAGCCAGCTGTTGACCACTGCTGCTGCCAGCTGCCAGTTGTGTCAGACATCACAGGTTAACTCTGCAGGTTGCTGGTCTCTGCCACTGAGTTTCATCACCTGCTGGTCTCTGGAGCTTTCCAGAGGTAACAGCCCCTTGTGTTTACTGCTCTTTGCTTTCAACTGACTGCTCCATCCACACTATTCAAGATGAGAATCCCAACTATATTTACAGGGCTTTTGAAGCCCATATTACCCAAGAAATAAGTCAAGAGCAGATTTACAGGAACATCAGAGTTAGTTTTTATTTTATCCTGAGCTGTAGCGTAGGAAGGTCAATACACTGAAGGGAGTATTCTTAGACTAATCCTAGAAGTATATGCTGCTTATATAGCAGCAGCAGGCCTGTGATTAGTCCAAGTTCAGGCCCATAACTGGTAGAGGGCTCCAAGAGAGCCTTCTGTGTCATGACCATAATCCAGTGAGGGGACAGGGCTGAAACCAGAGAATCTTTAGGAAGGCCTGCTATGGGTGGTTGGGAAAGTTAACAATGGGCTCAGATCCCTCCCTCCTTGATCTTTTCCATGTCACGTTTCCCACCCTCTTCTTCAAAAAGGCAACAGTAGCTTACCCAGTGGCAGGAGTTGGAGAAGGGCACCATGCTGACAGTTAAGTTGCCCTCGTGTTGGAGAGGCAGTAGAAGAGAGTGGTTACTAGATATCCAGGGAGGAAATCCAGACAAGCTGTCCTAGTTCACAGACTGAGGAAGCAAAGGAAGTTGCAGGGAGGGGTAAGCTATGCCCTGCCTCAGCCAGCAGGGAGAAATGGGAACGTCAAGTGCTTCTCTTTCGTCTCAAAATGAGAGCACATTGGGATCAAAGAGAAGGGTCATCTGCGTTCAAGTTATTCCAAACTTGTCTGACACAGGAAATGATGCAAATATCAGGAGAAAATGGTTATGTTTATTGAAGAAACTGCATTTAGGAGTACACTTGATGTCAGTTCATTTTCTTTTTTATACAACTGAATGGGATCTGTTTGAGAGAGAAATGAGTGGGCTTGTGGTTTTATCTAACACTTGAGGTAGGTGAATGCAATCTCCTTGCTTGCCAGAGGGCAAGAAATTGTACTCCAAATGTCATTCCATCTAGCTGAGGATGTGGGATGTGGAATAAGTGTATTCATGATGTTTACCAATGCTGAACAAAGGGATAGATGAATATGAATAAATAGGGGGAGGGAAGGGAGACAGGGGATATAAAAAATTAAGAGGTGTTATGTTCGTGTACCAACTCCCAAAAATGAATGTAATCATTATGTACTGCAAATATATGCTAATACAAATTGGAAAAGTGTACAAACAAATAATAAATGTCCATTCTTAGTAAAAATTTACTGACAAGGCCCACATTTCACTAAGCACCTGGGACAAAATTTCCACATATAAACAGGCGAAAATGAAAGGATCCATTGCTATCTTAGCTACTGATGACCTAGCCCAAGGCTTTTAACCTTGGCTGCAATTGAAAAAACTATAATGAGTTATAATCCACACCTCCTGAAAATTGGATTTAAGTGGTCTAAGGTACGACTCAAGTGTCTTTTTGAAGAATTCATTTGCAAATCTTCTCTTTGAAAAGTGCTTATTTAGACTAAAGAATCCACTTTTGTAGCTTAAAGGCCAAGAAAATGTCCATACAAGGTCCACTTTCCTACTGCAATTCTTTCTCTGCACACACAAGAACCCACAATTCCACTGATGTGAACTGTGCTATTTCATGCCAAAGTAGGGTGAAACTTCTAAGCATAATTGCTCTTAAAGGTCAGCTCTTGAAAATCAAAGGCAGAGTCATTTTATTCAAAGCAGCACCACTACTCTCCCAGTCTAATCTCTGACACACGAGGCCTTGACATTTGGTCAAATCATCAGTCCAGATGAGATACTTTCTTGTGATGAGTTGATTCCCAGAGTTCCTTTTAACGGTGACTATCAACTCCCTTGATCGTGACACACTAATTCATTGAGTTTTCTTAAACCACTCTGAACTTTTAGCAAAAGACTTTGAGGTTTGCATTACAGAGATTTTGATAATTATATTCATATATCAACCGTAGATTTTTCTCTCCAAATTAAAACAAATGAAAAAACACTTTGCTTGTAAAATAGGGTTACTCTGCATAGAAGCATTACTAGTTGTTATGATTTAGATCTAAAATGTCCCACAAAAGTCTCACGTGTTCAGAGGTGAGGCTTCCTGAAGGAGATTTGATCACAGAGACTCAATACTATGGTCGCCAAATAAATCAATGGGGAATATACCTCAATATTTTTATTCTAGATCCTTATGAAATCAAGAAAGCATTCTAATATTCTTTTGTCCTTAGTATATTTGCCTTATTTTTTTAAATTAAAAAGACAATTTGTTAAATAGCACTAAACAAATAAAATCTCTAAAACAGAAATCTAATTTCTACAGCTCTTAAAATAGAGAGTATTTGCCGCTTTTAAATGATAATTCTCATAAAAAAGCAAAACCAATCTTTAAAACAAAGCTTGGAACATTCCCTGCTTCAGTTTGTTATTGATATACTCAGTTGGTCAACTACTGTATTGGTTATTTTCCCATCACAGGGACAAAATATACCACACCAGTAACTGAAAAGTGGAGAGGTTTATTTGGCTCAAGATTTTAGAGGATTCAGTCAATAATGAGCTGGTTTTGAAGGAGGAAGTGGCATGGTGGAAGGGCATGGTGAAGGACAGCTCCTTAGTGTGCGGCATCCAGGAAGGAGGAAGGGAGAGGGGAGGAAGGTGGGCGAGAGAGGGAATGGAAACACAATGACCCACATCTTCGGACCAGGCTTCCCCTCCTCACAGCACATCCGCTAGGAAATCCTCAGTGGGTGAACCCACTGTGAGGACTGAGCCTCTGTGATCAAATCTCCTTCAGGAAGCCTCACCTCTGAACACGTGAGACTTTTGTGGGACATTTTAGACCTAAATGGTAACATCTAGTAACGCTTCTATTCAGAGTAATCATATTTTAACAGAAAAGTGGTTTCTCATTTGTTTTGATTTGGAGAGAAAAATGTACAGTTGACATATGGGTATAATTATCAAAAAGAGAGAGAGAACATATTTCTGAGAAAGTTATATTCATTTCATAGTAGTTCATGACAACAACACTAAAGAAATTTCAGATTAGATTTTTATTTTTCCATTTCACTTTGTAATGATTTTATGCAGACATAATGATGTTGCTAAGCTGATTGCAACCACTTTTGCTTTTACTATACCATTCAATTTTACTAATTTTAATTAATTGACTGAAGTTTTAAAAAGTACCAAATTAGCGAACACATTTGCTATCACTGGAGCAGCTACTATGTGAATTAAATGATAAATATCTAAGGGACACATAATCTTCCTATTTTAAAGTTCTAAAAAATCTGGGAAGGAAGACAAAATGAACATTTGGTTCTTAAAAGCATCAGTCACCTAAAACAGACATGTAACTATCTTCTAAATAGCAAAGAAGGTTTCGGAAACATAATTTGTAAAACCCCTTTGAAAGTAGAACTGAGGTAGAGATTGCACTTTCTTACTTCTGCTTCTGTTACATTTGGCTTCTGTGGCAACCTTAGTGTGGTGTGAGGCCCTGTGTGATTCATGGGAGCTGAGGGGCAGGGCAGGGAGCACCCCTTTTTCCTGGCATGAAAGGGAGTTGGCCCTGCACAGCTGGGGGCTGGCCACAGAGGCAGCAGCTTCCTGACTCAGTTCATTCCTCGGCACAGCCTTACACCATTGTGGCAGTGCCCTTAGGTGGCCACGAAGGTTTAGTCTGGGTCCAGCGCTCCCCAGGTTAGCAGACTCACAAAAAAGAGTCCCAGAAGGAAACCAAAGTGTATTTCTTTAGCCTTCTCTATGATCCTAAAACCACTTAATACCTTTTAAAAAGTCATTTTCTATTTTTTGTTTTTGTTACTGAGTATTAGCAGACACACCACATATAAATATCTAGCAACTATAAAATCCACTGTCAAATTATATTTTGTTTAAATTGGCTACTGTGAATCGTATTCTGTGTAACTGAACACTGATGAACACATTCACTCTATGTTATTATGTGGTTGATGCAGAGCTTTTTAAAAATATTCTATTGGCTTTCTGACAGAACAAACCAGGTTCATTTTAAACTAACCTATTCACATACTTCCGTAGGACCAATGTAGCCCAATGCTGAACACATAATAAATATTAATACACATTTTAAAAGTCAACTAGCTTAGTATGATAATTTTTTCAAAGATTTTCATTGTTTTCATACAGTGAAAAAGCCAGACTTCAAGAATCTATTATCTGCTATAATAAATATGTACTCAAGCTATTTGTTTTGCTTATTTCAATAAGCTTTCAAATCTGTATAATGAGAAATTCTGTAAACATACCAAAAAAACCTTCAGGCTGTCTAACATGCCAGTAAGATGCATACTTTCTTTACACATTTTCATATTACAAGCTTTTAAAACACTCTTGTAAGGAATTCTCAGTTATTACTTAGAGTTTTCATGGCTGCAAGTTACGGTAGCAAAATTCAAAGTAATTTAAACAAAAGAAATCAAGCAAAATTATAAAACATTAACTAAACAAATATGCAGGTAGAATTCTTCATTGGCTTATGTGACTGTCCTTAGCCAAATATCTGTATGCAAGGCTTCAAATGATGCTGATTGCCTGATTTCTTTTCCTTAGGTGAATAGATGTTCTCTATGTCACAGATAAGATTGCTGCCAGCAGTCCAAGATGCACTTCTTACTAGCTATTCATTTCTGCAAGGTAATGAATGTCTTTCCTTACTTCCCTGGCATAAAAAATATCTGGAAGAGTCTAACTTGGCATAGCTTGAGTTATACATAATCTCTGAATATCCTTGAAATATAAAGTACTTTAAATGGTTAGGTCTAAGTCAAGTGCCCATTTCTGAGGTTAGGAAACTCTTAACTACCTCCAAACAAAACAGTTACTTGTAAAGGATATGTTAGTTTCAAAGCAAAAGATCAGTTTCATAAATTGTTTCACACAAGTAACATATTAATCTTCAAAGTTATCATTGTGGAGGTAAAATGGAATCATAGTACTTAAAGAAACCCTAAATACTCCTGCTGAGTAAAATTAGTTTCTTCTTATACTTTTTTCAGTAGTGCAAGGAATAGTTTATATTTACAAGCTTTGTTCTACTTGTTTGTAACAGTAGAGAACTATTCATAGAGAGGTCCTAATCTACAGAAGTGTTCCTAAGTACATTTTGACTAATTCTACTATAGGTTTCAAAGGAAGATATTTTATTATCAAGAGAAGTTATATATATCTTTCTCTCTCTCTCTCTCTCTCTCTCTCTCTCTCTCTCTCTCTCTCTATCTATCTCTCTTATATCACATATATCATATGTATCTATATATAACATATATGCCCAGTGTATGCAATTTCAAAAATCATTGCATTTGCTACACATAAAATTGATATTACATTCTCCCATTCTGAAAATCAAGCCACCACAAGAGCCTATCCTTTTTTTTTTTTTCTTTTTGGTGCCAGGAATCAAACTCAGGACCTTGCACTTACCAGTCAGGCACTTGTGCCACTGGCCCCCCCATCCCATTACTGCATTTAATTCCAAGTTCAAAATATCTGAGTAATGTACATGACTCATTAGTTAGTAGAAATGAAAAGTTATTCAACTTTAACTTATTAATAAGCCCAGTCAGCAAAACTCCAACAAAAGTTCCCATTTGGAGATAAAAGCTGAACAACCCGTAGATGTCCTCAGTCCATAGCAGTAACCATATATCCTTGGAGGGGGAAAACAGAAAGTCCCTGGTGAGGCAGAGTGAATTGACTCTGGCAGAGAGAATTTCTTAGCTAATCCAGTTGCTCTCAATTTCTCTCCCTGAGAGCAGCTCCATTTTCTATCACTTGATGAATGGCCTCATACATGAGGGGCATTTGAGAGAATTCCTCTCTTGGAAAATGTTCCATTTTAATAGTTCCTGTTGGTGTAGCCTCAGGAAACTGGAGACGGACTCTTGAGTTTGAGCAGCCGGAAGACTGGTCACCAGCTTGGGTTTTCTCTGGCTTCCCCACTCCCTTAATGTCTCTCCTTATATGACTGAACTAAGTTCTTGAAATACCTCAGGTTAAAATCAAAACCGAGATATGATACTTGAATCTAACCCCTACCTTACATCTTTTTCTTTTATTTATAGCTGATGTCTACATTTACCCTTATGTAATATGGTCATCATGCTCTATTAATCTGAACCAATGGCCTATATTCCATCTTATATTCATGCTTTATCCCATTATACAGTGCCTTATAGTGAAGATAACTCCCCCCCAGGGGCTCAGAATGCTCAGTAAAGTGTTTAAAGACTATTAAAACCAAAACCAAAATTCACCCAGTTCTGTCTCTTCCTCGTCTCAATCTTATTTTATTTTCCTCTGTGCTTCTTGATTCCCTATCTTTTTTTATATTAACTTTTAATAATGGATCAGAGAATTTAGCTTTTTCAACCCCCAAAGGTCAATGTTATCTGACTGTCATAGGTCATGACTGTCGGGCCTTTAGCAGTAAAGACTTTCCTGAACATGATTACTTGCTAGGCTTGTTTCCAGATGCGTAAAGTAAGCATTAACTGTTTCTTTCAATGAAACAATAGAAATTAGTAGTACAATTATCTTAGCTATCTTGTGTATATATATATATTTTCCCTCTCTTCTTTTCTCCTTTCCTGCATCCCAGTTGTTCTTTCCTTTTGAGCAGTTTCTTTCCCTTTCACAATATTTATTGTACCTTTAAGATTTTATGTACTCTTTCAGGTTCTTACTCTAAGGAGAAAATACAATGTTTACACATGTGGGTCTGATTTATTTCACTTATGAGTATGGTCTCGAGTTGCATCCATTTACCTATAAAAACCTTGAGTACATCTTTCTTTATAGCTGAGTAATGCTCCATTGTATAAAAATACTACATCTTTTTTATCCATTCCTCATTTTATGGGCATTTGGGTCGTTTCCATCCAAGATTTATCCATTATAAATAGTGCTACTATGAACATGAATGCACATATATCACTGTGGTATGATGTTTTCAGTTCTTTTGGGAAAATACACAGAAGGGCAATAGCTGGATTGAATGGGACCTCTAGTCCTACTTTACTGAGGAATGTCCAGACTGATTTCCACAGGGGTTTCACCAATAGACAATCCCACCAACAGTGGAGAAAAGTTCCTTTTTCCCTATACACCCCTGGCATTTGTTATTGGTTGACTTCTTGATGATAGCCATTCCTTCTGTGGTGAGATAGAATCTCAGTGTTGTTTTAATTTGCATTTCTTGAATGACTAATGATGTTGAACATTTTTTCATATATTCATTTTCCATCTGTATTTTTTCATCTGAGAAGTATGTATTCATCTCAGATGCCCATTTTTGGATTGGATCTTTTAATTTTGGAGGCCTGATTTTTTTTAATTGTTTATATGTTCTAGATAGAAATCCTTTATCAGAGGAACAGTTGAATGAAATATTTCCCAATTCATGGGTTTTCTTTTTATTCTGTTGGTGATTTCTTTGGATGTGCAAAAACTTTTCAGTAAAATGAGGTCTCAGTGGTTGATTCTTTGAAGTTTTTTCTGTGCATTTTTGTTTTTGTTCATGAACTCTCTGCTTACCTCTATGTCTTCAAGACTTTGACCTACTTTCTCTTCCAGTAGACTTACTGTTTCTGCTTTAATATTTAGATCTTTGATCCATTTTGACTTTAGTTTAGTGTGTGGTGATAGACATGGGTCTAGCGTTAGTCTTTGGCATGTGCAGAGCCAGTTTTTCCAGCACCATTTATTAAAGAGGCTATCTTCCAGTCAACGTGTTTGGCCCCTTTGTCATAGATAAGGTGGCTGAGTGTGTTTGTGGTTGTGCCTGCATCTTCCATCTATTCCCTTGGTCCTCAGGTCTGTTTTATTGCCAGTACCATGCTGATTTTATCACAGTAGCTTTGTAGCATAAGTC
The DNA here is from genome assembly GCF_000276665.1 of Chinchilla lanigera. Taxonomy (NCBI): domain Eukaryota; kingdom Metazoa; phylum Chordata; class Mammalia; order Rodentia; family Chinchillidae; genus Chinchilla; species Chinchilla lanigera. The sequence goes on from NW_004955417.1 coordinate 3,507,298, forward strand.
AGGGATTATGATGCCTCTTGCCTTGCCTTTGTGACCCAAGATTGTTTTTGCTATTCTGGGTCTCTTCTGGTTCCAGATGAATTGTAGGAATATTTTCTCTAGATCTCTGAAGTATTTTGATTAAAATTGCATTGAATCTATATAAGAATTTTGGGAGTATGGCCATTTTCACAATGTTGGTTCTTCCTATCCATGAGCAAGAGCTATCTTTCCATTTTCTGAAATCCTCTTTGATCTCTTTTTGCAGAGTACTGTAATGTTCACTCTAAGGTCTTTTACTTCTTTTGTTAGATTGATTCCTAAGTATTTCA
>NW_004955417.1:3507893-3569189 GCF_000276665.1 Chinchilla lanigera
GTTAAATAAGAGTGATGACAGTGAACATCTTTGTCTTGCTCTTGCTCTTTTAAAGTGAAAGCTTTTAGTTTTTGTCCATGTAGTATCATGTTGGCTGTTGGTTTGCCATAGATGGCTTTTATCAGATTGAGGTAAAGACCATCTATTCTGATTTTCTGTAGTTTTTTTTTATCATGAATGAGTGTTGGACTTTATCAAAAGCTTTTTCTGCATCTACTAAGATGATCATGTGATTCTTGTCTTTGGTTCTGTTGACATTGTGTATTACATTTATTGATTTGCATATATTGAACCATTCTTCCATTCCTGGGTGAATCCAATTTGGTCATGGGGTATAATTTTCTTGATGATTTGATGTATTCTATTTTCCAGAATTTTATTGAGATTTTTTGCATTTATGTTCATTAAGGAGACTGGCCTATTGTTCTCTTTTTTGGTTGGGTCTTTCTCTGGTTTTGGTATCAGGGTAATACATTCCTCCAAGGATGAGTTAGGGAAAATTACTTCCCTTTCTTTTTCACTAAAGAGTTTGAGAAGAAATGGCTTTAAATCTTCTCTAAATTTCTTGTAGAATTATTTGCCAATTTTTTACAAAAACATCCAAAGAAAGATTCAATTTGTCTAGTTTATGTTAGTTGTCATTAGAGAACTAATTATAGTGACCAGAAACAGGAGATAATTTCAATGATTGGTTGGATCTGGTTATATTCAGGCCCTATAGATTTGGATGCAATGCAAAATTGGCCCCAATTAAATATTCTAGAACAGATTTTCTTAAGAAAGAGGAAGTCTAATTCTGGAAGCCAATTTTTGTTTCACAAAAATATGTTGGTTATATGAAAATTAATAAATATGTAAGATATTGTTTGTATATATAAAGTCTAGATTGTGCAAAATTAATCTGAAAAGTAAAAGAATTTATTGTGATATTGTTCCATACTCTATTCTGTATTATTTTATGTACAATATTGTTCTGTATTTTATTATTTGAAACTGAAAACATTGAAATTAATAAAAATCTTGTTTTAAATGTTTTAGTGTCTCATATATGATGAAAAAATTTTTTCCTTTTTTACAAGACATTATTCCTCATATTCACTAGGAAATGAGATAAAAGGGAAATATTTATTTCATCCAAATAATTAATTCATTAAGTACACATTCATTCATTCATTCATTAAGATACACATGTACGGGGGCTGGGGATTTAGCTCAGCGGCAAAAGCGCCTGCCTGGCAAGCGCAAGGTTGTGAGTTCGGTTCCCGATACCAGAGAAAAACCAAAAAAAAAAAAAAGATACACATGTACAGTATCACACTTAAATAAAGATGATCTAAAGTATATTCTAGTTTTATGCTGCTTAAAATAAATCCATGATCTGTCAAAAATCATTACTGATTATTCAGGTGTTATTAGAATACAGATTTTTTAAAGCAATATTTAAAAATTCTTAACAATAACATTCAATTTGTGAGATACAAATGGTTTTACCAAAGTAAAGAGTTATTCTGTACTATTGCACAGAACAGTATTAGACCCTCTTGAATGTTATGGATGCTCCTCAATGCCAGCATGGTCTCAGGATCTTTCTTTCCTACCTCTAGCAAGAGATGTTCTCTTCAGTGGTGGCAAACCTATGCCACGTGTGCAGCAGCAGGCCTTTTGTTATCATCAAATGGTCTAAAAGGTTTGCCATCCCTGTTCCTGACCCTCTGCCAGTGTTTGGAAGGATGACATACAAACTCATATACTTTCTTACATTTAGTTAGTTATCCTGTCAATAATGGAAATTAAATGTGTAGTTTTTTATCTTAGAAAATTGCAGCTCCCTAAAATATATTCTTTTATTTATGAAAAAGTAGAAAATAGATGTTCATTTCACAGCTGGTAGCTTCTGTCATAGTATGTTAAACTCTGATTCACTTTACACACAAGCATATAACCTACCACAACTAACTACCAAAGATTGGTGAAATCCAGTAAACTGTAGATTTATGTGATTTGACACTTTCCATGTAATTGAAAACATTGTCATCATTAATACTAGAACTTTTGCCTAAAATTATTTGCTTCAGCTGCGCATATACTGAAATTAGAAAAAGACAAAGATGATTAGCATGGACCCTGTTCAATAATGACATAAAACTCATGAAGTGACCATAATTTTTCAAGAGAAAAAAATGAATGTTGAGATAGATATGCTTCATCTGATTTAAATTACACAATATGTACATGTATTGAAACATCACATAATATCTCCTTAATAATAATATAATGATAATACATAATAAAAAGCTCTGGAGGCATAGTTCAGTGCTCCCTAAGTTCAATCTCCAGTCCAGAAAGAGAAAGAGAAAGAAAGAGAGGTATGATAAAGTTTGAATGAACCTTATACTTTATAACAGGTCAATAATTTAGCAAGATTAATATAACATTTTTAGGAAATGGCATAAATTTTATTTTAAAACTTTTAAATTAATCCAGAAAAAAATTTTGGCCAAAGGGAAAAAAACCAAAAACTACAATAAATTCCCCATTAGACAGAACAAATGTTCACATTTACAGAGTAAACTGTGCTTTTAACCAGTGACTGAAATATTCCTACCTTCTTCCACTGAGAGCAGAATGATTGCTTTCTCTGGTTGGCTGAATTAGGTATCTGCCTTAGTCAGCTTACGGGGTTAATTAAGATTGTTATAAGGTGTCTTTAAGGAGAGATAGTTCCCTGATGAGATCCCAGGTGGAAAGAAAGGACGAGATCTAACAGGTGTCTGAGAATATACAAGGGCTGGTGAGCTAGAAAAAATGAGGCTACCAAATTTGTAAAGTGATACTGTTTGTACCTCTGACTCTTTTCTAATACAAGCCATAGTATATTTAAAATTATATAAAAATAAGTTATTATTGTCATTAGAACTAGAAACTAATGGTAGGGAGTTCTTCCAAATTTCACATGCCCTTATTTCTTCTTTTGCTTCTTTTATAGTTTTAATCATTTGTACCTTATGAATGAGGTAGCTCAGTAAGAAGTGCTCTTTATGTACTTCCCACTATTTGAGAAGCATTTTTTTTTTTTGCTTCTCAGGAAAAATTGTACTAAAAAGAGGTACAAGGCCCATGTTTGTTCACACATTTAATGATCAGGATTAGTTTCAGGTCATCACTGGTAATATGAATTATAAGGAGAAGAATTCCAAGATCTCAAGAGGCAATTAAAAATGGATATAAATTTTTGTCCAGAAAATAAAAAGAAATTACAATGAATTACTTTCAGTCCACCTTTGTATCTCAAACTCTCTAGTTTCAGTGGCCCACTTACCAGATCTACGCAATCTTAATGACTACTTTGCAGAGAAGCAACATTAAAATTGGTCAGTGATCTAAATTGCTTTCCCACAGTATTAACAAGAGTGCTCTTTATGAAGTTCAGTAAAGTAAAACTTAAAATAGAAATATATATTCACTTAACAGAACTTTGTATCTTTGAGTAAAATTGTAAGTGGTCTTCTGAAGTCCTATAATTATCATTAGGGATAAGGTTTAAGAACTATTCAATTGGAATCCAGGTTAGCTCTCCATAAAGATTTAGCAGTGCCACTTATAGCTATCAGGTACATGGACAAAGGATGTCATGTTGAAATTAAATATGTACAGACTGGCAGGAGGGATTAAGTAACATCAACGCTATCTTATTGGGAAAAAAAGATTCACCATAGAAAGCTGTTGTCGTTTGTGTCAGATGTCCCCACGAAGCCTCATGCAGTCATGGGGGCAGGCTTTTCACTGGTGGCTGAATTGAGAGTTTATGATTGATTGATTCATGGTCCAATACTGGGATTATGGGTGTGAGTACTGCACTCACTCTAGGGCAGGTAGCCTGCATACAATATAAAGGATAAAAAGAGGTTTGCTCTTTCCCTCCTCTCATTGATTTTGGTATCTTCTGCCCTTATGAACTGCCTCTTTGCCTCACCACCCTACCTTGGAACCAGCCATTTATGGACTGAAACCTTTACAAACTGTGAGTTAGATAAACCTTTTCTCCTTTAACTTTCAGTGTCAGGTATTTTATCTCAGCAATGAGAAAAGACTAAGACAGAAGTAGTTAACTCCTGCTCTGAAACTGGTTGTAATACCCATACAGAGCACTTGAAAGGCCTCTGCAGATGGGCTTTGCACTATGGTCTGACATTGGCTGGTCGTGTGATTTGGAGCGTGATAGTACATCACAACATTCACAACTGGAAAAGACAAACCATCTCATTTTATAGGTTACAAAGAATATGCACAAGAAATTCATAAAAGAAGAAATACAAATGTAAAATAAATACATAAAAGTGTTCAACCTTACTAATAATGAAATCAAAATGCAGATTAAAATTAAAATAGTAAGGGTACTTTATCTCTATCAGGTTATCCATTTTAAACAATTTTAAAATGTTGAAGGTGAGATGAAATGGTCACCCATAGACATAAAAGGACACATACAATTTGGAGGAACTATCTGCCATTATTTACTAGTTTTAATAATAATAATATGAATTTTATACAGTTTTAAATACAAGGGTAAAAATGTAAAGTACCATAATATCTAGAAACTGTTTTCTTTCCTCAGGAATGAAAATGAACTCCAATTTTTTGCATAGTAATTTACATTTATGTTGGTTAGAATTAATCATATACATATTTTTATTAGACCATTTTTCACAAATAGTTGTCTACTTAGGTGTATCAAAGGTTCACTGTTTAGATTTTCAATAAAGTGTCACTGTCCCCTCAAAAAAAAGAAGAAAGAATAGAAATGCCAAAACATCCTCAGAGCAGCAGGGGAGTCCTGGCTGCCTTCACTGTGGCTATTTTTAGCTGGCCCTGCTTCTGTGGACGGGGTCAGCGGGAATGCCAGGGGCAAGATGATGTCCTTGGCAGAAGCAAGACAGGCTGTAGCAATGTCTAAATGAAGCTCTGCCTAAATAATTCAAAGTGTATATAATGAAGTACTTCTTATTTTTGCAGAGATTGCTCTGTGAATTCTTAAAAATCACAAGGTCTGAAGTTAAGAACAGACTACATATGTCCTTGATAAATTGAAAGGAGCATGAGCATAAGCACTATCACACTCTTCCATGCAAGAATTTTGGTAGGCACATGGTGCTGATGGGGGACATGCCATGAAGGTTGGTGTTCACTGGAGCTTTACTTGGAAAGATTGTGTAAGCATCAGAACATCTGTACTAAAGTTCACTGCTCCCAGCAAGATCAGAAGGAAATCCTGAACTCCACATCAAAGGAATCGCTCAGAAGTTTGAGAGGAATTAATCTTTGTTTCTTAAGTTCTCATTATTATTACATGGAATTGCTAGCATTGATACATTCTTCTAAAACACACTGCTTTATTATTTTCTCTTGTATTTGCTAAAGAATTCAGGTAATAATTATATGTTTCTTGAAACCAGGTAAATGGTAACAGACATGTAATTTATTCATTTATTTATTTATTTTTGGTTCTGGGAATCGAACTTAGAACCTTGCACTTACCAGGCAGGTGCTGTTGCCACTGAGCTATATCACCAGCACTGACACGTAATTTAATATGCTCAAACAGAAGTCCAGCACTGACTGGGACCTGCTGTTAAGGTTTCAAAGTTTCCTCCAAATTGTAAGTTCAATTACATTGTTGTTCCCTGTTCCTCATTTGTACCCTAACTTCTCCAGTTCTGATTACCAGGACATCATCCACAGGTCTAATCAGTCTTCTGTTTTTCCACTGTCTTTTACATAAGATTTGTTCTAGAAATCTCTGTCATATTTCATGCATCTCCAAAGATAGACCTCAGACAGAGGTAGGATAGAAGAAATAAGATAGGTACAAAGGAGAGAAGGAAAATTGTAACTTTAAAATTCTGCTTTTAAAATGACTGCAACTTGAGGACACACAATTATTCAAGGTAATCCATATCTGTGTCCCATGGCTTTCTTCCCTAGACTCGTGTGTGTGTGTGTGTGTGTGTGTGTGTGTGTGTGTGTTTCCAGACCCAATACATCCAAGTCTCTTAAAGATCCTACTGAGTCTGTAAATTACCTAGTCAATAAGATAAAATACAAAAATCTTACCTGAAGCTCAAAGATACAACACTTGCCCAGTGTTCTATTGCCTGGCTTGAATATCAAGCACTCAGCACCAGCTAAAACAATAGCAAAATGCAATAGATTGGGTCTATAACTTTCTCATGTAAAATGGGCCTTTCACCAGCAAATGAGCCCTTATTTTTCCACCTCTCAGTGAACCACCACATTTCTCCTGTAAGTTGAGCCCAAGCATCCTATAGATTCATAAGTTCCACAAGTTTCTCCCCTCAAAAAACACATGTATATTCCAAGCTCCAGACCATAATGCACCTCTCTTGAGCCCTCAGTCCTATTCTGTCTGAATGTGTACCTTCATTCCACCCAATAAAACCTTTCTACACCATCACTGACATTAAAATTCTTTTTTGTGATGACAGTCAAAAGCTTAGTCTGTGGACTGAGTCAAGGTTCCCACCATCTCCTTGGGAGAACTCCATAGAGCCACTAAGTGACAAGATTCACCTAGCAGGTATTACCACATTAATCTGGATTTTTTAAGTTCAAACAGTATAGACACTAGGCAGTTGTTTATTTACTGACTCTGGTTCTGAAAAGGTCCAGTCTTTCCTGACTGAACTCAGTATGAACCCCAAACTGCAGGTGAAAATGTTTACTACTGTCCCCTAAACATCAGGTCTGCTCAGAGATCAGAGCCAATATCTATTCAAATAGTCTCTTTTTAAAATCATTTTTCATAGGTCTTTCCCCCAAAGACTATAATTCCATCTATTTCTTTTGTTGATTCATTGAGCAAATCAACTCTTTACACCAAACCTTTATACCAGTTTCCTTCAGGCAATGTTCCTACTTTCCTACCAGCCTACTTTGCTCTTTTTTTCAGTCACATCCACTCACTTCTATCTCCTGAAGTTCCTCTCAGACCCTGGTGTTGGGGTTTATCATGCCACTGACACTTCCCAGGTCTTTTCCTAGCTTGATGCAGACCCTGTTCATCTCATGTAGCCATTTACATTTTCAGTAATTTTTCCTAATAAGTTGGTCAGAACTCCTTTGATAAGCAGGATTCTTCTATTTGCTCTTCTATTTTAAACACAACTACTTTAGTGGCTCTGGAATGTCCTTTATGGCCCATATGTTAAATGTTTGTTCCCCAGGTTGTCAGATTGGAAAAGTGGTAGACATTTTAAGAAGTGGAGCTTAATGGGAGTACTTCTGGACATTGGGGGCATGCTGTTGAAGGGATGATGGGAGCCTCCCATTCCTCTCTCCCTGCTTCCCGCTGTCAAGAACAAGAAGTTTGCTGAGTCAATGCCCTGATGTGTTGCTTCATCAAAGGACCAAGAGCAACTGGGCCAATTGACTACAGACTGAAAACACCAACACTGCAAGCCAAGACAGCCTTTTCCTCTTGCTAAGTTTATTTACATCAGATCTGCTTTATAGCAATAGAAAGCTGACTAACCCAAGGGCTCTCTTCCCTTTTTACCATATCATCTGCAAAGGATCTTCCTTTGATTCAACCAGGGTTTTTTTCTCTAGCTTTGCCTTCTGTTTTCAATACTTTTCTGGTTGACTAGTTGTCCATACTTTGAAGTGTTTTTCAGTTCACTTCGTTTTATTTTATCTGGATCTACAAACTATGGTAATGGTGTTAGGCAGATAGTTAGACATTAATAGGCCTGAGGGACAAGTGGGGGAGGGTCCAATATAGGTTATACCTTGACCATATATAGTTAACTGTCTCATAAACATATTTCTTCTTGTTTATAGCCAATTCATTTTCAGATGGTCTTGCACCCTTCTGACTCAGCCAGCTTTATCAGACCCCTCACCTGACCCTACTGGACTGAAAGTTAGCAATACTGGGGACCTTAACTCCTTCCCTGCAAGGCCCCCTCTCAGCAGAGTGTAACCACAATGACCGCACCTCAGAACCCTAAATGATTATAGAGTGCTAATTCTTGGGAAGGTAGTTAGACTACCTTCTGAGGGACAAATGGTAGCGGGTACCCAAAATAGCATACATTGTCAGTTAAGTAAAGAAACAAAGACATCAGTGTACGATACATTTATAATAATTTGTCAGTTCTCAAATCTAAAGCCATCCACAGAGCACGATGACAATCCACATTGTGCACAGTCCTTCTGATACCTGACTGTCTAGATCCAAAACAAGACATACAGCATTCCTGGATGCCATGACCTACAGCCCAGTGATATCAGCAAAGGGAATGTTCTTTAAAGATCCTCTTGCCTTGGGCTGTGCCTGGTTAAAAGTTAGAACTAACCTTTCTTAAATTTCCTTTGTAGCATCCTTACATGATCAAAGACCCAGACGAAAAGCTGACCATCTGAAATGGACGAGAAGGCATTTTGCAATTCCAAAGTATCTTCTAAGTAAAATGTCAGTGAACACTACAATTATTCTAATTCCCTGAACCACAAGGAATAACTTTTGTGTTAATAAAAAGGTATCCAAGTTCACACCCAGTACAGATGCAATTGTGGCATTGCCTATGTTCCTGCTTGAAGCTGTAACTCTCTCTGTGTCTATTTTGCAATAAATTCTACTCATTTTTCTACAGGGCCGCCTATGAATCTTGGTTGAATCCTTTCATCAAAGGCACAAAGTTCTGAGAACTTAGGAAGTGACGTTCAGTGCTGCCTCAGGACTTGGCTTCCTGGTAAAAATGGGGCCACATAATTCTCCCTTTAATACTTTTGACTTTTCTAATTGTGTACGAAATCTTTATTTCTCTAATGGTGCTAATCACCTTATCTTAACTAAGTAAAGGTCATATTTCATCATGTACTAGATAAGATATTATTTTAAAAAATTATTAGCAACACTATTTCCTTTTATCAAACAGACATCTGTTCCTACTATGTGTTGGGCCCTTTACATATATCAGTGTTTTCCTCGAAATATAATAGCCAAGACAGTACAAAAAGAACAATGTGTAAATGCATTTCAAGAGTGTTCTTTATTATATTCTTTTAAGTACTCTGCAATTTTTAAACTTCCTAACTTATTTAGCTAGAATTTCTCTTAAATTAATATTTATTGAAATTTCACAAAACCAGCGTTTTGGTGAAGATACTTTGCAAATGATAGCAATATGCAAATTCTTCACTGTGAAAAATAAAAAATGTAGACATTCTTACCCTCATTTATAGATATATGGATAATTTCAGAATGGTTAGTATTCTTGCTCAAGGGGAAATAACAGTTAGGAATCCAACATGGGGCTGACAGACTGACTTCAAAGCCCATGCTTTGATCACTATGTTGACAGGCTCAGCATTTGAAAACTTCATGGTATGTTTCGCCATTAGCTCTTGCATTAACAAAGAGGAAATACTTTTCTGATATGTGACAATTACTGTCTGATTCAGCAAAGAAGTCATTCACATCATCAGCAAAGTTTTTGAAGTTTTTGACATGTGTGTTAGTTATTTTACTTTTGTCTCACCTATAACATAAATGAAAATATGAGCCCGCATTCATTTTGGAACTTCAAATATTTTTCACCTGCAAATATAAATTGACTATGTATATAAAACTTTAGCAAAAATCAGCAAAAATATCCTGTGAGAATTAATCAGTTGCATGGAATTTACAATAAAAAGTATATTTGTATTTACAAGTAAACCAATGTCACTCAATAAATATTGGCATATGTGTGCTGTGTAGTAGTCACATTTATAATAAATGCATATATGGTGTTTGTGTGCTTGTTCTGAAAACACATGATTATCACACATCCTAGTACAACACCAACTGCTCTCCACCCCCTCTATCAGCTGCGTTTGTCCTCAAACTTCCCATTCTTGTAAAATTGGCATGTTGCAATACATTTTTTCACCTCACACTGACAAAACAACTACAATTAAACCCGAGTGACATTGTATTAAAACACAAAATTAAGAACTTAAGTGATAAACCTCATCTATATCTAACTGCAGAGAAAAGACTGATACGTGCCTGGGGATGTAGCTCAGTGACACAGCAGGCCTGTGGGATGCGTGAGGCCCTGCGTGCGATCCCCTACACAGAGACAGAGAGAGAGCCTTGTGCTCACTATCTCAAGATAACTTTTAAAGGAAATCACCTCTGTTCATTGTAGGAAGCTAGAAAGTAAGAAATCAAAGATAATAAAAGAAGCTTCTCTGATCTTTTAAATTTTGTGCAAGTGTTATTAAAAGTGAATTTGAAAATATTGAGACAATTTAAGTGTATTCAGCTGATACCTGGTACTTGTTTTATAGGGTTGTACTCGATGTTTATTTTTACCCCAGAATCAAAACCTTCTGCATTCTTTCTTAGGGCTCCTTCATTCAGTTTGATCTAGCCCATCTATGAGAGATTATACTGGCTCCGAGTGTGCCTTATTAATTAGATTAGCATGCAAAAAGTATAAGCGTGCTGTGATGGGAGGCCCATTGGTGGAGTTGGGAAGCCCTAGGAGGGGGTGGAGTAGGAAGGGAGAACAAGGCACCTGCTGAGGGAAGGGCACAGCAAGTGAATAGGTCATGGGGTGGAGGACACTGCAAAAACAGCACTGAAGAGCCTTTTGATGGGTTAAAACAAAGAAGGAAGGACCATGATACCTCAGGATGAAGCCGGACAGGCAAGAGGATTCGGACCTACCTGTAAGCATGCTAGTAATTATTATATTTTATCTTAAAAGCAGTGGTGTTTGATTGGTTACTGTCATGGCCTCCACTTCACACTTCGTATGTTTTATCCTCATACAAGTTTATGGGTAAGCCCTACTATTAACTTATTTTAGGTAAGGAAATGGGTTGTAAAAACAGCAAGTTACAGTTGGTGGCAGATCCCATGTAGAAGTGAGGTTAAAGGTACATTTATTCCTTGAATCAGATGCTTACAAATATACCCATGAAGCTGTGAAATTGGTGCAAGCTGTGAAAACCTGACTTTTTTCAGCCTTTGAAAATATCAGCATTTTAAAAATTGTTTGGTCATATTTCTGAGTGTGTGTGTTTCCTGTCAAATTATTTAACTTCAAGGGACATTCTTTCATCATTTTTCATGAGAAGGCCTCACACTGAAGACTGGAAGTCTGGACTCTGCACTTTAAAATATCAGTTGGGAAATATTCAGCAGAAGCATACAGAAATACTCAATAGAAGCATGCTCTAATTTGCCTATATTTTAATTCACAAGGGAAGCTAACCTTCAAAAATGTGGACGCAGACTAATGTATTAGAGGCAGGGACAGAGGTTCAGTTTGGATAGACAACACTAAGTCACAAGCTTAAACAACTGAACATTAATCTTAGAAAGCATGACTGTGACCAACCGAGAAACCCTTGCAAATAATCCCTTGCTCACTTTATGATGAAGTAGAATTAAGTCACAAACTCTACAAAATGATGGAGAATGACTCTTCTGTACCACGTACTACATGCTGTAGATAAGTTGTATAAACACACACACACCTCCATTGTTTCCTACCTACCCTATTAATAAATAGCTCTACATATTCTCATTTTAAAAATATGTCTACACTCAGTTAAATTCAAATGAACAAATTAAACAAAGTAAAACTTAATCTCAAATATTGCTGTACCCTGAATGAATCCAAACTGTTGATATAGCTCTTTACAAAGACAGATTGTCCTCTTCTCTGAAAGAGAAGTCTGTCTTAGCCTCCTTAGGGAAAGGAAGACAATCTTCTCACAACACAGTCTGCTTGTAGGGTACTTGTCTTTCTTCTCTCCCTTCTGTGCTAAACAATGCCTGTTTAGTAAAGCTCATCTAAGCTAATATATTAGCAGTGGGTGGGTATTTTGAGAGATTTAAAAACTTTTTAATGTAGGATTCATTCAGTTGGCAGTGAGCTACATGCTCACGTATACTCACAGCACTGCAGGAGCACATAGTTTTATATCAGTCTCTTAAGGAGCAGAATAGTAGAGTGACTTTAAAAAGGCTCTGACATAAAACCTCCTGAGTGGGAAACCTGTGACTGGCTTTATAATTTGGGCAAGTCATGTAAACATTCTAAGTCTCTGTCTTCTCATATTTAAAATTGCAAAACTAGTACTGATGAAAAGAGTACACGATTTTCACTAACATATCCCAAGCACTTAAAATAGACCAGGCACACATCTGTGCTCCTTCAGGACAGCTTCAAAACAAACATCTTTTGCAAGGAAAATGGAGACAGCAGAGGTAGAATATAAAAAGGTCTGATAAACTGCCTTTTTTTCGTCTTTCATTTGAAAAAGTTTCAATTCTGATACTTTTTTGCTTTACTATTCTAATGCTGCAGTAAACCTAAATCCAACCATTCAAGTGTGTTAAATTCTGCTCTTTGTGCCTATCATCTATTTTTTATTGGCAGTTCATATTTTGAAGTAAAAGCACTACACTCATGAAATAGGGAGGAATTATAATTAACAACCATATAAAAATCAAAGAGTACTTGATGCAACATGAACTCATTGCATTACTTAGCTTCCATATTTTCACATTGATTACTATTTGTTGAACATCTGTCTCTCATTTAGAAAATATCACCTGAAGGCTAACCAGGTGGACACTGGAGCCAGACTGCCTAGCTTTGGGTCTGGCAAGCTCTGTGCCACTGGAAGAGCTATTTAATCTCTCTAAGCCTTGTTTCATCCTTCATTAAGTGGGATTAATAGTAATAGGTATTTTAAAGGATCCCTTTGAGGCCTGAGGAAGTTAGTGAGTTAAAGCACAGAGAACAATGGCACGTAGCAAGTAATCCATAAATGTCGGCTGTTGCAGTCAGGTACCGTTGTTTCAGTTAGCAATGGGCTACAGGTGTGGCAGCGGCAGCCCCATACAATTACTTTGCCTACTGACGTCACAGCTGTGTTCGCCTGTGTAAGTACACACTGTGATGTTCACGTGATGAGACTGCCCATGAGGCACTTCTCGGGACATGTCCTTGTCATTGCACAATGCATGACTTACTAAGAAGTGCTCAGAGCTGAATAAACTGATCTCTGGATACTATAATGAAATCATGAAATAGATATTGGTGCCCAGTTTTGAACAAGAAAATTCTCACTCTATGAAGTGTGTCTGTGGTATGGAATAATAAAGATATGATTTAGCTGATGATATGACTAGCATGTCCTGTAGATAAAGCCAGCCAGCAATTCATTCATTCATTCATTAATCTACATGCATAGATTCATTCATCTACATAATTCAGCGTATCCTTACAACTGTGAAAATACAAAAGGCACAGCACAAGAATTTGGAAGAGAACTGTCAAGTCCTTTAGAACATGAATTTGTAAAAGGCAGATAGAGTTTGAGTTAAGTCTTGTAAAATACAGGACTCAATACAGAAGAAACAAATGTTTCTGTATGCTAGAAATAGCATTTGTAAGACCAGGTAAGTGTATCACATTTTTATGCTGCTAGGTTAATATGGGTCTTCATAAAGCTCAGCTTTTTCTTTCTGTATGAGAAGTCTTTGGTACATCACATGGTGATTAGCATGAGAGCTGTTTAGTAAATTTTTTAAATGAACAAATCAGATTAGCAGCATGTTTGGTGTAGAAACCCCAGTGATAAAACAGGCAGAAAAATACTGTTCATAAGTTACTCCCTGGGAACGATGGAAAAGAGCTAGACAAAGGGAGTAGTACATCAGGGTTTTCCAGGGAACAAAACAGATCTATCTGTTTATCTATCTATATCTATCTATCTATCTATCTATCATCTATCTATCATCTATCTAGTGTATCTATATCTATCTATCTGTCTATGTGTGTGTATATGGAGAGAGAGAGAATTAGTCAAAATGGGTTTACACAATTATGGAGGTATAGGAGTCACATAGTGTGCCAACTACAAGATAGAGAACCAGGACAGTTGATGATACATAGTTTAGTCAGAATCCAAAGGCCTGAATGTGAGGAGTGGTGATATCTCAGAACAGAAGATGGAGGTTGTCCCAGCTCAAACAGAGAGGACAAATTGCGTTTCTTTTCTGCCTCTTTGTTTTATTTGAGCCCTCAGCAGACTGAATGAGGGCTGACCCACCTCAGTTAGGATAATCTCCTCCCTTAGTCTACAGACTCAAATATTAATCTCTTCTAGAAACATCCTCACAGACACCCAGAAGTAATGTTTCCCTGGCTATCAGGGCATCCTTTAGACTAGTCAAATTTTCACACAAAATCAACCATCACAAGTGCTGTAATTTCAATAAAAATTTTATCTAATACTTGTATTCTCCTTTGTTTAAAAATATTATTTTTCTTTTTAATTTATTTTTATTGCTCTATATTTGCCATATGTAATGATCAGGTTCATCATAGGGAATTTGTAGCTGTACATAATATCTTTTTTTTTTTTTTTTGTCTTGTTTTGGTTTTTCTCCGGTACTGGGAACTGAACTCACTACCTTGCGCTTGCCAGTCAGGTGCTTTGCCGCTAAGTTAAATCCCCAGCCCCCTGTACGTAATATTTCTTAATTTTTCTTTTTTCTCCATCTCGGTTTTCAGCTGCTTCAAATGAAGTCATAATTTATAAAATAATTTCTCTTAAGTATCCTTTTCCCCTAAACACTCAAAGAAACAAAATTTGAAATTAATTTAGCAGAATAAGGTTCCTAATATAATAAATACTGAATTGTTTTCCCATTGAATCCAAAATACAAAACTTTGGACAATATTTTAAATTTTGAATACTATTAAAACTTTAGGTTTTTTTGCGTCAAATTTTACACACCACTTTTTTCTATAATTTCCTTCCTATAAGAATTGTGGAAAAGAGAAATTTCATGAAGTTTCTTTATTTCTCCTTTTACTTTACAGAACAATCAATTTTTACTTTTTTCTTAGCTCTTTAGAGATTTACCACTATCTCTCCTAATAGATACTTTTCTCTGATTGGTTCATTATTTGTGAACTTCCTAATATGAGAGAAGGGATTGGCTGCTGTCCATTCCTCCCTTTTCTGTTCCCTCCCACAGCACTTGCCTTGCTTCCACACAAGGCACATAGCTACATAGGAAAGTTTTACTGGATCAGCATTGAGTTTGTCTTATTATGACCATATAAATGCAAAATCACATAGCATACCAATCTTCACTTTTTAATTTCTTATACAAATCACCACCTCGTCTCATGAATAATTACAGTTTATCTCATTCAAATAATTTCCTATGCAATTATTACTATTACAGTGCTAAAATTCACCCCGTCCCCCAGGTGTGTAAAGTTTCTCTTATATATTCAATTGCAAAATCACAAGGTGAGTTCAATGTGGGTCAAACTACAATTGACCAATAAGATTACAAATATCACCATTTAGCTAATACTGAACTAATGGGAAAGTGAGGTACATAGCAAGGGTACAAAGCTGGCATCATTAACTTCAGCTTATTTATAATTTTTAACATAGAAAGGACAAACACTTTTTTGAAAGGGAGCAAAAGGGATGGGAGGATGGATCTGAATGTTCTGATGTTGATCGACTCATTCCAGTATAATTTCAACTGTGTCCCCATCTTGCGATCTGTCCTTTCCTGGGTGCATCTCCAGCCACAGTTTTGATGGGTTCCCATCTTCTGCACTGTCCCTTGAGGATCCATCCTTGTCCAACTGCCTCGTAATTTCTATCTAACTCAGCTATCTTCACTAAAACCCTGGCCTTTCTTATGTTGGATACTTGTTTCTAATATTCCATGTTTACCTTTCTTGGTTTATTATTTTTCTAAATAAAACTCATCTTTCATTGTGTTTATCACAAAAAAGCATTTAATGTAAATTAGTTCATATCAGAATATTTTTATACTTAGCTTTAATAAATTGGTTTGAGATATAAATATATATTTCAAAATATTGAAGATATTATTAAAGATAGTCCTTATTCTTCAGGTGAATTCCTCACTCTGTATTTAGATAATTTGAACTTTTCTCTTCCTAAATTGTCATTCTCTCTCTCTCTCTGTCTCTCTGTCTGTCTCTCTCCTTGTTATATCTTCTCTTTACTATGAAATCCTCAAGCTTGTATTGTGAAGTGACTTAATGTGGATCTGTCTTCATCTATTTTACTGGTCATTTTTTGGCCCACCTAATTCATAATCCAGTGACCTTCAGTTCTGGAAAACTATTTTGAATTAATTTGTTATTTCTTATGTTTCTTTTCTTTCTAGACTTATTCAGATATTGGACTCCATAGAATGATCTTGTAAGAACTTTTTTTCTCTAAATTTTTATATTTAATTTTTTGCCTTACTTTCTGAAAGATTTCTCTTCCATTGTTGTCTAATCCTTTGCATCTATATCAAAGACATACATAACAAAGGAGAAAGATTAAAAATCAATTTCAATAGGTAAAATTGACAAATTGAAGTCAAAATTGCAAAAGAAAAAAGTAGGGAATCAAACAGAAAATAACCACTTATAGGAAAGAGCAAGTCAAACTTTGTTTTTGCAGAACCTGAGGGAAATTTTATGGAATTGATAAGCTACTTGGGATATTTGACATTAGTGTAATTCTACACGTTTAGGGAATAGAAGAGAAAAGCCACATTGAGCCCAGGGGATAGAAGAAAATGAGGCAAATAGAGCAAAAGGCCTGCATATCTACTTTGAGTAAACTAAAGGTCGGGGCTTACGTGAGCTAGGCTGAATAGCTACCGTGACTAAACTAGAAGGAGCCTGGGAGCACCGGAATGTGAACAAGACAGCCGACTTTCTGGACACTAAAGGCCTGGCAGCAACAAGCAACATCCACGCATTCTGTCAGGTACACCTGTGCTAGAGCCCGTACAAAAGCTCCTGGACTTAAACATCTGGGTTTTTCCGTCTTTCAGACCCTGTCCCCCACAGCCCTGACACACAGAGCAGGGGCTTTTCTTTTTATTCTTTCTAATAAAACATGCACCCGGTTATGCCCCACCACTTGCTGTTTCATCACTTCAATCTTTGCTGCCTCAGAACAAGGACCCAGAGCGGGACGGAGTGGACCCCTCATTGTCTCAATGTCTGCATAACTGCTTTTGTTAATGTAGTTTATTCATAATAAAACATGATCAGCTAGGAATACTAAGAAACCTTTCTTATGATAAAAAGTATCTATAAAAACCTTATAACAGCTTAATGGTATGGAGGGCATGAGTTGAGAATGCCCACTAGCTACCATTTCACTAGAGGTCTTAGCCAGGGAAAGAAACAAAGACCTAAAGTTTTGTCAGATGCAGTGGCACAGATCTGTAATCCTGGCACTCTGAGAGGCTGAGATACGAGGAACCCAAGTTTAAGTGCAGTCTCAAGGTAACTTACAGAAATCTTGTCTCAAAATTAAAAATATAGCTCAGTGTTAAGGCATTGAGTTCAGTCCCGAATACAGTCAGGGATGTGGTTTTACAAAGATTTAAAGAGAAGAAGTAAAACTATTTTTACTCACAAATAAGATATTTGTCTATGTAGAACCCCCCCAAATTTACCTATAATCTTTAGAATTACTTAAAGAATATATAGAAAGGCAGTGAGATACACACTCTTTAAATAAAAGCAAATATATTTTTAAATCACGGCAATAATTAACCGGAAAATTTACAAATGTAATAATAAATTCTCATAAATATCTATAAATGAAACAGGAGTGAAAATTCTACAAGAAAAACTATAAAACATGATTGAGAAATTAAAGAAGCCAAAATAAGTGGAGGGATAGACAGCAATCGCAAATTAGGAAACTCAAAACTATGAAGATTTGTTCCCTTAAAAATTAATCTATGAACTCAATGCAAACTCATTAAAAATCAGAGCCTGTTTATTTCTTTTTTCGTGATAAAGGCAATATAGGTTCTCAAAGCTGTGTAAATACAGAGGATGAACAGTAGCCAAGATAATCTTGAGGATATAGAACAACACTGGAAAACCCACACTACCAGATATTGATAGAATGAGGTCACAGTAACTGAGGCAGCGCGGCAGAGACACAGAACACAATGAACAGAGTACACGAGCAGACCACATGCAAAGGGTACTTGTTAACCTCTTCTGGATCAATTGGACATACATATAAAAACAAACTTGATCTTCACCAGCTCTCACTCTAATCTCACACACACACACACACACACACACACACACACACACACATGATTTCCAGGTAAATTTTAAGTACAAAAGTGAAGGTAAAACATAAGACTTTAAGAAAATAATCTAAGAAAATACATACATAAAATCAGAACAGTCAGATTTTCTGAGGGGGCCTTAGGTAAAGTACATACACTGAAGAGACAGCAAGGCTGGCTTCAGTGGTGTGTGACTCCTAGAGTCGCTCAGGCCTCTGAGGATAGAAGGGCTTCATTCTCAGCTAAATGTTCTGTGACCAAATATGAAATTCTTACTAATAGTGAGCAAAGGACTCTACATCTTCATTTTTCACTGGGCACTGTATATTGTGTATACGGTCCTATGAAGGATAAAAATTCACCTCCATTAAAATCCCCAAATTCTGGTCATCCAACAATATCACTAAAAGAGTGAAGAAACAAAGTAAAAGAAGAGATTTACAACACATATAATCTGAAGGACTTGTATCTAGAATAATAATTTTACAGATAATTAAGTAGAATTACGGCAATCCAATTAAAAATAGGACAAAGAATAGAACTTTTACATTATTAAATAACTGCAAATCTAAATGAGATGGAAAGATGTACATGCAAAACTTAAGACTAACAACACAATAAGGTGCATTCTTTGATATATCCATCAGAGTGGCTAACATTTTTAAAAGGCAGTATTAACTTCCAACAAGGTGAATGGTAAACGGCAAGAACTCCCCCTTTTTTTTTTTTGACAGTATAATATTACAGACAGCTAAGTTAAGTAGAAATTAATATGCTGTCAGAGAGGGATGGGCCTCAAAGAAATCAGAACAAAAAAATGAAAACATCAAAATTGCACCTGGAGGCAAATCTGGAGAGAGCCAGGCCTCAATATGAAGACACGATAGTCAGGCCTGCATACTTCCTTAGAGATAAACAGCAACTTGAGATTATACTGTAATTAGCATCACCTGATCCAGTGAACGCAGTTAAGCAGCAGGAGTATAGGTGGGTGATCCATACTACCTTGCCTTTCCAGAAATGCCTTTGATCTTTCTATGTACCCTTGCTACATGACTTCTTTACCTATTGGATCAACATTAGCTAAGCAGTTTTACTTGTGCTCCTATAGGTTCATTGTTGTGTGACCCAAGTCAGATCCACATTGTGACTTTGCTGTATAAATTATCCCTAACAAACGGCCTAAGTGACAGTCTACTTGGGACCCTTCCTGTTTCTCAGGAGGGATTGCTCAATAAAGCTTTCCTATTCTTAACTTCCGTTGTTCCTTAGAATTCATTCTTCAATTTCAGGGAACACGAACTTGGTGTGTCTGGCACTAACTGGGTGGGAGTTATAATTCTATATCATTTTTGCTGTATAAAATACTCTTGACAAAGAGCTTCAGTGGCCACCCATGTGGGACCCCTCCTGGAAATCTAGGAGCTATTCTTCCACCTCTCCAATGAAACTCCCCTAGCTTCCTCTTTTGGTTCATGACTTCATTCATCAATGTTGTAAGACTGCAGTCTTGGCACATCTGTCACCTAACAGGTTTTATTTTCCCCACAACAATAATACAACTCTTACCACCTGAAGAGATAATTTAGACAATGGCAGAGTTTAGAGTAGTTTAATGATAGTTATATAGCTGTCCCTTGGCAACTACCAAGGATTGGTTCCAGGACACTTGGAGATCCCCAAATCTGCAAATGCTCATGTTAAATTGGTGTAATATTTTCATACCATCCATCTCATCGTATTATATAGCTTAAATAATCTCTATTTTGCATATACCTAATACAAGGTAAAAGCTGTGCAAATACTTGTTACACTTGTCCTTTGCAATTGACAAGAGGAAAAATTCTTTATATGTTCAATACAGATGCAATTTTTAAAAACTATTCTTGATCCTTGATTGGTTGAATCCACAGATATAGAACTCATGACTATGGCAGGCTGACTGTACAGAATAAGCAGATGAATGAACTATATAGTTCTAGTGCAAACAAAAATTTGTGGAGAAAAGGGAAAACATTCTAGTATGGTAGCCGGCAATTGTGAATTACATTTAATAAAGTAACTGTAATAATACAAGTGCTAACTTAGTCAGGCTTATGCCAGAAATCACCAGTTTAATTCAACATTGGGAAATCAGTCAGTACCACAAAGGAAAATCATATGATGATCTCAGTAGATGAAAAGGGGAGCGTATTTGACAAATTCTTACCTTGTTCCCAGCTGCTTTAGATTTATGCCTTCAGATTCCATTGCTCTGCTAGCTGCTGAGCAAATCAAAGGAGGTCATATGTTTTGGTAAAAAGGACTTATTCAAAGCTAGCTTGAGGAAATGGAGGGCCCTATTTGCCTCAAACACCATCTCCCCCATATAGGTGGGCAAAGGTCTCTTATCTTAAGGAGCAGAGTGGAAGGGGCGCACAGAGAGAGGATGCAGATCTCCACACCTGCTCTTTCAAGTCAGCCACCTTCCCCTCATTGTCCCCTTTCCTGTGCAAAGGAGAGGGCATGCCGGGCCTCCTGGTGTCTGTATCTGCATAGTCTGTCACTTCTTTTGGGTTGAGGAGAGGAGAGGGTTATGTGTTCAGCAGAAGGAAGTGCGGAGAAGTTGTTTCTAAAAGAAAAACATCTAACTTTTAAAGTTCCATTTTGCAGTGCTAATTACTACTTGTGTGTGTGATAAAATAAATAATTCTGATAATTAAATTATGCTAAACATCAGAAGTTGAACAGGGCAAGAATATAAAAGAGAAGTAAATCCTTATTCTTCTCATGAAAGGGCACTAGGAAATCCAGAAACCAAAAAAAAAAAAAAAAAAAAAAAGCCATGCAAAATGAACAAAGTATTTAGTCATCTGGAGGTAAAGGAATTACTGCTTCCAGTGGAACAATGGGGACTGTTCTGGTGAACCCATTGTGGAGCTGAACTTCTAAATTGTATGCAGATGGAGCTCAGGTTAAAAACAAAGGAAAAATGTACATGAGAAATAACTTTTAAAGTGAAAGAATATACTGACGAAAAAGAAGAAAAACTGGAGTAAGAAGCTGGAACCTCACCGTCCAGCCTGCAAGGGAGAGGGGCTCCAACATTCCAGGTCCAGGGGCCAATCCCTTAGTGTCAGTCTCAGAGGCCTCCCTCGGCCCTTGAACTACTGACAGGCTGGAGGGTGTCTACGTATAAGTTAGTTCCTGGTCTCAGTTGCTCCCTCGTTCAATAGGCCAGGAACACACGTACTTCATAGGCTGAAGCAAAGTTGTCTTGAAGCTGTCATGGTGATTTAAAGTTTGTGCATTTGCTAAGTAAGATTTTTAGAGCTCCACTGACAACCGGTGTTTCAATTAAACATAAGAAAACCAACAATGCTCCCGTTATTTATCTGTAATCCTTTTTTCCTCATAAAATGTACCTGAACATCTCAATTTTAAAAGCAGAATTTTACCTGTCAGTATAAAATCAGAAAAAAAGATTATAGTTTTGAGAAATAGCTCCTTTAAAGTCTAGGGAAGCTTAAATAAATAGCTCTGCCACCCAGGAAATTATGTCTCTTTAGTGAGATTACTCTGCCTCCTTATACACTTTTCCACTTAACTACTGCTGAATTCAATGAGGCTCTTGTTTGTCTCTTGCTATCTTTCCTGCTGATCACTTCTTTCTAAAGATGCAGCTATTTTCTTTTGATGCAAATGCATCAAAAGGTCTACAGAGGCATTTTTTCTTCTCCCATTATGGACTGCTTTAATTAGGCCATTTCTCAGAACTTCCTTGACACTCGGTTGGTAGTCTACAAAGGCCTGTGGAATTCTCTCCTTTTCTAAATCGGCCAGCAACTGTGTGGGCAATCCTCCACCAAATACAACTTTTTAAAACTCATTTTAATGTGGAGACTATGTACGCTTGAAGTCCTGAAAATTATTTCTAATATAATCACAAAGCTTGCGATAATCTTTTGGAAGATGGCATTGTGTTGAACGTCACAATGAGGCAGAAAGGTGAAGTAACCCTCTTAGGCGATGGTAAACGGGTGAGGAAGCAGCAAAAAACAGGAAGAGTCAAATGCACGAATCATGCAGTCAGCGCGGCAGACACCGGAAGTGCTGCCTGGCCCTATCCATAAGGCAGCAAAGACAACAGCCTGGTGCCAGAAGGACCCCCCAAACTTCCTGTGAAGATGAGGTTGTCCTCCCTAGTGCCCATCCTAGAAACAGACTGAATTCCAGCGTCTCTGCTTCACCACTTACACTGACTCTGTCATAAAAAAAACTGGTGTGAGCCTTTAAAATTTGTGTAAATTCTCTGTACCCTGGCCGAAGCAAATTCTAGGGTTTATTTCTGTAGTGAAACAAATTCTGTATGACAATATCCTTACAATTACTATTAATTTTTATACCCCATTCATCTGTCAAAGATTACTTATTCATGTTAATGTTTCTGGCTGACCAATCTGTGTTTGCTTTATTCACTCTATTCTTTATCATCTAGATTTCACTATTGAATCTTTTCACTCATTGAGGTTATAATCCAATGAGTTCTCAGCTTCAGTAAGGCATTGATATGGGCTCCACTGCTCTGCTATTATGGGAAATGCCAGAAACTCTTCTATTACAGAATAGTGGGAAGAGGGGGCTGGGGATTTAGCTCAGCGGCAAAAGCGCCTGCCTGGCAAGCGCAAGGTCGAGAGTTCGGTTCCCGGTACCGGAGAAAAACCAAAAAAAAAAAAAAAAAAAGTGGAAAGAGGGCAACTGTTACTAGTAATCGGTAGTTCTCATATGAAACATGGAAAATGAGATGATGTGTGATAGAAGTATTGGGAGAAAATGGTCATCTTAGTTTTTATTGCTGCAAAAAATTACCACAAACTCAGTAGTTTCAAACAACATAAATTTGTTATCTAACAATTCCTGGAGGTTAGAAGTCCAGAAAGGTCTCACTGGGCTGCATCAGGTGTCATCAGACTGAACTCAGAATGTTGGCCAGGGCTCTGGTCTTCCCATAGCACTCAGGATGCTTTTCTAAGAGCACCAGTGGCTGTAGGACTGTGGTCCCCATTTTCCAGCTGCTTTTCTCCAGGGACAATTCTTAGCTCTGAGAAGATGTCTCAGTTACTTCCTCATTGGTGCCACAGGCATTTTACTTGGAGGTATGCTTTCTTCCAGGTCTGCTGGAACATATTTCTTGGCTTTCCTCTACTCTGACCAGCTAGAAAAGTTTCTGCTTTTAAAGGGCTCCCTTTGTCAAAACAGGCTCACCCAGGAAACTCTCCTTATTTTAATGTCAGCTGATCTAAAACCTTAATTCTACTTGAAAAAATCCCTTTGCATCAATATATTGAATACATTGGTATTCAGTTGAATACAGGAGAGAAAGTATGATACATGAAGGACCTGAACCTTGATGCTGTTACCAAAATTGTCTAGGAAGAAGTGAAGAAGACCTTTTTCTGCTACCCAGAATCGAACTCACTACCTCATGCTTTCCAGGCAGGCTCTGTGCCACTGAGCTATATCCCCAGTCCTCAGAAGGCTTTTTGTACTAGACATCCAGGGCACGTAAAATTGCTTGTGGCAGCTGACAAGATGATGAATTCACAGGCTAGGTGCAAGGGGTTTCTCGATAGAGGTTCCTGGATGTATTGTCAGTCAGTGTACATCACCCTTTCCTTTGCTAGGATGAAATACTCAATGGAACAGTACAATTTGGCTCACAGTTTCAGAGGTTCCGTTCCATGATTGGCTGGCTCCAAGGCAGGAACACCATGGCATAAAAGCCTGGTAAAGTAGAACGTTGTACTTCATGGCAGTTGGAAGCAGAGCACAGGCAAAGTGCCAGTGAGAGAAGTACTTTCCAAAGGCTCACAACAAGTGACCCACCTCCAGCTGGGCCCCACGTCTTACTGTATGTGATCCAGCCACCTCTTCAGGAATCTCTTAATCCATTCAGGATGACAACTAAGATTACTTAACTGGCACAGTCAGCATTTTGTTACTCTATCCAGTACCTGAGCTTCAATAATTTAGAGGAAGAAAGCTTCATTTCGGCTCATGGTGGCAAATGTTTTAGTCCGTGATTGGCAGGTTCCATTGTTGTGAGTCCAAGGAGGAGCAGAGTATCACAGCAGAAGGGTGTGGTGGAGAAAAGCCGTTTACCTCACAGCATCCAGCAAGCAGAGAAAGAGAGCAAAAGAGCCAGACAGGAAGATAAACCTTTCCAAGTTTCATGCCCAGTAATCTTCTTCCTCTTACTAGGCCTCACATCTTAACAGCCCACGCAAGTATGAACTCATCATCAACAGGCTGACTCATTGACGAGATTAGTGACCTGTTATCTAGTTGTCTTCAGAAACCCCACCTTTGAACACATCAGCCTTTTGGAGACATTTTTATCCAGGCCATAACACTGGGTCAAGACAATGTCCTTTCCAACAACCTCCCTCACACTTCCTTTCTTACCATGGCAAGTCTCATGAAGAAACCCATTCCTGAAAGGAAAACAGGAGTTCCTCAGATTTCTGAGCTTGATGTATAATCTGCAGATCTTTTAGTGAACCACTTCTTAAAAGGATGAATTTTATTGTTAGCTTTGGCATTCATGGAGAACATGACAGATCATAAGTACGCAGGTCAACAGAGTATCACAAAATGGACATCTTCATATAACCACGTTAATCTCAAGGGCAGGACTGCCAATATCACAGTGTCTCCTAATGTCCCCTCCCAGGCCCTATACATTCCTACTTTCCTTAAATTAACCGTTACCCAACTTCTTGGTACAAAAACTTGCATTTGCCTCTTTTTGAATGCTTTTATGATTAGAAATTTATAGGTATGTCTTTTTTTCAGGCTTTTTTAAAATTTAATTTTCCTTTGGGAGTTTCTATTCGAAGAATGTGCTACAATGAATCCATCCACTCTGTTGATAAATCTTTGGGTTGTTTCCAATTTCTAACTACTATAAATAATGCTTCTGTAAACAATTTGTATGTCTTCTGTAGGCTGCATACACCTTCCTGTTGGGTGTTTTCCTAGGAGTGGAACTGGATTGGTATAAAGTATGCATGAATTCTACCTAGGTAGTTACTGCTGAAAAGCTGACCATCCTTATTTGGTGCTTCCCAGTTTGGAGATTCTACTCTGCCCTCTATAGGGAGTAAACTTTCAGTCTTTTGCCAGAGTAGGGAGGCTCGTTCAGTTAGTGGCCCATCCACTTTTTAATTGATAGTTCAACTCATTCTCCCTATTTTAGCTTGTTCATCTTTCTTCATCATCTTTTGTCATTCCTATTCCCAAAGTATTTGGTGCTATCAACTCCAGAACTTTAGGGTTTTGTAATATGCATCTGACAGGTTTTCAGATTTTCCTACCAGTTTTAGATTTGCTTTCCTTGTGTCTACTGCCCCATAATTCCAGTTTTCTAAATGACGTTGTCATGTCCTTGCCCATTTTTTTGGCCCTATGGTATATATCTTTAAAGGGAAATTCATTATGTTTTATTTTAATAGGGAGTTAAAAAAGAAGACAGCATATTGTTTAATGCCATATATCTGGGGAAGTGACATTTATTTAATTATTCAGTATTCTTCTCAGAGTAATGGAAATTACTTTGCATAATGTGAAATGTCTCATAGCATTACAAAATAAGATTCTGGTCTGTTTCTCATGACTTGGAATTTCTTTATTTTTGTTGTTATTTTGGAGGTAATTTGTGCATTTTTATCTTGCTCATAATGTATCATTAGGAAGTATACCATCTGTATAACTAAGTCTAATATCACATAACCATATGTGGATAGAGTCAAGATATTTATGAGCTGTGACTTCCACAGGGATGACTTAGTTATTAAGATGTTCTGGAATTATTTAGACATTTTGCTTTTGTCTTATGCCAGTAGTTTGAGAAACTATGTAACTTAGATCTCAATATAAACTGTTTTTGCTAGATATATTTAAGGGGAACAGATTGTATCAGTATGATTAACAATGTCATCCAATTAATGGATTCACACATAAAGTCAAGAAATATCTGGTGAGATAGAACTCTCAAAACTGTGCCAAATTTTTCTGTGCCTAGAGGCAAAATCATCTTGAAAAAAGTTTTCTATATCATGGGAGAACTTACTTAAGGGGCTTACATTAGTTATGGAAATGTAAGACTAATATGTACCTACTGCCCTAGGGAGAAGTGGTAATAGACCATGTATATTCTACTGAAGGTGGCCTTCTAGTACCACTTGAAGTGGGAATATGGCTTGGAGAAATGGTAAGAAAATTTATCCAGTCACCAATCAACTACTTGAAAATAAATAGCTCATGCACTCTTGGTTCAGCATTGGAAAAACTTCCCTAGTGCATTGGAATGGCAATGACAGATGTCCCTGGTTAGGAAAAAACATCACAATTCTCAGAAGAAAGGTTGCCATGGATGAAAGTGGCATCTGCATTACAACATGGGCTGAGACTAATCACCAAGAACTGACTCTAGTGCAGTGAGCAGGTGAGGCTGATAGCCCTGCAGAACCAATCTCTAATACTAAGAGTGTTATCCTAGGGACATCGGGGCTTTGGGAACATGGAGTCAATAGGACTCTGTGGGACAGTAGGAGACACTATGGGAGGACAGTAGATTCAAAGACATGAGTGGACCAATCACGCACTGAAGTTTTCTCTCTGTTTAGGGTTTTTGAATAGAGAAAGAACATGCTATTATAATGCCCTATAAATAAGGTCCTCGACTTTCTAATAATGAATAGATGCAAGTTCCCAAACAGTTAATAGAAAAGTAGAAGATACGGTTACATTTTCAACTCATGAAGCAGGCTGTACCTACCAATTTTTATCAATGAGTTCCCACCTTCACACTATGTGTATGTATTGTGTTTTTGATAATCCTCCATTAATCACTTTTGGAAATGACAGCATCCACATTACAGAATTGTATTATTACTAGGATTAAAGAATGTAAACATCTAGCTGTGCTTGACACACATAAATGTTTAATAAGTCTTTGCTGCTCTCACAATAAAATATGTATTAACAGTCTAAAATAGTAAGGGTCACACAAATTAAAGTTCTTCTAAATTTTAATATCATCCCAAGGAAATGGCAAATCGGCTT
The DNA here is from genome assembly GCF_000276665.1 of Chinchilla lanigera. Classification (NCBI taxonomy): domain Eukaryota; kingdom Metazoa; phylum Chordata; class Mammalia; order Rodentia; family Chinchillidae; genus Chinchilla; species Chinchilla lanigera. The sequence continues at coordinate 3,535,192 of NW_004955417.1, forward strand.
AGTATTTATAGTAGTTAATCCTAAATCTTGATTTCTGCATAGAATAATTTTCTTAATGATCCTTCAAAGAAGAGAAAGACTTAAGGGAAAACCTTACTCTCTTCACTTCTGAAAAACATGCTGCTTTCGGTCATTGTTCAATGGCATTTTTTTTTCAGGGAACAATAAGGTTGGTTTGGATAAGGGTCCCTACAGGCCATGTGTTACAGTCTTGGTCCCAGCCTGTGGTGCTATTGGGAGGTGGTGGGACCCTTAGGTGTGGTCTAGGGGGAGTGTTTATGTCACGAAAGGTAGGTCCTAGAAGGGGAAAGTGGGACCTCAAACCCTTCCACTTTCTTTCTTTTGCATCCTGACCTTAAAGTGGGTGGTTTTGTTCTACCAAAGACTCTCATCTTGATGTGCTTTCTTACTCAGACCCAAAAGCAGTGGTGCCAATTGATCGTGGACTGTAACTCCCTGAATTGTGAGACAAAACAAACCTTTTCTCTTATTAAGTTGATTATCTGAGGTATGTGGCACTATGACAGAAAACTCCCCTGACCTCACTAGCACTATGCTCCTAACTGCTGGAGTTCCACCTCCTTGCTCAGCACCAAGTAGAATTTCACCAACCAGGTCAGGAGGGAATAATTTAAGCCAACAGAAGCAAGAACAAGTTGAAAAAGAGACTGTGACACAATGACCTAATGACTCAGTAACAATTAATTAAAGAAGTGGAAGAGTAGGAAAGCATCCATGAGGGCTACTATTTGATTTCAGTGTTATATTAGCTCCATAAAGAAACCAAGAAAAACTCCATGAAGCCAAGTCTCCAGGTAGAGCTCCACAGGGCAGAGTGGATCACACCTCCTTTTCCTATAAGCCCTGGATAAATAACACACACCCTGCAAAAAGCTGGACACCACTCCCAGGATGCCTCAGGCTGCAGCTCTGATCTGGTGCTCCTCATGTAGCTTTCTTGGGAGCCTCAGCTGCTCCCACTGCAAAGCCAGGTAGGGGCCTGGAGCAGCGGTGCTTCTTTGAGGAGGATGCTGGCTCTCTCCCTTTCACGCTGCACATTACCTGTTTATTACTTGTAACCATTCCTGGCATCATAAAGCATTTTGTTATTTTGTGTTTAGATCATTGGAAAAGATTCTCTGCTTTTTAGCATGCTGGCCTCATTCCAGTCATTGACTGGCACCCCAAAGTTTCTCTCACACCCTCCAGAGTCCCTCTTCCCCTTCCCTGTGTCTCCGCCCCACAGTTCTGGCAGTTGGTGAGTCAGCATGTCACTCCTCTTTCTCTTGGCTGCTGGCAGTAAAGGGAAACTCCTTAGGAGCTGCTAAACTACACGTTAGAGACGGCAGCCTTTCTGCAGTGGGAGCAATAATTTCACTGAGTCTCTGCAGAGTTTCTGAACAGGGGGTCTCATGTAAATCAAACCTCATTGTTACTGAGTGGAATGCTGGCGATATTGAGAGGCGCTAACACTGGGGGACAATTTCCAGGGTGTGTAGGAATTTACAGAATGGGTATTCTTTAACTATAGAACTATGTTTTTAGATCTGTTTCATGTGTTACCCAAGACTGCGTGCCACAGTGTCTGTCACATCAAGATGTAAAAAGAAATCATTGATCTCTTGCCCCTACATGGACTCTAATTACTTTGCCTCACCATTTTTTCCCTTCCCTGGTATCTTACTGTAATTTTAAATTGCTTTCTTGTTTTGCTTTGGAGGGTGTCCCTATGCATTTTAAAATATTTAGCAGCTTTATTGGCCTGTACCCTCAGCTGAGAGCCAGTGATCTATTGGAAGACAAATGAGTTAAAGGATAAGGACTCAGAAGGCTTGAGGTCAAGACTTATTCCAAAATCTCCTTTATCTATTTTCTAACTCTTGCCTTTGATTTTGTAATATACAGTGCTCTTATATCTCAAGAGCTGGTCAGCTCTGCTGGTGAGAATTCTCAGATAATAAGGCCAGTGTGCCTAGTGTCAAGTGGGCTACCAACACTGATCAGTTCTATGACCCCCTCATCTCTAGCTCCATAAACAATAGTTTGGAAACTCATTCTTTTAGAGGACGGCAGGCGCATCCTTTCATAACCCAAGTAACCACTAATAGAAATATATTAGATATTCAGAGTTTCTTTTTGGATAAAGCAATAAATATGAGTACTAGTTATAATTTCTTGTCTATTACCCCCCCTACACACACATAAGGGATGTAGAATGCACTCTTTGTTCCTTACAAACCATAAAACTCTTTCCTTATTCATTTATACAGGATTTTCATTCTTTAGTACACAGCTGCATAGAGTTCATATACATATATAAATTTATTCAATCTGTCTCACTGGAAGATATCTGCTCTTGGTCTGGTTTAGATCTAGAATGTATCCCAAATGCTTAGTCTTCCAGGTTTGGTGCCATTGGGGAGTGGTTGAAACTTTAGGAGGTGGAGCATAGTTGAAGGAAGGAAGTCATTCCTGCATATCTCCAAAGGGTGTGTTTTATCTTTCCCTCTTCCCCACTCCTCCTCCTTTCTCTTTCTTGGATGGAATAGGACAAGAACCTTCACTGTGCCATATGCTCCACACCATGCTTTTCAGTCTTGCCATGGGTTCATAGCAATGGGGCCAGTTGGCCATGGAGTGAATCCTTTGAAACCATGAGCCAAAATAAATGTTTACTTCTTTAATTGCTTTCTCAGGTATGTAGTGGAAAATACATGTAAACACCAAGAAGTGGAATCGCTTGGTCTATATAAAAGTGTATAATACTCATTTTGAATTTTAATACAAACTGCAAATTGATCAGTATAGGAGTTAGCCGTAATTTGCTATCCCACCAGCAATACATTACAGTGCATTATTTCTCTGCAGTCAGGCCACACAGCACATTTGGGTTTTTATTATTGGTGGTTGTGCTTCAGTATAGTTTTATTTTGCATGTGTTTCACTATTGATGAGTTGGCTGTCTCTTCATATGCATGAGTCATTTTATTTCTGTATTAACCATTGGTTCACTTTTGCCCATTTTTCTACTGGATTTTTTTCCTTTATATTTCTAGAAACTGTTTATATATTAGGGAGAGTATTCCTTTGTTGTATGAAGGGTAAATATTTTTTCAATGTGCCAATTATTTTTTTGGTATTGTGTATCATTTTTGGTCTAAATACATTTTAAAATAAATTTTAGTTGTTAATAGCTTTTTAAAATAAATTCTAGTTTCAAGTTATAAAAATTCACAATTTCTTTCAATTGTCTTAGAATTTCTTCTCTTTTAACATTTAAATTTTTGTTCCATGTGGAATATATCCTGGTAGTTCAGTGTGAGATATAAATCCCACTTTGCATTTCTGAGATATCTTGATATCCACTATCATTTATTAAAATATTTGAGATGCCACCTTTATCAAGTAACAGATTTTCTCCTATATCTGACTTTGTATGTATGTCTGCACTTTCTATTTATTTTTTTACTTTCTCTCCTATTCTTTTGTTCTTTTTAAAGAATGCTTTAAAATATATTTTACTATTCCCTCATCCCAGTTGAGGGAAAAGAGAAAAGACAAAAGGGGAAAAATATGTGTATATGTACACATAGAATAGCTAACATAGTGGTACTACTGACATTTATTGCTCTATTGAAAGGAAAAACTAATGTTTAAGTGTTTGATCAATCTTGCATGTCTATATTTGTTTATGTGAGTATCCAATTTGAAGATATCAATATGTCACAGCAACCATTGTTAATTTCCTATCACCTTGTCTGAAATTCTGTATTGCTTGTATTGCTTTTGTGTTATTTTCTAAATGTATGTGTGTTTGTTAGTAGGTTTTCATTCTTTTATCTTTATTAAAAAAATATGCTTTACTATTGGGGCAGGTTAGTATTTGATCTTTATTTTTTTCTTTTTCACCCTTAGAATTTACTGTCTGCCTTGTTCATTTTTTGAGAACATTCACTAATAGGAAGATATTTTCTAGTGGTCACACCCTGAGCAGCGTGACCAGGAGTGGGGAGCTAGACTGGGGCTGCAGTCTGTGTGCCTCTGTCTCTTGAGGCCTCTGCAGCCCCTCCAAACTACTTCAAGGTCACTTCTTTTCCTTCACACAAAGTCCTCATGTACTTGTTCACTACTTATCACAGTATATGGGGTGAAAGGGTGTGGAGGACAAGGAAAACACTGCTCTCTAATTTTATATAAACATGGCCAATTTGAAAAGAATCACAAGAATGTTAAGTGATTAACAGGCTCATTCTGAGTCAGTGAATGGAGCCTGAATAGCTTAAGCATTTCACTTTCCATATTTACCTTCAAGTGAAAGTGTTCATTCCCCTGTTACTGCACCTGGATCTTGTTTACCCTATGTTAACGTATATTAATGTGGTAAAACAAAGATTATGCGGATAGATGGTTCTTCCAAAGCCCTTCCTTCTTGGAAAGTCTAAAACTTTAATACTTTCATGGAGGGGATATGAATCAAGATTTCATATTCAAGTAGGTCCACCTACCTCTGCTTTCTTACAAAAGATCCTGCCATTTCCCTGCCAGGTTTTTAAAGCTCATACTGTGGAGCTGACCTGGCTTCATGGCTTTTGTGTGTACGCCAAAATCTGACCACAGGAGCCTCCTAGGACCATTCTATCTATCACGCTGGTTGAGAATAAGAGCTGAGATTCCGGCTGACTTGTGGTAGCGCCTACTCACCTTGGCAGCAAAGCATCAGCACACAGTTACTAATGCGAGAAAATACACGTAGCTTAAGAAACAGCAAAAATTCCAATGATTCATTTGAGTCACTTCATTTAATTATACAGTCCCAGCCTTATCCTGAATTCCTTATACACTGTACTTGTAAATGATACCTGTCTTTTATTTTATAGGACTAAAGTCAGAAATTTCTAAGTCATAATACTTGACTTGAAAGCCCAAGCTTACATTTATTCATAGTAAGAAGCCCAGAGCTATGCTTTATTAGAATTGAAAACTAAGACTTGTGGTTGACAATCACTACACTTAAAAAAACTATAAAAATGTCTGCCCTAGACATCAGAAATGGTCTCACATGTGTTCAACTTCCCAAGACATTAGAAGAACCAACAAAGCTAGCAGAACACTTTGATATCTGTTTTTTTAAAGAAAGCTAGCCCACTAACTTCATTTTAAGCCATCTTTACAGAAACCCTACGTGGTACAAAATGATGAATCAGCATGTAAAGACGTACGTTGCTGTAAAGGACGGAGAACAGCAGGAGATGCACCATAGACTAAAACTTGCCAATGGACCCTAGGGTAATTCTATACTTTTGGCTGCTGGTCTTCAAAACCTGACTGTAAAACCTGACAAAAAAGGAAGTGAAGAAACACTCATGCAGTAAGCACTGTAGCAAGGTTAGCACCTTTCTGCCCTTTGGTTTACACTGACTCATGCTGGTGGCTTCTACCTCTGCAAATGGAAGTTTACAGTGCAGAGCTCCTACCTAGTGAAAAACAAAGAGAAATAGTTTGTTGCCCCCAATAATCAGTGAACACTGTAAAGTCAGCAGTCGCACCTTCCTAATTTTTGCATCCTCCACACCTGTGTTTGTGTTTGGCGTCTGCATAAGTAGGCAACACATTTAAAATCATTCTTGGTTCTCTGACTGGTAACTTGGTTTGCCTTTATAGCACAGTCACTAGTGTGTGGTTTTAGGAGGTTCACAATCTCTCTGTTTTACATTTCTTCTCTACAAAATAAGGATTCTGGCTATAAATACTGAATAAAGCATTTTAAGCTTTCCTTGCCACATTCTTAGCATAAATTATTTTCTTAGTATTTAAGCTAAAAGCAAAAGGAATGGAGGCTGCAAAGTTGGGAATGTGGGGGGGGTGGAACACGGAGAATCGACCTACTAGATAGTAGTATCAGAACCTTTGACCTCAGGGCATTTGCATTCTACAAGGGACTTTTTCCAAGAAAAGTCAAACAATGAATTACCCAAATATAAGTGTACTTGATGCTTTTCAGATTTAATGGATGGTTGGGAACTTTCATATTATAAGTGTGATTTTCTAACCTATGAGCAGCTGTTGCTGTCCCCTAAAAGAAATTTTATTTTTGTAGTAGATTCCAATTTTGGCAGAAAACAATAATTTTGTTTATAGAGAGTCTATATTCACAGAAAAAGTTTCTTACCACTTCCTTAAATGTATACAAAAGTATCACCATACTTTTAGCACTACGCCTTAACCCTCAGTCCTGTGCTTAGTCCTACACATACCTGTGGCCTCCTTTTCTCTGCGGCAATTTGGCTTCCCCTTCCACTGCACAGGTATGGGAAAAATGTGGGATGCCAGACTTGTACAAAGTGCCTACATCCTACTCTTTGCTCTGTTCAGCCTTTAGTGAGCTGCTGGCTTAAGTCCCACCGTTCTTGCCTATTAAAAAGAGAACTGCTGGCATACTTTAGTTTTGGACCTACTGCTTACGCAGAATATGTAACTGCCTATATAAGGGTAAGAAGCCAAATTCCAAGGGTAAGAAGGGTAAGAAGCCAAATCTATCCTTTACCACTTGATGTTGTCTAAAATTTGACATTTGGGATACTCTGTCCTGATCTTTAAGCATGAATAAAGTACAAAGTGGGGAAAAATTAGGAAAAGGATTAATATTTTCTTAAATCTCTTGTGCTCTAGGTCAGTGGTGGTGAACCTATGGTACGTGTGCTGTGGCAGGCTTTTCATATCATTGAAAGCTCTAAGAGGTTCGCCATCACTGCTCTAAGCATTCTTTAAGACAGTCTCACTTAGCATTAGCTTATCTAGCTTATCTGTTAGATCCATACAAATTAAAACTGAAATACCTATTTTATGGATGAAGGAACTGAGGCTTGGAAAGAGCCTCAAGTCACACAGGCAATAAACATGAACAGCCACAGGCACACAGTCAGTTAGTAGGGCAAACAAGATTGGAACTCTGCTCTGCCAGATTTCACGTTATTGCCCATTCCATCATATGTTGGGAGGAATGCCTAAGCAAAGTTCCCAGACAGGGAAGAGCAGTTCTGCAGAAGGAGAGGTCACTACCACAGAGAAAGGAAGGGAGCAACAGTGCTGAGCCTGCTGTTCAATGATGTTTGCCTGGAGGTGGCCCTGCAGGTAATGGCTACAGAGTAGCCCAGTAGGAGCAGATCACATCAAGATACCATCAGAAAGCGCAGGAGCTGCGGGGAAACCCTGGAGACAGCCTAATGCAGCTCTTCTATCGCATTGCAGATGCAGAAACAGACAGGAGAGGGCTTGCCCAGGAAGGCAAAGCAAGGCAGAGGTGGCAATAGATGCATGTCCCACCTCCCATCTTCATCAGCCGTTCATCCTTCGAAGTCTGCTTTGAGCTACCATGTTAGGTTATTATTCCTGTCCGTACTTCCAACTCTGTCACTTAAACAAAAATGTGCCTGCTTCCTACCAACCGGAGAAGGACACTGTGAGGAGGCTTGTATTTTTTTACTTTTTACATTTTTGTGGATGACTCAGAGTCTCTTTACTTAAGAATACATTAATACAAGTGCATTAGAACAGTCATGCCTACTGCATTAATGCAGCTACCCCAGTGGTACACGTCACAATACCAGTAGTACCATCAGCATGATTTCATTACATATGCACAACTCACAGAGGTTTCTATTTCTAATCAACCTTCTTGTGCTTATTTCTTAAAATTATAAGAGAATATTTCCATTATCCCATAATGAATAAGACATAACAAGGCTCCAGTTTAGAGAGTTAATTATAGCTTTTAATTTTAAATTTACCTTTCCTTAAGGTCACTCACCGACTTAAAAACCATCTTACCCCAAATTACCTGCAGCTCACATTTCCTCCTGGCCCTCCAGGGCTCTGCTGACTCATAGAATAAAATCTCTCTACTTTACTGCCTCCGATTTCTCATTTGTAAACACAAACAGCTAATACAGACCAACTCTGAGATTTTTTGACAACAACGAAAAATGATAGCAAGCTCAATGCAGCTTTCTTGTACTCAGAGATCAAAATTGAACTCATGGGTCTAATGACTCTAGTCAACAACAAATCAAGGATTCATTTGTTCAATTTTTTATGCTTTGGTTTGTAATTTTATCATGTGATTTAATATAAGAAGAAAAATTAACTTCTGATTTCTTAAAAGATATCTAAGAAAAAGTTTCATGTGTCAAGTTCTGACCTGAACAACATTAAATTAGATAAAAGGAGACCAAAATTCTCATATTTTGCAAAAGCATCAGTATCTAAAGGAAAAGGAAGTTGAATTAGTCTTCTATAATAAAAGATACTTAAAAGGCAAATGTGACAAAACTTTACTCCTCTCTCATATATTCTTCTGTTATTTCTTACATATGCTTTTTGTTTTTATTATTATTTTTTGTTTCCAGGTAGGAAAACTATTACAGTTTAGTTGTGATGTGTATGCAGAGGATGTTACATACTGTATTTTAAAGGGTTAATGGCTGTTTAATGTACCTTTTCCTTTGTCAAATTATTTTGGCAGCAATTAAAGTTATTTTTTGTTAAAAATATTTCCTCTTGGGCTGGGGATATAGCTCAGCTGCACAGCGCCTGCCTGGCAAGTGTAAAGTCATAAGTTAGATTCCATGTACAAATAAATAAATAAATAAATAACCACATAAATAAATATTTCCTCTTGGAAGCAGTCACTGGCCATCTCCTGCTACTGTTTCTGGACCACTTTGGTACTTATTCTGTGGATCCCTTACTGCGTGGTGGGTTATGCCTTTGATTTATATGCTGTCTCTTTTACCAAAATAGAAGCTCTTTGAGGCTTACTTTTATGTAATCAAATGATCAGCATTATATATGATAGAAAATGAATATGAAAAATACTAATTGGATTGATGAATTAGTGAGTAGGTGAATACACTAAAATATGGAGTCAAGTTAAATTATATAGTTGTCCAATAGTTGGCACATATGTTGGTCAAGCTTCTCCAGAGAAACAAAACCAATAGGATACACATGAATACATATGTGCAGTTCATGAGTTGGCTCACACAATTGCGGAAGCTGGTAAAGGTGAAATTTGCACACCAGGTCAGCAAACTGAAAACTCAGAAATCCAAGCAGGACTTCTACTTCTCCAATACCATGCTCTTAAGGCTTTCAACTAATTGAATGATGCTAACCCACAATTTTAGGAATAATTTCTTTTATTTAAAGTTAACTGGTTGTAAATACTCATCACATCTACAAAATGCCTTCATCGCAATATCTAGACTAGTTTGATCAGACTATTGGGCATCATAACCCAGCCAAGTTGGCACATGAACTTCAAAATCACAGCATTTAAAAATCAAATGGTAAAGCTAGAGAAGTAGATCAGTCAGTAAAGCGCTTGTCTGGGAGCCCTGGAGTTGATGCCTGGCACTGAAAAAAAAATGAATTGTGCTTTCAGTGTAGCCAAATACAAAACAAGCAACCACTGAGATCTCTGCAGACGCACGTGAGTATTTTCAAGCATTTCTTCAAAAATTTTAAAATGTCTGTGAATCACCTTGGGAATCTTGTGTAAATACAAACTCTCGTCTATTAGGTCTTGGGTGGGGCCTGGGATTCTGCATTTCTAGCAAACTCCTGGTATTGCTTATGCTTCTGGTCTGCATTCTGAATAAGCCCTTTGAAGACCTGTCTCAGAGAAGCACATGGCCAAAAAGATGAGATAGTCTTGATCACCTGGGGGGTCCCTTAGGTGAAATAAGCAGGAGATTGCATATGGAATTGCAGTATTTGATATGACGTGAGCCAGAAAAGATATAATGAGTACAGCAGTTCTGTTTTGGTTCTCAAACTTTCCCACCAAAGTTCCCTTAATAGCAGAGTGGAGCCAAAAATTCATTCCCAAGAGACAATCTTCACAAACTCCACAGTCCTTTGAAGCCACACATTTCCACTGAGAAATTCATACAAATGTAGTCTAGTCCCTGAAATGCCTAGGTTATCTTACCGTGTTTCATGTCTGTTACCACCACATAAATTGAACATTCAGGAATCAGGACTCGTCATCTTTTCACCCAGCTTGCAGACCCCGTGGGCCACATGAAAGGCTTTGGTCAACTGTACCTGGGTCATCTGAACCAGGAGTTTGCCAGCTACTGATAGGGCTAAATCTGTACAGTAACTCATAATTTTATAAATAAAAGTGTACTGGTATACAGCTACACCCACTCATTTGGTGTTGTCTAAGCCGGCTTTCACACTACAGAGTTGAGTAGCTGCCACAGAATATTTAAAGCCACAAGCCGAGGACATTTACTGACTCTTTACAGGACTGATCAATTCAAACTGAAACACTAAAAAAGGAAAAAGGACTATACTGAGTCTTAGGAACTGCAATTCAGGGTTACGGGTTCAAACACCTTGAATGTTCCGAATAAGGGAAGGAAAGTGAAGCTTCAATGAACAAATAGCATGGCTTTATTACAAAGCAATAAAAATTCTTTTATGTGGAAACTCCGTTGAATTTGAGAATAGGTGAGTGATAGAAAAAGGAAGAAAGCATGTATATGCTTGGCAAAAATATCCTTGAAGCAAGACTCCAATAACTTCTTGATACACATCTTGAGTCTCAGGGTACAATGTAATCTGTTCTAAGTACTTACACAGGGTGAAGGTAAGCAAAATTCACATCCCTAGGAAGCAGCTTGAATCATGTAAGCAGATGTGTCTAATTCCCTTAATGGTCTCTCAAACGCATTTAGGAAATCCCCTCCAGTGCTTCCTCCACCCTGTTTCCCCTTTCATTTTTATAACAGAATCTCTCACCCCAAGCTAAGTAATGGTTACTTTTTCTTAATAATTGATGCTACTATTTTCCCAGCTTCAAACATAGAGCTCCTGTAGATCTTACAACCAGGTAAGGGTAAATTAGATAAACCCCCCTGACTCAAACAGTTCAGCTCAGATATTGATGTTTACAGAATGAGCCTGATCTTCAGTTAGACACACTCATGTGGCTCAAGTGGAGTCCAACAGAAACCAGGCCTGAGAGTGCTTCACAATCCATGAATGCAGTGCCTCCTTGTGTAGGCTGCTCATAGTGAGTGACAGACAGGTGGAAATTAGTGTTTAGACCACACACTTACAGATCAGGGTTGATTAAAGACACAATTTCAACACAGAAAGAGAAGAGTGTGTATAAGGAAAAGGGAGAGGTATCCACCCTCCAGGCAGGATGAGAGGGAGAATTTAGTATCTTTGAGCATGATAGCTCACACAGTCAAGGGCAGAACCAGCTAGGACAGAGTTCAAGCAAAGCTCTGAGAAAATGCTGAGGGTTTAATCTGGGATAAATCTAACTGGCAAATCCGAAAGACAGGCCCTGGGCTAAAAATAGCAGCTAAACTGCGGGAAAGGAAATGGATTTGAAACCACAAGAGGAAGGGTAACAGCAAGTAGGAACCATTTCATGGTTGCAGCACAAAGAAAGAGAAACTACCTTGACTTTACCTGCTCTCATTTGGAGCTTGAGCAATGTGAATTAGTCAGAAGAATTGAAATGTATTAAGGGGAGCTATCTATTCAAAAAATACAGCACCAACATGTTTCTGCATATGTGTGTGTGTGTGTATACATTCAAAACTATGGTATCACTATGTTTCTGAGGTGATATATAACATATACACATGTATGAAGTTATATATACATGTACATACCCACACATACACACTTATCCACTTATCCTGTGGGACTGAAGGTCATACTTAAGAAAACCACACAGAAAAGCTCTTGATTACTCAGGGATTCAGGATTGTTCTCAAAACAGAGAAGTAGAAAAGAACAATGGGATTTGCAAGATAAAGTCCTTTTCTTGGAGCAAAGATTGAAAAGCTCCTGAAATGACTTGACTTATAGGAATGGAAAGAAATTCATGCTTCTTTAATAATAAAAAAACTCAAAGATATTTCCTTATACTGGCTAAGTATGAGCTCTATAATCATATCATATGTTAATATATAATACATTCCATCAGATTGACTTTAAATACAATCTAAGCAAGGAACTTTTTATCTCTGGAAAAGTACGTCAAATGGGTGTTCCTCCCTCTCACCCCAGCAAATAAAATGACCAGCCCAGGCACTGTTGTTGCTTATCCACTAGGAACAGGAGGTACAGAGATATAAAAGTACAGGAGCTCCTTCTTAAACAAGGGAGTGCCTGATTTCCCCTGCCTCCCACGGGCAGACATAGCACACTACAGTTGTGGAGTTTCTTGCAACACCCAACAGGTCAATGTCTGCTCGGGTTGTCGGGTTGACTAGGGGGCGCAGAAGAAGCTAACCCTGAGGAGTTGAAACGTATTGAAGACAGGATGGTTTGCCAGTTCAGGCAGACATGGACCTTATGGGGAAAATAAGGAAGCTCCATAGGGACAAGCAGATAGAAGTTAATTATTCAGCCAAACTGTCACCATGCCTTGCTACCTAAAACAAACATCTGCGCTCAGCAAAACTTTATGCCTTTGTTGATCCCTCAGTGAATCTAGGGGTTTGAGTCAGTTTGGGGCTTCACTCCGGAGATTCTGGTGTAGTCCCCTGGCCCCCTGACAAAGATATTCTCCGTCTCTTGTATCTTCATTCATCTCTCTAACAGGGTTTGCTGGCCCGCACTTGGCAATGAATGGTACCTGCCTTGGGATGAAGGTGTTGCACAGGACAAAGAGCAGTGAGAGTAGAAGAGCACCATGGGCCTCTGAAGTCCTCTACGCTGGACCTTGGTTACAGAATAGACCACATTTCTTTCTTATTTTGGTGCTTTTCAGTTGGATTTCTATTACTCCCAGCAAAAACATACTGACATGTATTGATATATGCCAGATTCCCTCCAGACACGAAAACTGCAGTGGGGAACACGAGATAGACAAGGTCTAACTGGAAGAGCAAACAAAGCAAACGGACAATTTTAGAAGAATAATGTATGATAGTGACTAGACTGGAACTTGATATTGTTGTTGACTAAATTATTTGAATTTAAGGAAAGGAATAGACCCTAGGAGAGCAATACCAAACCCACAGTAATATAAGATTTTAATAAGATAATTGAGGATTTACATGCAGATGTTTAAGGAAGACGTTGGCGATAGGGGATTTTATGGCAGGAGGACAGTAGGTTCTTTTGCCACCACAAGAAAACTTCCATTGAAGGAGGCTGAGGAGGAGAGCCTGAGAATATGGGGGAAATAGGAATACACAGGATCAAGGAAACCAAGCAAAGGCTATGTAGCAGAGACACTGGTCAGTTGTGTGAAATGTAGCTAAGGGGTCTGGAAAGATGCAGGCTGTAAAAGATGTAGGCTCTAAACTAGATTTGCTGCTAGGAGGTCAGTGCTCATCAGGACAAAACCAGTTTCAGGGTAGAAAAACAGATGTCAGATGGGAGCAAGTTGAATGGGGAGTCATGAGGTTGGTTATTTTCTCAAGAAGCTTAGCTAAGAGGGGGACTAGGAGGATACAGAAGAGTTATGAGAAGGGAAAGAGGATATGAGGTTCCACAGAATTTCTGTTTGGTTTTCATGGTTGAGAATTTCTAATACAGATGAATAATTGGGCTCCTGAAGCCTTTATTACACGCCTACATCATTCAGCAGGTGTTTGGAAAGGGCCTGTTTTAAGAGATCCGCCCCGTGATTCACATAATGAATAATGAGAATTAAATGAACAGGTTAGAGTTTCCCAACAGTATACCTGATTTGTTGAATCTGGCTATAAAGGGCTTTTAATTTCTCATTAAATATTATTGCTTTGAATACTTTTCTGGCAAGATGCACTTGATCTATGGTTTGTAGTGGAGTTCAAAGGTCACCCAGGAAAATACTATGCCTATTTTTAATTGTAAGTCACACACACACACACACACACACAGAAAAAATTTCTCTTAACATTTTAGTATAGTTTGTTTTAGTTCCTTTTTCTGTTCATGTATTTATTAGATCCTTCCATGCACTTGCTGACTCCACCAGGCATGGTCATGTGGTGGAGCCCTCAAGTGTGAGGCTGAGAGACCACCTCTCTAAGAGCAACAGCATATTTAAAAGTTAAAGGCGGGTGTGGCGGTACACACTTGTAATCCCAGCACTCTAGGAGGCTGAGGCAGTAGGATCACAATGTAGATCTCAACCCCAGGTAACTTATCAATTTAAAAGATCCTGTTTTAAAATAAAAGATAAAAAGGGCTGAGGATATAGCTCAGTGCAAAAGATTCTAGGTTCAGTCCTCAGTACCACAAAGGAAATTAAAAAAGAAGAGAAAGAAGAAAAAAGAAAGGAAGGAAGGAAGAAAGGAAGGGAGGAAGAAAGAGGGAGGGACAGAGGGGAGAGGGAAGGAAGGAAGAAAGAAAGGAAAGAGAAAACAAAAAAAGGAAAAAAGGAAGGAAGGAAATGAGAGAGAAGAAAGACAGAAAGAAAAAGAAAAGATAGGCTAAGTGGAAGTGAGCAAACATTTAGCAAGGTAACAGTGGCAAGGACCGAGTACACTGAGGAGGTGGGGTGTGGAGAAAGGCTTCCTCAAGCCGGCGCAGGATCACATCCTGCTTTTACTTAAAATTCTCATGTTTTGTTCATCACAGATTTCTTGCACTGAATCCGCTGAAGTATTAGTTATCTGCTGAATTTCTTGATGCCCTAGAAACTTTGCACCTGAGGAGAATACCTCATTTGCCTCACCTGGTGACGCCTTAGCTCAGAGCGGTGCACTTTGTGTTCAGGCAGCTGGACTCTCACCTACTAGAGGGGTGATTTCAGCGAACTCTCTATACCCTCAATATCCCCCTTTACAAGGTGGCGATAATTAAATTAAGTAAATTAATACAGGTTAAACGCTTGCCTTAAGGATACACAAGTACTCAGTAAACTGAATATTCTTTCAAAACAAAAAAAAAAGGTTCTACATATGTATTATACAACAGCATTGTCCAATAAAAATTGAGTGTTAACTACCTGTGTTTTTTAAAATAGCTACTTTCAAAAAAATGAAAAGTAAAATTAATTTTAATAATATTATTAGACCAACTAAAGCATTTTTCTACATGAATCACTATTAAAATATTGAGAGCTTTTATATTCATTTTTATACCATATTTTGGAAATTGGGCATGTATTTTTTATTTGAGAATACCTCAGATTGTACAAGTCACATTGCAAGACAGGTGATAGTGCCTGCCATATACAGTGACACAGATATGACATTTTCAAAAGATCACTGAAAGACAGACTCATTGGAACAGCAATACAGGAAAAGTAAAACATTTTTAGGCAAAGAAAATTTAGAAAGAAAACATAATCTCCAAGTCTATGACATTTCCTATCATGCTTTGAATAACTCTCAAGACAGTTTTAACAGCCTTTGATAATTCTCAGCAGTCTCTGAAATATGAAAGGCTATGATATTGGGGAACACATCTGGAAAACAATACCTACTAGGAAGAGTATATCACTTCCCCTCTAATTTCTAGCAGTTTATCAAGCATTCTCTGCTCCTTACTTTATTTCCATGGGACTCTAAGGCCATCTTAATATTATTTATTAGCAGAGTAGCCATTAATTTGAATTTGGAAGTTATTTTGTTCCCTGGGAGAAAAATTAATGAGCATTTGACTGCATGATACACTGGCATTGTTTAGATTTTTAAAGGATCAAAAACATATTCAAACTTGAATGAAAAATGCACACTCAAACTAAAAGTCAGCAAGCAAGTGTGATTCTAAAGTAACTCATACTTCAAGTCAAATTAGTGACAAGAAACATTGGATATGTGTTATATTTCTTACTGAGAGGTAAATGTCTGTGTTTGCTTAATTCACTTTGCTTTCTATCTGAAGATAAGAAAGCATTTTTCTTATAATACGTGTGATGTCCTGAAGGCCAGAGTATGATCAGAAACAGGTTTTAAGATGTTAATTACAAGTATACTCCCTTCTTGGCCCCTCTCAGCCCTCCCAGCTGGACCTTCCCCTTCTGCGCTGCACACAGGCCACTTTACATTAGCAAGGAATGCAGACCAGGCACTGCCAGCAAAAAGCAGCCAGAATCATCAGGCGCAAGTTCTTTGTGCCCATCATTTATTTATGATATTCAATAGTTTTCTGCAAGTCAAGACACAGTTTTAAAGCACACCAACTGGTTCCTCTTGGAAGTGGTGATGAAATTAATTAACAAGTGTTCTCTCCTCATGTTCTATGCATTTTTAAGGCAAATGCTGAGTCATTGATAATGTGTTGAAAAAATCTTTCTTTATTGAACTCCACCCTCCTGCACCAACTGTCAGACAGTCATCATTTCTGACGTCTTCCAGGTCTGAGAATAGGGAAAGAGACTCCTTCAAAGACCTCAGTATTCCTGCTGGAGCCTGCCCTAGTGCTTTGGGCCTCACTGAAAGTTCAGCAAGAATCTCAAGCCCTGCCCTGATCTACCAATCGGAATCAGCATAGTATCTTTATTATGTTTCACAAGATGATTCTGATGCACATTAAAGTTTGAGGAGAACCGATCTATAAAGTACAAAGATCTACATGGCTTTGTTTAAGTAATCATTACTTCAAAACATCATAATAAATTGTTTCATTACCCTCAACTAGAAAGAAACTATTACAGCTCTTCAAAATAAAAATGTCCATATTTAGCCATTTAACTAATATTTCCTTTATATCATGCTGTAATTTAAAAATATCTACGATCTGAATATTCCTTTTTAAAAAAAGTTTTGTGTAATCCACGGGTCTTCCTGTAATATCTGCAAGTATCATGACATATAATCTGGAAAGGTATTTGGAATATGGAAAGCTGTTCTTATATAACGATGGGACTAAGGCTAGTCATGGATACTTTTGTATAGCCCTTTAAGGAAAAGTAATACGCAGCTGAGGCCGAGATCTGCTGCTTGGTCTCCAGAATTTCTGCTCCACAGGGCTCAAGACACTGGAAGCATTGTGCCCCAGTGTGACCAGTGTTGGTTTACGTGACAACGTGTGATTTTCCCGCATACTGATGATACAGGTGAGCGCCTCTTTTCTGCCTCTCCTTGTCCCTGGTTTCAAATTCTCAGCTACGCCTTACACAGTCATTCTTACGGTTCCCCTGCCTTCTCTGCTTCATAAATCACTTCCTACCTCACTTCTGGTCTCCTTCCAAATTTTCAGAGTCTTTTTGGAGTCCAGGAGCTGAAAATAGCATCCCAGATGTGTCTACCTCTGTTTTCCTCCCTCCCTTTTCTAGGGTATTCTGTAGAGACAGACTAAAATAGCCCTGGCCTTCTCTTGCTGGGACTTCACATCCTTAGCCAAATCTGTACTTTTAAAATGAAAAAAAAAGCAGTGGAATCTGTTCACTAAATTACATATCCAACAATTGATTTCAATAATTCATTGCATACAAAGCAATAGATCATGTGCAAAAGTGGAAGATCCGGGTAGAAAGGCAGCTGGGCACAGAGCACACTGAGTTTCAGTCTGCTGCTCTTTACCCAGGTCAATGCCTGACAAACACCTCAGGGCTTTTGTGCCTGACCTTGGAGCAGATGACATTCCATCCTGTCATGGTCTCTTCAGAAACATTTGAAAAGGCTTTCTGGATGAACAACATTAATGTTTTAAATGATGAATTAAAGCTTGACTAAGTCAATTCTATAAGACAAATAAGAATAAATTAATACCTTAAAATATAATTCTGGCCACTTACTTCTGTACATTTAAAACATCCATATTTTAGCTACAGAGCCAATTTAGATTTGAGAATGTATTTGTTGAAATGACCTACTTACTATATTTCCATTTGCTTTGTTTGGGAACTGATAAGCCCTTAGGTGCAAGGGTACTTCTTTAAAAAGGAATGAAAATTGTTGTTTTATTTGCTATTGTACATCCAGACAGTAAAAGTGCTGAATTGTTTCTTGTTTCAGAAATCACTTAGGTCTTTCTGGTCTCTGGTCTAGGCTTCCTCTCATTTTGGGACTAGGGCAGACAGGTCTCTGCACCTTATAATCTACTTGTCCACTAGATCAGTTTACTAATTTTATCTTTAATAATTCACATCAACATTGAGCCCTGAGACAGGAAGGCATGTCAAGCTAGCACAATGAGAAAACCAATTGAGAGATGGGAAAGAACACTAAATGACTGCCTTGGGTTTTGACTTCACTGAGAAGAGAATTGAAAATGCCCAAAGGTTCTGGATTTGAGCAACTTTTGTCACCAATATCTTTTCAGGCCAAGGGAGATAAAATCAAGTAGAGCAGTAAATGTGCCAGGAAATGTACTTTTCAGGAACATACTTTAAAGATTAAAAGCATTTTATGAAAATTTAATGACAAACTTTTCATTCAAGGCTGTACTTAAAAGTTAAGATTTTACTAGAAAACTGTATAAATAAAGATGACATTGTTAAATTTTTGTAGTATAAATTAATAAGATTTAGAAGTTTTAAATTGACTTAGAGATGTTGTTATGGTTTGTGTCTGGATGTCCTCCAAAAGCCTCATGCAGTCATGGGGCGGGTCTCTAGAGTTTATGATTGATTCATGGGTGTGAGTGCTACACCCGCCCTGGGGTTGGTAGTTTGGATACAATGTAAGGGAGGGAAAGAGGCTGCCTGCCTCCTCCCTTTGTGCTTTTGTTGCTTTGGCTGTTTTCTACCATCATTAAGTGTTGCCCTGTGCCATGTGCCACTCTGCCTTGGAGCCAACTGAGTATGGACTGAAACCTCCACAAACTGTGAGATAAATAAACCTTTCCTTCCTTAAATTTGGGTGTCAGGTATTTTGTCTCAGCAAAGAGGGAAAAGTAACTAAGACAAATGTATAAATGGAACAGCAATTTATTTTTAGTTATTTAAGGGGAAATGACATAATGTCAATGAGTAAATAGAATGTTTTTAAATTCTAAATACTGACAAATAAGTTGCAAACAAATCATGAAGGCAATTATTAAAGAAAGACATTATTAAAAATCTGCATGTTTTAATGCAATGCCAATTCTTCATCACGTAGTTTACCTTCCTGCAAATCAGCCACAACCAAATTAAAATCCTGAGCTGACTTCCTTATTCCCAACCCATATTCAACTCACTTTCAGGTGTTCTCTATTTCACCCAACTGCTATGTGCCCAAGGGCCGTAACCCAACTTTAATGCCAGCCAAGGCAAGACTGCTGATAAAAATAACCAACAAACTTAACCCCAACATGTTATGCTTATTTCCTTAGAGCAGACCAGTGTTTGAGGAAAACTAAGGATTTCAGTAACAACCACAGGAGTACAAACTCTAGACCCACCGACATATTTTTAGTACATGTTTGTAGTGCATAACATAAACACTGTTTGTGTGGAGTTGGTATGTGGATGTAGCATACCATAGCAATCCCATTTTTCAACCCTGTTCCCTCTCCTCCCTCCATCTCTTGATCCCCTTCCTATTTGAGAAAGCTCTATCTCCACGTTTCCTATTATCTATGTTTTATTTTGCTCTTTACCTAAAATTTGGGATTTTCTTATATAAGAAAGCATGCAATATTTAAGCTTGTATGTCTGAATATTTCACTCAACATATGGTCTCAAGGTGCATCCATTTTCCTACAAATGACTCAAGTGTATTATTCTTGAGAAGTACTTCATTGTGTGTAAATGCTACATATTTTTAACCATTCATCTGTTGGTGGACATATAGGCTGCTTCCAAGATTTAGCTATTATGAACTATGGTACCATAAACATGGGTGTGCATGTATCACTAAGTTCAGTCTCGATTCTCCTGCATGACCCAGCCCTGCCTGCCCCCAGTGCTCATATCCTTGGTGGCTGGGTGGTCAGTAGGGGACTGGCCATAGGGAGAGGCTCCCTATGAAGCTGCTGTTTCTCCTCACCACTGTTTTCCTATCCCATATACCCTGTGAGAATTGCCACCCCTTCTGTGGCATAGAGAAAGCCAGGCCTAACACTTCCATTTGTCCTGTTGGCATCTGTGGCACTTTATACCTAGAAGTAAAACAGGTTTGACTTCCAAATGGATTGTATATGCCATCCAAGAAACAACAGCTCTTGTCTGTTCAGGAGTATTTTATCTTTTCCTAGCTCGTTTTTAGGCCTGAAGTTGTAAATCCTCCCAGTACATCAGAATACTTTTACAGATCTATTTAGACACAGACCTGAAATTTTCATTCAATTGCTTGAGGATGAAGTTTGGGTTACATATTTTTGAAAATCCCTCAGGAGATTCTAATTCCAAGATAGGGCTGAGCTTGAGAAGCAACCCATGAATGCTGCTGGGAGTTTGTGGAAAATGCTCAGGTCTAGTTAGAACCAGTGATCTCAGTCTTTTCTTTCTTTCCTTTCCTGCTCTACCCGCTTCATCTGTGTACCTCCCTTCACCTTCCCACCATGAATGTCTACCACTTCCCTATCACTGACACCACTTCGATAGGCACCGCTAACTCCGGGCCCCACTATGAATCACAATGCCCACTTGGGCTGCTGGCATAACAAATGCTAATAATAAGCATCTAACAATCCTTTCCCAGAGGCCAGAACTATTCTAGGCCTATTGTGGGACATGTGGCCTGCAGACACGTCTGACCTACAGACTTTACATATGTTATTTCATTTCAGCCTCACCCCCAGTTTATAAAGTAGGCATTGCTCTTGTCCCAGGACTATAGAAGTGGAGACCAAGGCACACAGGATCCTCAGGACTCCCACCTGTTGGTTATTCTCACAAACACAAGAACTGCAGTGGTAGGATTTGGCAGATATACTTAAAATCCTGGGTCAATTTCCCTGAAGATTCAGAGTTCAACCAGGTGAGATCTAATTGAGTGAGTCCTTCAAAAACAGAGGATTTTCTCTAGCTATCGGTGGAAGTAGAGATTTTGAGGATGAGAAAAGACTCCATGTGCTATTGTTGGCTTTGAATGTGAAAGAGGGAAGTGACAAAGTATGTAGGTGGCCTAAAGAAAAGGCTGACAGCCCAGCTTACAGTGATGAAACAGGATTCTGCCAACCATGTGAATGAACTTGGAAGTGGATTCTTCCCCAGAGCCTCTGATAAGCAGCCAGCACATCTGACTCCGACCTCAGTTCTGAAAGACACAGAACTGTGATGCTGGACATGTGACCTACAGACACTTCTGATCTACAGACATGTAAGCTAATACTGTAATGAGTGATGTGTAAAGGGACTAAACCTGTGGCAGTTTGTTACACTGTAATAGAGAATTCGTGTTGGTAACCTGCCTTAGGTAATCCAGATGGTAAGCAATGAAGCCAAGATTTATACCCTAACAATGTAGAGCAACAGCTCTTTTAGAAAACAGTGGCTCCCCCTTATCCATGGGTGATACATTCTAAGAACCCAGTGGATGCCTGGAACTACATAATGCTGAACCCTCCGTATATGATCTTTTCCTAGGCATGCATACATCCTGACATTTAATTCCTTTTCCATATTAACCAAGCACTTACCACACTCTGGCCATAACTTTTACAGTTTAAAGTACAACAGCAAAACTACCATGAATTTCTTTTTCTCCTTCACAATTTTAAGGGTAGATGTGTTACCATTGCTCCTAGCAATCTCAACCAGCATATGATTAGTTTTCTTATTGAGAATTTTCTTCCCCTTTTCACTTAAAGGAAGGATTTTATGGCTTCCCTTTGGCTTTTCCAAATTCCAACTATTACTACTCCTGTGCTTTGGCTCCATTAGTAAAATATAGTTTGCTTGAACACCAACCTTGCAATATAGTGATAGTCAATTTGAAACCCAGATAGCTACTAAGTGACAAAATGGGTAGAATGTACAGCGTAAGTTATGCTAGGCCAAGAGATGATTGACGTCCCTGGAAGGAAAAGAAAGATGGAGTGAGATTTCACCTTGCAACCCAGAATTATGCAATTATGAAATTGTTTGTTTTTGAAATTATCTAATTAATAATTTTGGACTATAGTTGACAGTAAGTAACCGCAACCAAAGAAAGTGAAATCATGGATAACAGGGAGACTACTGCGCTTTCAATTTCATACCTCATGGATCCCAGCTGCATTGATTAGCCAACACCACGCTGTCCTCCCCAGCTTGCAACTGAAACTTTGCAGCTCCTCACAGGCATTGACCACGGGCATTCTCACCTCCCTTTCTTTTTTTTTTTTTTTGGTTCACCTCCCTTTCGAAGAAGTTTCCCAGCAGGCTGCTTCTCCCTTAGGCAAAATATTTCTGGTAGGCTTACAACATGTTTCTCAGAACTGACTCCTTCTCTTTGTTAGGAGTATGTAGTGCCTAACCCCTGACAGGTCAAGACTACTTAATAAGAAGACTCATTCATTGTCTACGCTTAGCCTGCACTTTGAGGTCTGATGTAATATTGAGACATATAATTCATTTATTTGGACTCACTCCTACTCCCAAGTTCATACACCACCAACATACATTTCTTTCTTTCCTGCTGGAGCAAATACTGACAATTTACTGATCGGTACAATAACAGCTTTTCTTTGTATAGCTATATAACATTTCATTGATTGACAAAAATATTCCAGATATACTAACTGCTTTGTACTTGAGATCTCATTTTATCTTCCCTCTGATTGGGCTATTATTTCTGTACTATAGATAAGGCAACCTAAGTGCAGAATTACAAAGGCAGAATCTGTTCAAGCACACAGCTGAAAATGAAGGAAAGGAAAGATCCACACTGGTCTTCCCAGTGCTGAAGGCCATAGTTAAAATAAAACACCTACTACTTTATTTTCAGAGTACCCCTAGACACTTAGACTCACCCCTTGACAGAGAATTCAACATGGTTCAGCTAAAAGGCCCTCACTAAGTCATTGTTCAAGCATCTTCAGCATTAGTCTGCTATGTTACTTATCACCTCTGATAATGACATGAGCATAAAAACAATCTTGCTCATTAGTGCTGGTTTATCTATAGTCTCACTAATGTAAGGTTAAATTTTAAAAAATCTTACAATAATAACATATTAATGTGAATCCATTCTTAATCATCTTGTTCAATTTATTTCCAACAAATAAATCACACCAATTCTCTGAGGTGCCTTCTATAAATTTCCTGATTTCCAGTAAAGGAAATGTTTTTATGTACATATGCAAAATATCTATTACTGTTTATCAAGAAACCCAATAAAGCATTTATAGAGGTTACCATGAATCAGTCAGTATAAATGACTGTGTTTGACTGCTGCTATGCCCATGAGGACACCAATTAAGTAATATTCAGATTACAATCTATTCTACTTTCTTATTCCCTAAGAAAAAAAGTAGTAAGTGGAATGATGAGACTTTCCTTTTTGGCAATATCCTAAAGTTTGTTCATTTTTAAGAGAAACAAAAGGGACGAAGTGGTCGGAAGAGGAACATCATGGTATGTTTCATGTTTTCAGGATGAGAGTTAGGAGACTTGAAGTCTTCCCTGGCTGTGTCACCCCTAAACCATGATTCCTAGGCTCTCTAAGCCAAGAATATTTCAGCATATGTAAATTAAGATAATTCTAAAACATTATACAAATATAGTGCTGTCGTTATGATTACTAAAATTGAGACATTTTAGTGGGAGTTACTTTAGACTCTGGCAGTTATAAATCCACTGCAAAAGGCTTTTGGCATCGCCTATGCAGGTAAGAGATTCACCCCCTTTCTGCTTTACCCATAGAGTCCTTTCCTATCAATGCAACAGTAAGGTAATCCACTTACTGCAGAAATAATTGACATATGCAGTATCCAGCACTGCATGTGAAATAATTGACATATGTCAGAAATAATTGACATATGCAGTATCCAGCACTGCCCCCTTGAAGCTTTGGATTTGGCAAAGTACAAATGTGAGTTTCAAAAAGGCTAGAAAAAATGTCTCATTTGTGATACTTCCCAACAATCATTACTCCAAGATGCTTGATAAGCAATTATTGAGGTAATAAATAAAAGAATGTTCTTTCTGACCCTCCAGTGAAGCTGAGAGTCAATGATTAAGCTGAGATGGGAAAAATATAACTCCCAACCTGTTAGATGTCAAATTTGCTGAGTTTGTGGTCTCATAATATCAAGGAATGAAGTCACAAACCAAAGGTGGAAGATAGGAGAGTTTTATTGGAAATAAGAGGAAGAATAGCTTCTGGATTTCCAGGAGGAGTTCTGAATTGGTGGGTACCAAGGCCTTGTGTCAAGGATAATTTATACACAAAAATCACAGGATGAGTACAATATGGGCCAGACAACAATCCAGCTGCAGGGTTACAAGTACAGGTAGCTGCTTAACTAATATTGATCCAACAGCAAAGCAAGTCACGTAGCAAGAACACATGGACAGAACAAAGGCATCTTTGAGAAGAATGGGAAGTATGGATGTGGATGTTCTGGTCCTCCCACTATGTGCCTGATGCCTGTCTGTGCCCACTGGTCCAGCTGGTGCTAATTACAATGTAATCTCAAGTTGCTATTTATCTTGTGGGTCTAGCTATCACATCTCTATTATGAGGTTTATCTCTGTTTAGATTTGCCTTGAGCCACAGTTCTGATGTCTCTGGGCTTTTTATGCTGACTTCCTTGAGGGCCCAATCCCTGTCTGGCTGTATATTTTTATCTAATTTAGCTTCCTATAGTAAGGCCAAGAAAGAGAATCACAGAAAAGATTTCTTATTCTAGTTTCTTTAGGAGATCATACATTAGAACCTTTTGTCTCTAGGAAATTAAAACTCAAATAGAAGCTTTCTTAAAGTATGAAGTTCAGGTGTTCAACGTCAGCTACCCTCACCCAGCATACAGAAATGTGTATTTTACCAGCAAGAATCATTATTTATTCATTTATTCATGCATTCCAACAGACCATGAGTAGGACTATTGATTTCCTTCAGCAACCTTAGTGCTCAAGAAATTTATCCACTTGATAAATATTCAGTTTCAGGCACTTTGGTAAGCCAAATATTTACTCTGATGAAGCTTCCAGTACTCAGAACATTTCTAGAACTTCTTCACATTTGTTTCCAGGGCCTGAAGTATGTTATTTACATAACACCTTCCACTCTTGGAGCCAGTGCACAAACATCATAAGAGCCTGGAGTCACCACAATACGGGTACAGGGAACACACTGCTAATAAAATCCTGCTCAATACATCCTTAGAAAGATGAATATTTACCATGCTGACAGATAAAGAAACAAAGACTGTTTCAGGTTCTTACACTAGGGAGACAATATGATATTTAATGTTTAAATTTTTCTTTTTCTGACCAGTTTTGCATGATTATATCTGGTAATGTGAACAACTAATTTGAAGATAATAATACGCAATATAAAACCATTGTTGAATCCCTACTACCTTGATTAGTGAAACTCTGTATAGTTTCTAATTTTTTAAAATTATTTTTATTCTCTTTAATTATTTGATCTATCATGCATTCTTACATCTAGTAATCTGAGCAACATCTTTGAAGATAACAATATGTATATATGTATATGTATATATGTATATGTATATATGTATATGTATATGTATATAACAATATGTATATAACAGCCATTGTTAACTTGTTACATATATGTATATGTATATATGTATATGTATATGTATATATGTATATGTATATGTATATAACAATATGTATATAACAGCCATTGTTAACTTCCTATCACCTTGTTTTGAAGTTCTGCATTGTTTTTATTGCTTTTGTGTTGTTTTGTTTTTGTCTTTGTTGTTATTATTTTGTTTTCTTTTCACTTTAAAATAAAGAAAAGAAATAGAGACTGGAAAAAGTCGACAACTTCCACAGTCAAGGTCCTTCGTGTAAAAAGAGAGACTCTCAACCATGTCCTTGAATTCCAGGGTTTGTTTATTTTTCCATTTTTCATAAATAAATATTGCCAACAGTAGCAAGTCATTACTATGGGGGAGGACTGGTATTTTGGAAAGTCTCAAAATGTATTCAGAGTTAATTAAAAAAAAAAGCAGGAATACAGACTAGATAATAACAAGAGGATTGTTTTGTTTTTAATAAAATCACTCCAATAACATTCAGAAAATGAGGAATATTTTCCAGGTGACTTATGGAGTGGCTCTGAAATAATTTTGGTAGACTAATTCTAAGTTCATGGGAGCAGTGTCAACTTCTTTAAAAAAATAATGTGGGACTGTTCTGAAGAAGCATGATATACAGGAAGGACAGAGAGGGATCACAGAGTCCCGGAATCTTGGTTTAAGAATTCAAGATTTATCACTTGCTGACATTAATAGCACTAGTTGCACTTGTTCACTTTATAAGACATACAGGAGAGCAAGAGCATGGGATCTGATGTTTAATGATCATGCAAATTTTTTTTTTTTAATTAAGCAAGCACATGCAACTTGTAACTAAACAAACCCAGACCTGATCCTGAACAAGGAATAAGGGTTGCAATATATACCTGGAAAACTCTCCCTGAGCCTTCCTTTTAGCAGGATTGTAACTTGAGTAAGGAATGAGGCAGTTTAGATTAGCCACAGGTACAAGAACTCTAAATAGAAGACTGTCCAGACTTTCTAACAACCTCAAAATCAATGGAGGAAGCAACTAAGGCAGAAACTCATAGTTCCTTCCAGGTAAGGACTGCAGCCCTCTGGCCTATCTGTAATTAGGCCAAGGAGAGAATGGTACATAAATCAAAGCCCAGAGTGAATTGGACTTTGACACGCTAGGTGCTGGCTGACCGGGCTGAGCAATTTAACCCTCAGGGATAAACACAACATGCAGAGTATCCTTCTAGAACATAGGACCATTCAAATTCATAATGTGCTCTTGATAATGTTAAAGTTTTTGTCAGTAGCTAAAACCTAACATACTCTCAAGATTCTACATCCATAGCTAACAAATCATAAGTGTAATCTATGAACTGGTCATTTTGTAGGAGGAAGAAAGCAGCTTATGGAAAGATCAAAAGTAATCTTTGACTCTTGGCATGCAAATTTATTTATTTTTTTCTCCAATATTCTAGATCATGAAACTTCCTAATATAGGTTGTTAGAGGTTACCTGGAAAGACTGTCTAGAACCAGAAAACCATCTTCCCATGACTGTTACTGACCAAGTTGTATAATCCTTGTCCTGAGAAATTCATCTAAGGAAATAAGTATTTCTAAGTGTCAAGGCTAACGTGGAAGAGGGTAGAGGTGTAAAAAAAAGCTATGATCATTGGAACAAAGCCATTGTGAATATTAGGCTGAAAGATATATGACCAAAGATTAGGACACAGTCCACTAAACACACCACTTTAAAAAGTTAATTGTTGGGCTAATTGGAAGCTAGAAATGCTAAGGATCCAGACTAGTTCCATGAGACCTAGAGAAGACAATAGAAGTTTTAAAAGGGTTTCCCCTCTACTACATGGAAAAAAATCTGAAATCAATGGATCATTTACTTATTCCTTTATTATTTAGATTGACAGCTGTAAAGGACACTAAGAGAGAGCATCATGATTTTTAGGATTTCTTGCAGGAACTTTTTATTTGAGACAGGATCTCACTATGCAAAGGCTGGCATTGAGTTCACTATGCAGCCTAGGCTGCCCCAAACTTGCAGTGCTCCTCCTGCCTCAACCTCCCTCCCAAGTGCCGGGATCACAGATGTGCACCTCCACACCCAGCGCCACAGACCCTTTAATTAGACATCCACTCAATCTTAGGAGAGGGCCAGAGGGATGTGAGGAGACACCAAGAGGAAGCATAGCTGTGGAGATGCCGTCAGCTCAGCTCTGGGATTGTGTGACTCGCCAGCTTGCCCGGTCAGAATCACTCTCAGTACTTTTCCACTCACGTCTGCCCCACTCCTTATAACTCCCTCAAAGAGAGAAAGAACACCGGTTCTGTATCACAACCACTGCCATTGCTACCAAGAGCAAACACAAACCCTACACAACAGGAATTAATGTACTTTTATTCATTCTTCATCACCTTATTTATTACTCAAGAAAAAGCTCTTAATCACCTGCAGACTATGTGGACTCAAGCTCCTGTTTCTTGCCTTCCTTCCAGCTCTGTGGCTGTTGATTTTGGACATAAAATAGTTTTATTGCCTTCGTTTCTCAACTTCTCTGCCTTGCCAGAAACCTGGCTGTCTTCAAAGGACCTACACTTCCCTCTACACTCTCATGCATTCCCCTTTGGCACCAGTGTAACTCAAGAATGAGAACAGAGGTCAGTGTATCCTTTGCACCCATCCACCACTTTTCAACCATTGTTTCCTACCCCTGAAAACCATTCTTTCCAATCAACTATTTTAATAAGGGAGTAACACATCTGTGTTAGCTGAGCTAAAGCATCATCTGTCCTCATTATAATCATGTGCATACTTACCAGTCATATTCTGATCATTTATGGGAGATTCTATCTTTTAGAAACATTTTCTCTCCACTCCAACATCAGCCATCATCCCGGGATATTTACCTTCTCCACATGTGTCACAGTTATACCTTTGTATGGCCACATTAATATCACCAAAGTGAAACGTACAACTTCCAAAATCACTAAAATTCATAGTCTTCTTAACATTCTATTGACTCACTCGTTCCACCATCCACTGTTGCAACCATTTCTCACATCAGTGGGTTTACTAATGCCACAGTCACCCCTTTTCCTTCCTTCCTTCACTTCTATCTGTTCATGAATCTCTTTAGTCTTCTAGACCATACTTAGCTGGCTCTGCTTCCACAGTAAGTCTGTTCGTTATTGTTCATTATGACCTCGTACATCACCCCACAGTGACACTTGAAGGGCACTTGAAATCTACAACTGCTCACATTGCTGTCTCCACTCATGCTGTCTTCTTTACTCTGAGCACATGCACAGTTACTGTCTGTTTGACATCTCCCATCAGGTCTTACAACAACTCAAACACATTATTGCCAAAACTGAATGGATGGTTCAAACCCCTGGTGTTCAGTGACTCAAGAATATCAGTAAATGGACCTCATCCTGCAGTAAACAATTTCATTCTTTATCGTTCTTACCTATGACCAGGTTCTCTGAATCACTTCTAATTCTGACTTCTTTATTCTTTCATATGCATTTGTCTCTCTCTGCCTGTCCCCTTTACTCCAATTTTATCTCTCTTTACACACATAGAAGCCTTTTCTCTTCATTTTTACCTTCTCTCTACCTTTCAATCCAGCCCTGATGTTGACTTTTCCTTCTGGTTCTCATACTACTGCTTGCAGAATTTTATCTACTCACCACACTATAATTATGAAACACATTATTATTCAACTGTTTTCTCCACTGGACTTTGAATTCCTTGTGAACAAAGGCTGTAAGTTTTTAATCTTTCTAATTGAAATACCTATAATAGTGCCTGGAACACCATAGGCTTGATAAATACCAGTGGGGAAAAGGACAAAGAAAGGAAAGAAATTTAAAAAGGAAGGAGGAAGAAAGGAATAGAGGGAGAAAGGAAAGAGGCAATGAGACACAACGATCCCTCTATTTGATACAAATGTATGAAGCCAAAAGCAGATTGCTTGTGGTACCAATCCCCCCAGGTGGTATGATTCCTTAGTGGACAGTGAAATACATTGAAATAGACTAATGGAGAACAAACGTGGAATAATCTCCTTCCCAGGTCCCCTCAAATAATTGCCAACTCTCATGTTTGCACACATTACCAGCCTATGTAGAAGCATTCTTCTCAGATCCAACCTGCTTAAACTTATAAGTAACTTGATGATGTGGACTTAGGAAGAGACGTTACTTAAAGCCTGTGTCAGAACACGTGACCTTAAAGCAACATCTGTCTTCATCCTTTCTATCCCCAATGCCCTCTCAAGGAAATTATAGTAACCCTCAACTCCAATACCAAGTTGCTCATTTACTAACTCTGCAACCTAAATCTGACTTAGTTGTCAGGGGAAAAATCAATTTCATTTATCTATAAAATGAGCACAGTGGATTATGCATTCTTCTGTAACTCTGAATAAATTTGTAGATCAGTTGGCTTCTGTGTTCCCTCATCTGTGGCTGTGCTTTCTTTCCACGCTTAGTCTTAGAGGAATTCTACAGATCTCCCTGGGTATTTTAATCACTTAGAATATTCTAGATATGTAGAGTGGAATGAAAACAAGAGCCAAAATCCTGGGCTATGCAGGGGAGCTAAATATTCAAAGATAGACTATTGATAGATTTCCTTAAAAGAATTCCTACTTTGGAAAAAAATCTCACAAATTAAGGAAAGAGTATTGAGTTGAAAGTTGTGGAAAGTGAGTGAAGCACAACTGCTCCTTTGTAGGTCCATGCGCTTGCCTCACGGGGTAAGGCTGGGAACATGGGCCGTCTACTTGGCTGCCTGGAGGTCGCTGGTGTCATTAGTTAGACTCTTTAAATTCTTGAACTAAAAGGAAAGTATGGACCTCAAAAAAATAGTTCCAGAAGAAGTTATGAAATGGATCATATCAGAAAGCTTGGGGGCAATATTACAGTGAGGGAATTTAAGAGCTAAACAGCTAATTGGGCATTAAAACCTCCAAACAGTACATATGACATTTCTTAAAGTCAGAGCTACCAGCTGCCAGCATGAAGCAACAATTCAAAACTGCAACTGGTCATGAATAAGAGAAGAGACGATTGCCGCACATGGGAGCGTGCACACGCACACACTTGTACTTTCTACACTTTATGCTCATGAATTCCAGAACTGTCACCAATACTTCACCTCTATCATCCTTTGCAAATCTTTATTTCCTTAGCATTTATGTGCACTGCCAACTTCCTACCTTTTTAGACCTGAACAAACACTTTAAAAAGAGGAAGATGGAACATGCTGTCATTTTTTATTTCAATATTTCTATGTATTTATACATATTCCAAAGTAAGAAAAAGTATTCATAAATGATGAATGTTATTCATATAACCTAAACCTACTTAATTATATGTCCCAAAAGACCAGTCTATAAACCTGCCTCACTCCCCTTCCAATCTCCCATAATATTTGATGAAACCAGGAAGAGACAGAGCACGTGGCTATCATGTTAATAGGAGAGAACTCACACAGCAGCTTGACCCAAGCAACATGGCTATAGGCATGAGTTCTCTGAGCAAGGAGACATGGTGACTACTAGTTAACAAGGAACCTGAAGGGGTTCTGATTAGCAAGTAAACATGTACTTCGTTGTGCAAGCACCAGAGAAGACTGGCTAATGATCTGAAGGAGAGTGATAGGAGATGCTGAAAGTTTGTTAGCAGGCTGTTACAAGGCAGCAGAAATGGTATGGGCAGGAACTAAGACACTGCACGGAAAATGGGGAGGAGGTTGAGCTGTTACTCATTAAGTAACAGCTCAATAAGTTGAGCTGTTACTCATTAAGTAACAGCTCAATAAGTAACAGCTCTGGGGCTTGGGGTCATGTTGAATGTGAGGACTGGGAGAGAGGAAAGCGTCCAGAGCAATACACAGATTTTCAGCTTGGGAAGCTGTAGGGAAGTCGAGAGCACGCCCATGATAGAAATTCAGGGCAGGGGCAGGACTAAAAGCTCAAAATGATGAGTTCAAATTTTGTCTTCCTAAATTTAAGGTGTATGAGGAATTTAGGATGTGTTGCTACTGAGGTATTTACAGATATAGTTAATGTTTAGCGGATACTTATAAACTCTATGTCTTCATCATTTTATAACCCATTTGATCAAAAGAAAAAAGGGCTCATCTATACAGATTTCTATGAATGAAATAACTGGTCTATGAACAAGAACATTCAGTCTTTATGATAATTTTTTGTCAATAATTTCTACAAAATCCCTTTCCTCTCTAGTTGTTAAATCTTCAGCTGTAAAATTATAGGGAAAAATTCCAGTTGTAGTAAGTTTTATTGTTTATAACTTTCAATAGGGAAGTACATCACTCATTGGAAGTTTAAACTAGTGGTTTATAATCCTTTAAAAATGTCCAGTATGCAAAACTCCTAATCCAGCAGAATATAATGCAATAAAGAAGGGTTTCTTTTCTCTATCTAATAAGTTTCTCAGGTAGAGTGTTCAATTGTAATGTGGGCTCTAAAAATGCAGACAGGCTAGAATTAGCATTACACCTCAAATAAATAGTGATCCCCAGAATAGTATGTTCATATAAGTAAAGGGAGGAGAATGAACTAAGACTAGAAAAGAACTAATCACTGCAAAGATGCGGCTTAAAAATATTTTGGGAAGAAGAACTTCTGGTCCTTACATCATTTATCCATTTCTGTTTGTTTCTTTGGTGTTTTGCTTAGGAAAAAATAGTTTTGGTGAGAATTTTCTTCATCTAATAATAGAATCAGAAGACTTGCCACAGTTTCTTTAAATATCTTTCACTAATTTCCTGTCTCTTTCTACTGAAAAAGAAACTTAAAATTATTGTAAATTGTTCACTTCTAACAAGGTTCACTGAGTTTTTTGCATATCTAAGGAATATCTGTTTTATGAATTTTTTTATTTTAAAAATAAAAGGAGGAAAACATTAACAGACAGGCAACCATTTACAAAATAGCAAAAGAACAATACAAACAATACAGAGTTATAAACAAAGTGGTAGGAAATTAACAATATTTGTTGTATTACATATTGATATCTTCAAAGTGATTTCTCATGAAAACAGAGACATGCAATATTAATCAGTCAAGGACTTATTAACAGTTTCTTTCACCAAAGAAATAGAAGACAGTAGAACAACTATGTTAACTATCCTGTATATACATACATACAACATTTCTCCTTCTTTCCCTTCTCTTTTCCCCCATCCCAGTTGCCCTTTACCCTTGAGTGTTTTCCTATCATTTCACAATGTCTATCATACCTCCTAGTTTAAATGAACTCTTTCAGGTTTTACACTAGAGAAACAATGTCGTGCTTGCACATGCAGATCTGATTTATGTCACTTATGAGTATGGTCTCTAGTTGTGACCATTTACCTATAAAGGCCTCAAGTTTATCTTTCTGAGTAATATTTCATTAAATAAAAGTACCACAATTTTTTATCCAGTCCTCAGTGGATGGACATTTGGGTTGCTTCCACAATTTAGCAATTACAAATTGTGCTGCTATGAACATAGGTGCACATATATCACTGTGATAGGATGTTTTTAGATCTTCTGGGAAAATACCCAGAAGGGGAAGAGCTGGGTTGAATGGGACCTCTAGACCTAGTTTTCAGGAATTTCCAAACTGATTTTCACAGTGGTTTCACCAGTCTGCATTCTCACCAGCAGTGGAGAAGGGTTCCTATTTCTCCACAACCTCGTCAGCATTTGTTATTGGTTGATTTCTTAATGCTAGCCCTTCTTACTGGGTTAAGGTGGAATCTCAATGTTGTTTTAATTTGCATTTTTTGAATGACTAATGATGTTGAACATTTTCTCATGTATTTATTTGCCATTTGTATTTCCTAGATAGATTTTGTATTTTCTAGATAGAAACCCTTTGTCTGAGGGACAGTCAGCTAAGATTTTTTCCGAGTTTGTGGGTTTTCTTTTTACTCTGCTGGTGATTTCTTTAGATGTGCAGAAACTTTTCAGGAGGATGAGATCCCAGTTGTTGATTCTTTCAAGTGTTTCACGTGCAGTTTGGTTTTTGTTTATGAACTCTGTCTACCCTTGTCTTCAAGGTTTTTACCTACTTTGTCTTCCAATAGATTTAGTGTTTCTCCTTTAATATTGAGATCTGTGAACGATTTTGACTTGAGTTTGGTGCATGGTGATAGACTTGGGTCTACTTTCAGTCTTTGGCAGGTAACAAGCTAATATTTCCAGCACCATTTATTAAAGAAGATATAGTCCTTCCAGTGAGTTTGTTTGGCCCCTTTATCAAAGATTAGGTGGCTGAGTGTGCTTTGGTTGTGGCTGTTTCTTCCAGTCTGTTCCATTGATCCTCAGGTCTGTTTTTTAGCCAGTACCAGGTTGATCTTTATGACAGTAGCTTTGTAGTACAATTTCAGGACAGAGATTGTAATTCCATTTGACTTGTCCTTGTTGCCCAAGGTTG
>NW_004955417.1:3571409-3608064 GCF_000276665.1 Chinchilla lanigera
CTGTTTGCTTGCTTGCTCTTCTTGACGTTTCCTTTCTACTGTTGTTCTTGAAATTGCAGTCAGATTTTTCTCTGTCTAGAATATCTTTTAGTTCTCTTTGTAATGCTGGTTTGGCACTCATAAAGTTCTTCAATTGTTCTTTGTCATGGAAATATTTTATTTCTCCATTGCATTTGAAGGGTAGTTTGGCAGGGTACATCAGTCTTGGTACATCAGTCTTGTTTTATCTCAGGACCTGTAATACTTCACTACAAGCTCTTTTCAATTGGATGGTTTGTGCTAAGTCTGCTGTGATTCTGATGGGCTTTCCTTTATAGGTAATCTGTTTCTTTTCTCTCGCAGCTTTTAATATTCTGTTCTTTTGCTAGAGATCTGGGAATGACTATTATATGTCTGGGTGTAGTTTTATTTTGGTTGTGGTTGGTTGGAGTTCTATATGCTTCATTTACCTGTCTATCAGGTTCTGTTTCCATACTTGGGAAATTTTCTGCTATTATTTCTGTAAGTACTCTTTTCATGTCAGTTGTGTTGCCTCCTGCTCTTTCATTGACTCCTATTAGTCATATATTACTCTTCTTTGCTTAGTCTTGCAACTGTTGAATTGATTTTTCCTGGATCCGACTTTATGAGATTCTTTCTTTCACAGTCGCTAGCTGCATGCTGTCTTCGAAGTCTGAAATTCTGTCTTCAGCTTCTTTCAAGCAGTTTTGGCAGCTTTCAGTGGAAGCTTTGTTTTCCTGGAAGTCTCTTTGAATCTGATTCATGCATTCTAAGTCTTTTCTGTATTTTTCACTTAATGCTTCCATCCATTGCCTTTGTTTTGTTCTATTTTCTTATGTTTCTTCTTCAGGTGTTCTGAGCAGTTCTTTCATTATTATTGCCATTTCATTTTTTGCCTTGAGAGATTATTTCTGATCTCATCTCTTCTGTGGCCATATGGAGTTGTTTCTTTACTTCCACTGCAATCATTTCAGCTTTTTCAGGCATATGTTTACCAAGTTCTCCTATGTCGATGTCTCCTGGACGTGTTCTGAGTGAGGTGGAGCTCTGGGATTGTGTTTTAGTCCTTTGTTTTGTCATGTTTGCTACCAGATGCAGAAAGCTCAGTTTCCCTCTTCAGTGGCTACACAGCAAAGGCCACTAGTGTCCATAGTTTTCCTGTTCATCAGGTTTGCCCCTCAGTGACTCCTGAGAAGCACTACTTAGTCTCAGGTTTTCTAGCAGTTGTTGATTTGTATCTAGCTATCCCAGGTCTCAGATGCAGGCATTGGTGTCAGCTGATGGCAGACCATCTGATCCAGCATCCCCTTGTAGCTCAGGGCATGTGCACGACTCAGACTCAGGTTGCACTGGTGTGACAATCCCGGTCCAGTGGACCTATGTCCCCAGGCAGTTCAGGGTACAGGCAAAACCCAGACCTGAACTGCAGGGTTCACAGTTTGTGAACCACCTGATTCTGTGTCTCCAGTCAGTTTAAGACACATACAGGAACCAGATGTGGGCCGGATGGACAGCAATCACAGACTGCTCATGCCTGTGACCCCTGAGGGGGTCTGGGCACAAGTAAAGCATGGAACCAAACCACCAGAACAGCAGCTCTTGGAGCGCTCACTCACTCAGTGCAGGGCATACTCAGGGAGGGCCCACACGCAAATGGTGAGAGCAGTCCCTGGGCCTTCTGAGTGAGGACCTCCAGTCTGCCACAGGTGCACGGAGTGCAGAGACTCAGACTATAATGGCAGTGGGGTCCTGGGTCACCCACTCTGCCCCCAGGAAGTAGATGGGAAATACCTGGCTCTCTCTGCAACTTTCAGTTGGGAGCTGTGGTGGTGGGAGTGGGTCACAGCTTGCCTGGTTCTGCTTCTTAGTCAGTTCAGGACTTGCGCAGGAGCCAGACCTGGGCTACTCAAAGAGCAATCACAGACTGCTGATGCCTGCAACCCCGCCCCCAGGGGGTCTGGGCACAAGTAAAGCATGGACTCAAGCCACGGGAACAGCAGCTCTTGGAGCGCTCACTCACTTGGCACAGGGCACACACAGGGAGGGCCTACACATGAACCTCGGTGAGAGCAGTCCCCGGGCCTTCTGAATGAGGACCTCTTGTCTGCCATGGGTTCACAGAGGGCAGAGACTCAGACTGTAATGTTGTTTTATAAATTTAATCATGGTATAGGGCTCTAAATTAAAAATGATTAAAAATGAGCTCAGATATTTAAAAACCTCAACCTCCAAGAATTAGTTTCTCTTTCAACTGTTCTCAGTGTATTTGAAAAATTGCAAATAAAAATGATTAATGTCATTAGTATTTTAGTCATTTTTAAAACTATCAAGGGGCCAGAGTTATACTTCAGTGGCACAAGTGCTGGCCTGGCAAGCACAAGGCCCTGAGTTCGATTCCTGCTACCAAAAACAAAACTCCTCCAAAAGGAGCAACTTTTGTTTCAACTAACATAAAATTATTGAAGTTATTCAACTAACATAAAGTTATTGAAACATTTTCCAAGATTTAATTTCCTTTTACATAACTTCCATCATAACTTTGTAATAATCCAACAGCTAGTATAATTGCTAATGCATTTTTGTTTGATAAATGCAATTAATTTTATCAGGTATTAGTCTGTTTCTTGAATGTAGTGAAATTGTCCAGGTAATGAACTGGAAAGAAGAACGCAACAATAGCTACCAGAATCATCTTTAAATAACTTTCGGGAAAAGTGAGTTAAACAATGAAAGACCATTTCTTTAGTACAAGAATTTTCAGAACTAATGTGCACTCTGAATCTACAAAGGGAAGTCCCACATCCAGGTTAGTTTACCCACATAACCTCTTCTTTCCTCAGATCATCTCTTGTGACTAATGAACCACAGAGCACAGTGCTGGTTTCCAGCCACTAACCTCTACCCTGAATTACAGAGACCAGCAGAAGGTCACCACATTAGAACCATTCATTAGTCCCCTAAATTATTTGTACTGAATTTGGTTTGGCATGATATATAACCCAAAGTACAGACCTTTAAAGTTTTTTATGTGCTATTGTTTTTCTTTGTAAATATATTGCCGAGAATGCTGTACATTAAGAGGCTGCCTTTCAGAGAATTCATGGGAAAATTTTCTCTCACTTCTGAGCCCAAAGAAATGTTATGCTTTACCTTTTTCCTGCTGGTTTCTATCATTTAGAAATAGTGAATCAGATCTTCTTCTAATGCTAACTGTTAAACTGACTAGAGCCAAATTTGTGGCTTCCCATTTGTAAACTTGGAGCATGGACTTCATAGCATTTATTTGTAAAGTAACTTCATGACTGACTTCTCTGTCTAGCTTCCTAAAATGTCCTGACTTCCCGCAAACAGAACAATTTTACTTTGATTACATCTTAGTCTACTGTATTGTAGTTTTCTTGGAAGTGTTTTACATTCTTCCTGGTTGGAGAGGAAAGAAAAAGTGGGAGAAAGTGCAAGAGGAAGAGGGAGAAAGAAAGAGGAAAGGAAGGAAAAGGATCTCTTTTATGTGCTCTGTAAGTCCTGCCAGTTTCTTCTTCCTGTGTATAACTAAAATCTTAAAGTAAAAATAGCTGACAATTTTTTCAAACAAGCATTTTCAAGAAAGTCATGACTGAGTGGAACTTTTTCCAAGTGGAGAGGTGGGAAGCAGAGCTCACTGGCTCTAATGAGAAAATATGGCGGCACATGGGACAGTTTAAAGAGGGATTGCCTCAGCAGTCCCTAAACAGAAAAAGACCGCAGATGAGAGCAAAAACTGAGAGCAAAGAGCTAATTGGGTTAAAAGTTAGCGCACTTTTGGCAGAATAAGAAATAAGAATAAGGCAAACACAGAAAAGGAGATAAAAGGGAAATGCCACATCTCTGAATTGGCATTCTTTACATCAGGAAAAGCAGAAAAACCAAGGATATGATACAGTGCAGGAGCAATGTTTTATGAGAACCATACCTAGCTAATAGATAATTTGGATTTATGCTCACATGCATTTTGTCAATTCATAATTCTCCTCTGCTATGTCATTCATCAGTATCATGATCATCTCCTACATGGAAATGAGTAAACAGAAACATTACTTCATCAAACTATAATCACCTTGAGTTTCGCTGAACTTTGCTTCTATACCAAGCTGAGACAGATACCTATAAATGGGGTAAAAATGTAATCACACTAATGGGAAACTAGGAAGCTAATAGATGTAGATCTCAGTGCTAGAATGAATCTAATGTAATTCAAACCCCATAAATTTTGTGTGGAGAAACTGAAGTCCCCAGTAAACTAACTTATTGTTTACTCAGTTTATGAACTGTAGATCAAAGCAATGTAAATAAAAAATAAACAGGAAAGCAAAACAACATGCACAAACAACCTCCTGCCCTCATCCTTTCCCCTCCCCCATTCCCCTCCCCCTCCTACCCCACCTCCATAAAATGTACAGTTCAAGAAATAGGATGAAATGAAAATTTCCTAAGGACACCCTCAGGAATACCCTAAGGAAACTCTACAAACTTTCTCTACCCTCACTGTTGGTCATGATCTCTCTCCCTCTTTACACGAAGTTCCCCGAGACTCAGCCACCAGCAGCAGCAGTGCAGATGACCCTTCTTCCTCTCAGTGATGCTGCATGTCACTTTCCTGCCCTGGCTTGACCCACACGGCCCATCTTTGTATGTCTTTGTCTGTTCTTGTTTGTATCTTTGCTGCCTAACTCATTCTTTAAGATTCCTTCCCAGCCTTGCTTAATGCTAAACATCCAGCCTGCCCTGCCTCCATGATCAGCCCAAGTGCCTCACCTTCTCTGTGGTTCCCATAGCATAATCTTACATCACTATGAAGTGCTTTATATGCTCCATTTGAGATTCCCTGCATTTAAATCTTACCTTCATCCCTTATTGTTCTCAGTCACTTGGGCAAGTCACTTAATCTCTCAATGCCTCAAATTCTACAACTTCCAAGAAATAGAAATAAAAATATATCTAGTTCCAAAAGGATATTGTTTTATATTTAAAGAGATTATATATTTAAAGTTCTTAAAATCTGCCCAGCATTGAGTAAACACTCAGCTCATACGTGTTAGCTACTACTATTATGATTATCCAACACTGATCTTTCAGAGATATTTGTAAGCACCTCCAGGCTAGCGAGAATAATTTATTCAACTCTATTCTCCAGTCTTGCATGATATCTGGCACATAGTAGATGATAGGAAGTGTTTTGTAAATAAATGAATGGATGAATAAAGGCTATTATGTTTTGTACCTGCATGTGTGTGTGTGTGTGTGTGTGTGTGTGTGTAAGAGAGAATGATTTACCAAGGTAATTTGGGGTAAGACATATTTGAGAAATAAATATAAATGAAGCAGCAAGATAGGTCAATAATATTTGAGACAGCAGATCTGGCTTTACACCCTATCGTGTATGATTTCTATGAGATTTCTCCTTTATGCACCTAAATCCAATTGTCAAGTCTAATAAAACAAGAAAGAGATTTTGAACTATTTATCCATTACATCTTGCCCTGAATCTCTTTTATCATATTATTAAAATTATAATATAATAATATTAAGACTATAAAATATTAACTTAAATAACTTTAATATTAGTTAATTGCTATTTATCTTATTTAATTAATTTAATACCCATATTGAATATTAAAGAGCACCTCAGAAAACACGTGTTTAAGTGGAACTTTTTCCAAAATCCAGTGAGAATCTATTGACCTTCTCTGTAACATTCCTATTTACATCCTGGTGGGTCTGAGAGGATGTCTATTAGCCAGAATGAAGGAAAGAATTTTGAGCTGCAGATATCACTATCCGTCCATGTGACGGCAGACAATGGGACTAATCTGTTCTGTGTGTTTTATTCTCATTTAAAGGACAAAAATAATTTTTATTCCACTGAAACCTTAACATTGTCATTTGTCCTTCTCTGGCTATTGTTTGGTTTGTACACACGCAGCCTGCAGCTTTTGTAACCAGATATGGAAAGTTAAGTGATCACCACGATTAACAATAGTGTAAAGACTGGAGTCTGCCAAAACTGACAAAGAACAAATGACAACATATCTATTGTGATTTCTTGCTGGGGAACACAACACAAAATTGTAACTTACTAGGATCTATTCCTTACTAAGCTTAGGATTTAAACTTTTTTTTTTTAAATGTGCATCCTTATTTGATTTCCCCATTTTATCAGACAAAGAAGAGTTTTACCTGTAGCATGCAGTCACTGCTAATTATGCCACACAAGTTACAGGTGACTGATCCCCAGTGGCAAGCCCTAATAACCTTGTATGTCTTTCTGCTCCCTGCCAGCCTGGTTTCCAGCTTCCACTGGTAGTGAAATGTTCACTGGAAGGTAGCTTTTTCCCTTTGTTTCTGCTTTGATGGAGATGAGAAACAGGAACGTTATATGTCCATGCCCCAGATGACCTTAGGGTCCAGTTGGAGGTTTGAAGAGCTTTACTAGAGACCCAGCCTTAAACCTATTATAGCCTTTGAACCCCAAAGAGAAGTTTAAAGCCATATCCAAAAGACTTCCAGTAGAGCCTGACTTTCAATGAGCAGAAACTGGCTTCATGAAAGTTCAGAAACGGCTCATTTGATTCTATGGTCCTTGCCAGGTACCTCTGCCAAATAGCCCCCAATTTTTCTCTAACTCTTTTCTATACCTACATCATCAGAATCTTCCCCTCCATCCCCACAACTACTATTAAAACACTCATAATCCTTCCCAATAATTGCTCTAACATGCCCATGCTCTTGCTATGTGACTGTGATCCAGAAATTACTATTAAATAGTTTATTTCTCTTCAAAATAGAGTTAACTTTTGTAATCTCCTCAAGGGAGTGATCACCAGATTAAAATATATAAGATAATCCCCAAAATGTGTTAAATCTGGCACTTAAATATTCAGTAACATAATAGAAATATAATATTCCTAACACACATATTTTACATGCTTGTTTTCATAAAAAGAATGCAAGCTGTAGCTTTTTTTAGATTGCCAAAGAAGACAGTGATTTTTTTGTTGCTGACACAAACAACATCTATTTTTTTCCCAAACAAAAGTTGAATCATGCTGGAGTAGCTCAGGAGCACAAGAAAAGCACATGACCCAGTAATTGTGTGGTAAGGAAGTGTTTGAATAATGATTTCTGGTCATTTAAAAAAAAAAACTGTAATCATAGTGTTTAAATGTCTACAGAGCAATTATACAGAGCTATTTGCTGAAAAGGACGTTTGTCCTGAAAATGTTACAAAAGACTTTCATAATGTTATTTCTATGAATAAGAGTTATGTTAAGAAAATATTAAAAGTTTTCATGATTTCAAAATTCGGGGTTGGGGTTTAAGTTTAAAGATTTCAGAGAACTGGAAATGAGCCCCTGGTTGTGTGTCACTGGAGACCGTGCAGTGAGTTCTCAATGGATGACCCAGATTAGCTCAAATATTTCCTTGCAGACAATGGTACACTCTTGGGAGAAGCGCAGAATGATTAAGTGGTTCACAAATTGAAATTTTAAATTCTCCCCTTATCTGATAGTTAATTTTCTGACAGAGTTTTACTAGTGACTTAGCCACTCTGAAATTTATTTTTAAATTCAAATGAACTGTACATTTATTTCTAAGTTATGTAAGAGAATTTAGCCAGGAATGCCTTAGGACTTCTTGAGACATTTATTGCTCCTGTTTCTTAAGGTGAATGCATGGGTTAGACTAATTAGAATAAAGACAAAATTTGCTTATTTCTACTTCTTGTCAAAATTGAAGATTTAGAGTCAGTTTTTCCGGGAGGGAAAAAAAGAGTTTTAACAAATTCAAGGCTGTTTTATTTTCCCCTCTGTGTGTTACAGTGAAATTTGGCTTTCCTGAGTATCATTGTAATAGTATATTTGGTAAGCTTCTCATATTCACAGGTGAGCCTGGTCTTTTACTGTTTAGACCACTGACTTTAATTAGTGCCTATGAATCAGAAGCTCTCCCTTCAGTTAATCTGAATACTAATAACTGTGTGCTCCCTGCTCTCCTTCCTTCAAAAGAGAGGGAGGATTTTATCTTGAAATCAATAGGAGAGTTGCAGGTCAAGAGCGCTGTGCCAACAGAACTAACCAGTGAACAGCCCAAAGAATGGAGCCAAAAAAATGGTTCATTCATTTTTGTTTTAATATACAGTCACTAACAGATGTGCCTTTTGAGAACATCTACACAGAATAGAGAATAAAATAGCTCCTGCCAACAAAATTATTTATGGGGATAAATTGAGGTCAAAGTCAGTATGTGTTAAGAAAATTTAGCATCTCAGAAAAGCGAACTCCACTAGTGTGCCTGAAATGTTATAAATGTTTAGTATTAGCAGGAACACCATTTGTCCCTTTGGGAGGTGGTTCATTCAAGTTTTACCTGTTGCAGTGAACAAGCTTTGTGTATCTTTACATTAAGGATTGGATACTACATGTTCCAAGGCTGCAGTCTCTATGTCAGGTATATATCAAGTACGTTTCAAACTATGATTTATGTGAAAAGTGCCAAGTGCTTTTCTTTTACCTTCAGATTTAAAAATGTCATAGAATCATTGAAAATATACTTTGTCTATGTATAGTATATTTGAAAGTCTACATGTCTTGTGATAGTCTTGTGAAAGCAAAGGAAACTGTAAGAGTATATCCTTATCACACATTTCAAGAATAAATATGCTGATAAAAGTATTCTACAAGAACTTTGGTGAAACATGTTCTTTAACTTCAGGATATTAAAGAACAGACCTGCTAGTCAGAGGCAGTGTGACGTGCTTTCTAGAATTCAAGGAGTTAAGTACCAAAGAGTACAAACAGAGTCAGACGTGGGTCTACTCTAGATGGGAAGAATGACTCAAGAGGACAAAAACGCCTAGAAATTATTTTTCACTTAATACCTTGACCAAGAAGAAAGGGCTCTTTGATATGGTTACAAAAGGAGCTTGGCAGATTTCAAAAGGTCTGTAGAAAATAGGAAAAAAAAAGAATCACTATAACAAAGTAGTTGAAAGTGCAGAATCTGAAATAAGATTGCTTATATTTCTACAGCTCTTTCACATACTGAGGTGTTTGACTGTGTCAAGTTACTTACTTCCCTACCTGTAAAATAGGTTAAGAACACTTACCTTCTAGAGTAATGTAAGTATCAAATAAGATAATGTATATAGGATGCACAATGAATGTTAGCTTAAAACATGATGCATAGTTATGGTGAACAATTCATGAAAATTAGTTACTGTAAGAATAGTACACTTAAGATTAGGAACCAAGACTTATATAAAAACATTAAGAACAAAAAATATAATTTTTCAGCTAAGTGCAGTCCCAGGAAAATAAGAAATATGTCTGCTGATTAGGGTAAATGGAATCTTACTAAAAAGTGATAAAGTAAAAATGTTCCAATGCTCTGCTAAAGAGATGATTTGATCATATTGGCAAGGAAAATTTTTAATAATGCAATGAGTTGCAGAAATTGGGGTAGAAAATTGTTAGAGAGGAATTCTTTTATTCTAAATGACCTTAGGTTTCCTGAATGAATTCTCTCCCAGGATACAGAGAAATTACACTAGAATCACTGGGCCTTTGCCGAGATCTTTAAGGAAATGTTAATGTCATAAAAGTTACAGTAGGAGAAAGGTTACTATTGTTCTATATTTGAGAAAGAAAAAGGTAAATACTTCAATTATTTACACTGTACACTGGTGACGGTGAAGTCAGTTTCTCACGTAAAACTTGTAAGTAAATATTGTGTTTAGGATGTCTAGAGCGCTAAGGGTCATTAATGCTGTGAAGGAGTTAGCTAAGGAAGAGTTTTCTCCATTTTTGAGGCAGGTCTTAGCAAGGTGTCTGCAAAGTATCTTGTTAAAACATGGTAATACAAAGAAGACTGGTTCATAACTTACTCTAAATTTCAGTGAGCTTTTATAATAGTATAGATATTATGTTCTATCCAAAGCTCTCTGTGTGTGTAAAACTTTTTGGTGAATGATTTTAAAGAGGACATAAACTGTGTTTAGCAAATTTATTGAGCAAGTAATCATTGTGATGGCATTAAAGCAGAAAGAAAGAAAATGTGTTAGAAAGGTTAACTTTAAGGTAACTTTAACTTTAAGGTTAACTTTAATGTGTTAGAAAGGTTAACTTTAACATAAGGTAACTATATGTTATGACATATAGACCTAACAAGACAATTTAATGAGGTAAATATCCGTAAATAAATACGTAAACAAATACAAGCAGAATACAAAATGCATTTCTATACTTTATACCATATATGGTTCTAAAATCCATAAATAATATATAAATGTTATACATTGGTAAAATAA
This sequence comes from Chinchilla lanigera, assembly GCF_000276665.1. Taxonomy (NCBI): domain Eukaryota; kingdom Metazoa; phylum Chordata; class Mammalia; order Rodentia; family Chinchillidae; genus Chinchilla; species Chinchilla lanigera. Next base: position 3,581,752 of record NW_004955417.1, read on the forward strand.
TGCATAAAATTTATAACAAAGCATGATTAAAATTTAAATACATAAGTATACTATCTCTCCATAGTAATCACACATTCAGGATACATGGTCAGTTTTAAGTAACTTTTATGTGAAAATCAATTCAATTTTGTATTTACCACCAAAACTTAGTGACTATGAATAATGTTATGAGACTGGGCCAATAATTAACATAGTTAAAATACACATATCAAATTTTAGAGTCCAGAACAAGGAAACTAATTTTTTGTTCTCACATTCAATCTACATGTATATTAATCCAGATTACTGGATTAATATGCATATTTCTGACAGATACTTTTACAGAGATGTTTGGCAAAATTTAGTACTAAGAAGACATAAAAATGAAAAAAGTAGACTGGTATGAAGATACAAATCTTTTAGGAAAAAAATATGCATTTGAAAGATTTTCTTAAAGACCATGAATTCATAAATACCAAGGATTAGATAAATTCCTTTTCAGTAATAGCTAGGTTCATGAATGCTTCTTGTAGCAAGTAATACAGTTTGCTAATAGGCGCTTGGGCAAAATTTTGCTTCTGTTCACAAACTCCACATGAGGTGACAAACACAACTGCAGCCATCTTCCCTGAATAAGCATGAATGCTTCCATTTTCCCAGAATCTTGGAATAAAGTAAGTTCTCGGACCAAGGTATTTTTTGAGCAAGAATAAAGTTTATAAATTCAGTTTCATAAAATGGTATGGGAACATTAAATAGAAACTTCTATCTTCATATCAAGTCTATGACTGTATCTAAAAATCTAAGGAAAAGGAAGATAAGAAAGTTAATGTAAGAGACACAGTGCCTGACACCTAAAATCCACTCGATACACAGTGGCTAGTGTTGCTTTTGTTGCAGTGTATCGTGTATTAGGGATCACTGCAGAGAGTCTCTAGTCTCATGTGTTACAGCACATGGTGAGAGAGAAAGAGCAAGAGACAGCTAGCAAGCAGTGGAGAGCTGGGTTGGCCTGTTGTTTATGGGGAAGGAAAGGCCACGAGGCAGGGAGAGAACCTCAGTATTTATTGACTGAGGAAAATGGTGAGGGGGTTTCAGGTGACTCAGAGGGCAGTGGTGGTTTTAAACTACTGAGGATCTTGACTTGGAGCATCTTCAGGTTTAGTAGTCTTAGTCTTAGACTTAGTCTTAGTCTTAGTCTTCTTAGTCTTAGTCTTCATCTTAGTCTCAGTAGGTGGGAGAGGCTGGCCCCACCTCTAATGGGAAATCTCAGAAGCATGATACCAATAATCCCAGGCCTCCATGCATCCCTTAGGGAAGTATGTAAAACTAGCCATTTTGAATTTGTGGTCCAGAACAGTGGTAGTTATTCTTTGCACTTAGATGTTACATCTCAGACCCTTCTTGATAACACTTCAACTAACCAGGGGATGAATATACTATGAATTTCAGGCTTCTTCAGTTGCGTTTTATATGTATGTAGGACTATATAGTAAGAAAATAGATGAACGAAATTACTTAGGAAGCCAATAAGAATAACATTTATTACTATAGAACTCACAAAATTTTCCTAGTGATATTCTGCCCACTAGAGACTCTAGCTGAGAAGAAGCAATTAATTTATTTTCTTTAAATAAGACAAGCTGTTCTTATTTTCATTATTTCTGTATCCACGAGTTTACCATTGAGAGCAACTTTAGGCACTTTAAAGTAATATTTCTTTATTGAACTAAGCATGTGACAAACCAACACAAGGCAAATTTGGCAAGATAATGTAACCTAGTAATGTGACTTTAGTGGATACATATTTCTGATAGAACCCATAATTGAACCATTCTACAACTGGCTGATGAATGACCACAATAGCTTAAATTTCCTATAAGAATCACCTTGTATTATAGTGGTTCTTGTTTCATTAAATCTCAAGAAGATTCATTTGGTCATGTTTTCTCATAGTATCTAAGGCTACTGAGAACTTTTTCCACAGATGTGGAAAGTTAGCACAGAACTTAGCACAGAACTTTTTCTTATGTCTGACAGTGAGTCTTACACAGTACACTTGTGAAAGTTTATAACTTCATGAATATGTAGTGAACTATATATTCATGAAAATACTTAATCATTACAGTTCATAGTAAGTCTGATTATAACTAAATAATATACAAACTCAATAAAACATTATCTTTCAGTAATATAATTTCTCATCATCTTTGCCATCATCACTATGATCATTGCCATTACTGATAGGTTTTTTCCAGCACAGAGAGAAGTAAAACAGAATAAAATGCCTTTATTGTGGGCACAGAGAAGACCACAAGGACAGAGAGAGAAAAACATGGAGCTTCTAAAGGTCTTTTGTGGAGTCCAAGGTTGTATAGCCCCAGGCTGGAGGCGGGGTTTAGGAGGCAGACCACCTGACATGGCAGACCAGGATTGGGTGGGAGCATGGGAAAAGGGAACAGGATATTTCAAAAAGGGAAATAGAAAATCATAATTTGACTCAATGGAAGAAGGGTGGGGCTTAGCATATGGCTTCTAGTGGGTAGCATAATATAGGCTGGATGTCGTAATGACTCAACACCATACCACATGACCTACAGCACCATATTGGCTGGGTGCCATAGCAACTCAGCAGGAATTACAACTGGTCAAGAAACCAATCAATTACAATCATTATTAAAAGAAAGAGAAATAAGAGCTAGCATTTATCATCATTAATATTCAGAGTTAATACTAATTCTAACTTCATATTAATTCTGTGAAAATCTGTGGGATGTTGTATGAAACACACAGCTTCTCTTCTTCACTTTGTCCTTTTTCTCCATTATCTCTACAAACTTCCACCTATTTTCAATTTATTCATTCATATTTTTTTCCAATTGCTCTTCTCTTTACCTTCCCTTAAAAAAACAAAGAAAAGATGTAGTTCATGGCTGAAATATCTACATACAGTGCAGATATTCCTCATTTAATTACCTACTTGTTTAACAACTGTTCAGACTTATAACCCACTGCTTGAATGTTTTAGTTACTTTTCTCTCATTGCTGAGACAAAATACTCAATGCCCAAAATTAAGGAAGGCAAGGTTTATTTAGCTTAATGTTTGTGGAGATTTCAGTCCATACTCAGCTGGCTCCAAGGCAGGGTGGCATATGGCAGAGGGCAACAGTTCATGGCAGCAGAAGACAGCAAACGCAACAAGAGCAAAAAAGGAGGAGCTGTGGCAAGCAGCCTCTTTCCCTCCCTTACACTGTATGCAAACTAGCCACCCCAGTGCAGGTGTAGCGCTCACATCTTAATTCCAACATTGGACCATGAATCAATCATAGACTCTAAAAGCCTGCTGTATATGAGGCTTTGGAGGGGACATTCAGACACAAACCATAACATTTAACTTAAAACCTGGCTCTTGATTTTGTAAAGTTCTGTCCATCCTGATTATAGAGTCTCAATGTCTTCTTTTTGTACAATACACCTTTTCTGTACACTACTGCAATTTTTGCTGATAGTACTGTACTGTACAGAATAGCACTGTAGCTTTATGTTCTATTTACATTATAGTACTACATGTAATAGTTATGCAAATGAAAGCAAAGTCATCAAGTTGGAGGTTCCTTTAACCATTTCTTTGTCCCGAACACAATAAGTCTCTGATGTACAAATGGGTTCCATTCTAGGACAACGTTCTTAAATCAGATTCATTCCTATGTCTGACAGTGAGTCTTACACAGTACGCCTGTGAAAGTTTATAACTCCAATATTCGTAACTCAGGACTTACTGCATTGTAATGTACATACTATATACAATTCCTCATTTAGGATCCGATTCATTTAAGACCTAGTCCTAGGAATGGAACCAGATTGCTAAAGAGGAATGTCTGTGTAATAGAAAATATGGTTAATTGTTGTCCCTGGTTCCTGATGCAGAGCTCCGAATGCCCCAACAGCTTCCGGGGAAAGTGAGGAGTTATTCATGAGGAGCCCCATACAATCACACCTGAGTTTGTAATGAGGCAACACAAGGTAGGGCTCCTGGTAGCCTCTGGATGAGGCTGGTTGCCCAAAGATGAAGTGATGACAAGACTAAAACTTTTTCGGCCCACTCACTGATGACCAGGAAAAGGAAGCATGTTGGAGAGGGATTGCCACAATGGCATTCAGAGACGTTCCAGGCTGGGAACATACCCCAGTTCTAGGAAGGAGGTGCATCTAGAGAAGACGGGGAGCTCGGCACTCCACTGCCATCCGTTGACCTACACTTTCCTACAGTTTATTTGTATCCTTTGTAATAAACCAGTAAACATGAACAAAATTATTTGCAGAGGTCAGATAAGGATTCTAACAAAGAATCAGATCAGAAGAGAGAGTTTTAGGAACCCCGACTTAGACACAGTCTGTCAGGAGTGTCACCACACCGGGTCTGAGGAGTATCCCTAAAAGAAAGAGGGGAACCTCTACTCACTCCACCAGTGGGGCAGGATGCACGTTTGCTGACATCTGTCACAGAAAAAGGCATAAAAACATTTATTAGGCAGAATTTTAAAAGTACACATTCCAAAGAATAGAATGTGGGTGAGAGAGAAACAGAAATAAAGAGGGGGAAGGAGAGATGTACAGCGTGGCAAGTGGTTTGTGGCAATCTATAAAAATGTGTGGAAAGCAAGGTTCAACTGATATGTAAAATGTGAAGGTCTTTCCTATGGGTGAAGGGTGATGGCCCATTCACACTGAAAGGGTCCTTTTACAGCAGAAAGGAGCGGGGCCTCCAGGCGCAGAGGCAATGAGCCATTCTACAAGTGACAATCAAGATTTAGAGGTAAGGAGGAAGAGCCCAGGTTTGCTGTGTCCTTAAAAGCCTTGGGATATTTTTTTCTTTAGAATGAGTTTCCTAGAAGGGAAAAAGTTTAAATAGCTTTTATGTCCTGAAGCTGCAGTTTTTCTTTTTAAAAGTATAACTTAAAATTTATTATTTTCCTTGGGCCCTTTCTGCCTATCTTCATTTCTTTTCTCCCACTTCAGGAAATACAGATGCCTGAAGTAGAGGCAGCTGGTGGGATCTGACAAGAACCCCAAGTAGACAGTAGTTAGGACCGAATTGAGTTGAACTGTCAGACACTCACTGCATGCGGAGAACTGGAGTGGGGGGATGGTGCTGGAAAACGCCACAGCACAGATGCTTCTAGAGTAACATCTGATTAAATAGCTACTTGAGATATTTATGTTCTTGCTTACTATAAAGTATGCAAACATGATCACCGAATTTTATACTCCAAGGATGAGTTTTGCTCATTTTCAAATGGCTTAAAAGCGGGACTGAGGGACATTTCTGATATAATCTTTCTTAAAGGCCACTGAACTTGCACATGTCAAGGAATATGAAGATCTATTACGTGAAATTTATTTGAATAGTTATTATTTTATACACATTCAATACATATTTACTATAACTCTAGCTGAGAGCTATTTCAAGTTACCAGGCCCATCGTTTCACTTGGAGGCACCACCAGGTGGCAGAATCATGTCCTGGGTCACTTGAGGTCAGTCACCTTCTTCCACAGTTGACTTTCCTAGCTTCCCTTGCGCCTGAACTTCCTGGCCCCGCCCCCATCTGGGTTCCTCAGCGCTCTTCAGAGGCTCCTGCACTGCAAGCCTTCCTTGTTGTGTCCTTGCCTACTTCTGCTTCTCTATTCAGAAGAAGCAAACATCCCACAGACACTACCTAGTCTTCAAAACCTTGACCAGGAGTCACCTTGTTTGTGAAGCCTTCCTCCCTTTACCACTATTCACTCCTCTCTTGGAGGACGTGATCACAGCGAGTATAGTTCACCAGGTTAATTATGGAAACTGTATTATGCACACAAATTACGTGAGCCTTTGAATGCCACAAAATTTTGGTGTGTGAAAACTAAAATTATCTTATTTTTCTTTCTTTTCTTCCTAAGAATCTACACATTGTAAGGCCCCCATAAAAATTCACTGAGTTTTATTTCAATACCACAGAGTTGGATTTTTCCTTTCTTTTTTTGTTTTTTTTTTTTTTTCTTTTTGGTTTTGGTTTTTTTCCGGTACCGGGAATCTAACTCACGACCTTGCGCTTGCCAGGCAGGTACTGTGCCGCTGAGCTAAATCCCCAGCCCTTGCATTTTTCCTTTCAAAAACTGAGTTCTCTAGTAAAGTTCTGAACTTGAAGATGGTGATCCCCATAATGTTTTGTTTTGTTTAGGCGCTTTTGCCACTGAGCTAAATCCCCAGCCCCCATAATGTTTTGTTTTGTTTTTTGTCTTTTTGAGACAGTGTTTCACTATGCAGTTCAGGCTGGCCTTAAACTCATGTTGTAGCCCTGGGTAGGCTTGAACTTCCAACAATCCTCCTGCCTCAGCCTCCCAAGTGCTGGGATCACAGGTGCATGCCACCATGTCTGGCTAAATCCCCATAATGAATATTACAAGTTAAACTAGTTCACAGTCACCTGATGTATATGAAAGGCTATCAGTTACTGAATATAACAATTATGATGAAATTCTAATTTTTGCTTTCTTCTTTCAGTAGTATCTTCCAAAGTGATATTCTAGGTCTGCTATTTCTGTGAGGTACTGAGGTAAATAAAATAAAATAAAAATAATTTCCTCATTAAATATAGCTGCTTCATTTAATATTTAACTTGTGCAAACTAATAATAATATATATTTCAAGAATAAAATTCTCCCATCTGTTTCGTTCACTATTTTTAGCTTTCCTTAATCATGGGCAGTGTGGTAGGTCTCACAGCCTAGTGAGGGAACCTGATTTACCCAGGAAGGGCAGGAGGCGTCAGCATTCCTGGGTCACAAAAACAGCTGTACTGCACTGAAGGTATAAGAACCAAAGAAATCCCAGAACCCAGGAGTTAGTGACTGAGCTTACAACGGGCACACATCCAAAAGGAGGCCTTGCTTTTATGGTCAAGACTGCTGACATTCTTATTCATAAAAATAACCATGGGTCACCCCAAGTGCTCCTTGGTTAACTGGCTACTAACCTGGTGGTAAAAATAAAATTAATTATATTTACACCAGTGCTAAGGCCTAAGCTAAAATTTTTTTAGCCACCTGCCTGCCAGTGACTTCTTTGAGAAGCTAAAGAAAAGAGCAGTGAGATCTTTATAAAGACCCCACAGGGTTCTAGGAAAAACCTGCACTCGCTGACATACCCGGCTACAAGATCCTGAGTCTTCTTTTGCTCCTGCGCTTTCATTTGTGTATTCTGTGCTTTCAAAATCACTCATAGGACAGCAAACAACTTAGACCCCTGAACATTCATATAAGGTCTCCAAAAGTATTTTGGAGAAAAGATATTGAAGGCCTTAAATCCATATTTCCCAGGAATTTAAGCAAAAAAACATAAACAGGGTGCATTGAATTATATAGGAAGAGAGGGAGGGAGACAGAAGGAGAAAGAGGAAGAAAAAGAGAAAGAGAGAAAGAAAGAGGAAGAGAAGAAGGGAGGGAGGGAAAAGAAAGAGTAAAAGAGTAAACCTGGGGCCCAAAATCTAGAAAGAGCATGAGAAGCCATATGAATTCAATTAAAGGGAATATTGGTAGGGAAGGAATATGTTGAAAATGGTAGTCTTTGGCCTCAAAATAGTATGGCAAGTCTACAAAATCTAAAACGTATGTATGGTTCTGGTTATTCCTCTTTTCAGAAATTGACATTTTAAATTATTAACTTTTAAGTAATTGTACTTTTAAAAATTCAGCTGGCCATGTCCTTTTAGAGCAAAAGGAAGATTTCAGCCTAGTTTCACCAAAATCAGATGTAGGGAGCTAGTCAGAAGAAGAAAAAGTTCTAAAACAGTTAACTGACTTCTGAACCTAAAAAATGGGGAAACTTGGATAAGTCACCCAATTTTTCTGTCCCATGCCTCCTCTGTGACATGCTGAAGATTTTAGAAACACAAAGTTGGTATGTCCTCAGCCACGGGGTCAAAGAGCAGGCCGTTTCCTACCCTATTTTTGTTGGGAATTTGATCTTATCTCTTCTGCTTATCCCAAGCAAGCTCTGTTGTCCCAACAGCTACCCCGTTTGAAAGCCAAGGACAGCAACAACAGACAGCCAGCTGACAGCCGGTTTCAGGGGAAACCATGAGCGGGACTGTGTGGAAGCCATGCAGGCTCAACTGCATAGAGAAAGTTGGTGAGCCCCTCACAGGGTGAGGCCTCAGACAGGCTGCAGAAATTTTCTTCCCTAGAGCCTACTTTTTTTTATCATAGTGAGGTCTCATTCTCAGGTATTCTCCACAGCACAGAGGCACTGATGTTCATTGAAATTATAGGACAATCTGATCCTCTGTCCCTCAACCAAGCAAAGTATGCAAATAACTCACCGTGCAGAGGTGGCAGTAGACACTCATTTTCCATGGGTTTGAATAACAAGTGCTCACCTCTAACACATTTCAATTAAATGTACCTCGAATAAATTTCGGAACCTGTTATTAATCGTCAAAACTAATTTCTGCGTTTCCCTTACTGCTGTCTCTATCTTGACATAAGGCCTTGTGTTTTACCTCTCTTTTGGGTCACATAGAGATTAATTTCCTAAATAGTTGCTAGCACTGGGTACATGTGGGTACTCTGTTGGCTCAGTGAAGATACAAAACTAAGTTATCTTCAACAGACTTATGCCCTATCTCTATCTATCTATCTATCTATCTATCTATCTATGTATCTATCTATTATCTATCTATCTATCTTGATTTATATAGATGGATCTATACAGATAGATATCTATATACTTACCTAGTGGTCTATAATTTTATATGTATATATGTCCCACTCTCCTCCTGAGAACATCACAGTTGTTTGGGAGCAATGACACAGAAACTCTCTGTAAGCATAAATGTCTATATTGAGGCTATGAAGGGAAGACATTACAGAAAACAGTACTTCATTCCCTTTACCATATCTGGATGTCAGAGGCCTATAAATAGCATCACTATCTTTAAAAGAACTAGTGCCAAAAGAAATAGAGACATTTAAAAAAAATCAATATCTATTGGAGACATAAGACAAGGTTTTATAGCTCAGAAATAGCTTAATCATGAGCTCAGAAAAACAGGCACCAGGCATTGAGATACCACAAAAAAAAGTCTCACTTCAGAACTCAGAAAAATATGTTAGTAAAATATCAATCTGTTCTCCCCTGCAATCACTGTGGGGACGCAGGGGAGAAACGTGCCTGGACACAAACATGTGAGACCACATCACAGCTCCACCTGCAGACCTCAGTCTACACCATGGACCAGTTGCAAGGCCAGGACATCATCTGGACAGTTGGGTCTGACAGTGCAAGGTTTCTCAGGGTGCACACCATTTTCAAAGTATTAATGAGTAGATGGGCTAATATGAGAAATATACATCTTCAAATCATAAGTGCTTTTAGTATGAGAGCTGATCAAATGGTCTTGTTTGCATTGAAATTTATGTAGGTCAAATGAATACTAGCTATAAGAGTGTGCAAAATCAAATAAATGGATCATAGAATTTACAAAAATAGGTCCTGAAAAATTTGGACTGCACAGATATATAGCTCTTTACTAAAAGAGCATAAAGAAAAAGTTAGGTTAAAACAAGTAAATAAAGATATGAGTTATTTTAGAATAGCTATGAAGTTTACTTCAGTCCATTCACCACTCAAAATACATTACCAGGGTGTTAAATTAGGTAAATAAAAAGAATCAATTTCATAATTAGCCACCTGAATGGTAATTTTGTTGAAAATTTTTCTTTTAAAAAATTCCTTTGATAAAAAACACATTGTATCAAAAGAGCTACATTGATCCTATAGTTTGGTTTAATAGGTACAAAAATAGGTTATACTTTATCAAACTGTAAATGTCAAACACATATAGCTTATTGTCTATCAACTATACTTCAATAAATCTTCATAGGTATGTATGTGCAGGTATCTGTAGTCATACTAATGCCATGAGACAATGTAGTAGACACATAATATTATTGAAGGGGTAACATTCCAAGAAAGATTAGTATTAGTGCTTTAATCAAATCCTTAAATCATTCTAATATCCTTCCAGAAGTAGAACTTGTTGAAGCAACTCTGATGAAAGGGTAACGGTACTAAATGATCAGTCAAATTAGGTGATACTGTTAAGTGATTAGTCAAATACTAAACTGATCACTCATCAACCTGGTGAGTAATGACAGAAAATTATAGCTGCAATTGCTATATATCTAGGAAGCTGCAAAATTCGTTTCTTGCTATATTTAGGTGAAAAACACCAAACAAGTCAGTCTGTGGATTATAAAAGAAGTTAATCTTCCCACTAAAAGCATAAACATATAGTAAGAACTTTATTTAAATCTTTCCATACTTACTCTAAGCTTCCAAATATATTGGCTATCTTATAGTTGTGGGAAGAAAAATTCTGCTTAAATTGTTCTGAATTGTTGTCCTCTTGATTTTTTGGTGAAGAGATTAGGCAAATTCTCAGACTGCCTCTGTTCTGAATTAATTTCAACAAATTCTTTTATATAGACTCAGGAAGAACTGGCCAGGAAAAAGAATATATAAATTAGTTGTTATTATAACAGGAAAAGACAGTAGTTTAAAAAGAATTGCCATTGCCGGTCTTCTGCATCCTTCTGAGTTTCTGAATATTGTAAACCAAACACCGGATTCCGGATAACGCAGTGTAACTTAAGGGGCGTATACATATAAACAGATAATAAGTCTGTTCTTTGAAGCTTGGGACTGAACAGGAAATAAAAATGAAGTAGGGAACAATGAGAGTATGGGGTTGGGGGGACACTTGTTTTTTATTTCATACACACACCTGAAATATATATACATGTATATGAAGAAAAATACTGCAGAGCACGTGATTTAAAATAGAAACAACACACGAAAATGTGTACTTTATTCTAAAAAGTTTACCAAGACTCTGAAGGCCACACCTCATCAAGCTCCCTGTGAGGACAGTGACCATTTGCACCTGCGGAGGGCAGCTCACAGAAAGCTGAGGAGTAGATCTCTTTGTCAGACTTAGAGGTCTTCAAGGGCAGCACTGGCATTTGGGCAGATTTAGGGATGTGGTTGTACGCAGGGTGGGTCTTTCAAGAGGCAATAAATTCAGATTAGCCCTTCCTTGAATAATCTGAGTCCCTGAGGTTAAATATTATACGATGCTAACTTTGAGTGTATAAAACTAGTTGGGAGGCCAAGTGCAGTGGTTCATGCCTGTGCTCCTCCTAGTACTTGGGAGGCTGAGGCAGGAGGATCACTGTGAGTTCAAGGACAGCCTGGTCTATATAGCGAGATCCTGACTCAAAAAAACAAAAAACTGAAAATAAAAATAAAAAAAAAAAAACTACTTGGGGGTACAAATAATGCTATTTTAAAAAAATCAAAACATTTAGTCCTTGAATATGTAAAGATGAAATAATTCTATATTATATTTATATGGTCTACAATACTATAAACCCACTGCAGCATTATATGATTGAAATAATTGGGAAATATCCAGGTTTCCTGCTTTCATAAGATGTGCCCTCTTCCACCCACCACTACCAAGTAACACTTTTCACTGAGTAAAATGTCTGGGCACGATGTGGAAATGGTGCTTTTACAATGCTTTAAAGTGATTTTCAGTAATGATGTCTCTTAGCAGAGAAATACAGCTTCTTCCTTTCTTTTTGCACTCGTACCGAGGAATTCAATTCTAACTTGCCTGTGTCCTGGTAGACATCACTAACACAATCTCTACACTGTCCGGAGTGATGGTTTTCGTTGTCTTTCTTCATCTGCATGGCAGGTCGACTCTTTCATGGGAAGTTTGTAAGTTGGCAAGAAACCACTTAGCATGAATTTGAGTTTCCAGTCTTTGGTTATTATTTGAAGAATCAGTAAACTGAGTGAAAGGAAATTTCTCTGTGGAGTCAGATCTACTTTGCCCAGATACTTCCTTCTTGCCTGATAATTGTGTTACCTTGGGCTATTTCCTAATCTTGCTATGTATTCATTTTTTTTATCTGATAACATGAGAATAAAGACCATTGTAGATTTATGTGAGAATTAATTTAGATGCTATTTTAAATGTACAACCATTGATGCATAATCAAAATGTAAGCGGACATCATTGCCGTCATTTTCATTATTTTACTGCCCACTATGACGTTCACTGGTAATTAGAAGTTGCTCCATGGGCAGCTCTACGTGACCTTCACAGCTGGCTTTGCATGACAAGTAGGTTAGTCAGCAACTTCACTTAACAACGAGTGAAGCAATGAGGCTCTTTTCAAGTTGCTGCAGAAGCACAGCTGGATAGCTGGGAATGGACATCAGCCTTGAGAAAGTGACTAGCACTATTGGTAAGAAAAGACGATTATACAGAAAGATGTCCATGAAGTAGACACAGTTAAAAGGAACATTCAAAAACCTGGCAATCTTTTCCCCTCACCACCTATCCCTAGGAAATGGGATCCCTAGGAATCAGGGAATGGTTTGTACTAAAATAAGAATTCACTGAGTGCTACGGCCCAATAATTTAAGAGGAAAAAATGAAAGTTGCACATCTCTTCCCATTCCCTTGCCCTCAATCCGCAGGCACAGTGATCTACTGCCTGTCGCTACAGTTTGCATTTTCCAGAATTCCATACAAAAGGGATTATACAGTAGGATCCCTTTTATAGGGAAGAAGGGAGACTTACCCTGAGTCTTTCCCCAATAGCTGAGACACTTGAAATTCTACTTTCATTTACTTTGGTATATTTGATTTTTAAATATTTTCTTTCAAATTTTTATTTCTATTAGTATGTGCTTACAGTACATCATTATTGTATTTATAATGGGGAGTTAGCACACATACATAACACATCTTAATTATTTGAATGCACCCTGGTCTTCTCCTTCCCGCTTTCCTCTATCTCTTGATTCCCTTTTCATTGGCAAAGTTCTTTTATGCATTACCCCCTGCGGTGGTTCTGAACCTTGGCTGTGCTCTAAATCTTTAGGGGAATCTGAAAGGTTCTGCGAGTCATTTTCCCATTTAAAATAATGATGTACTAGTGTGCACTCCCATTCAATGTTGTGTATAACTACAAGATGTTCAGAGGAAAGATTCACTTCACCTAAGTGTTTTGTAACTGTCAAATACATGATCAGGTTGAGAATACTGATCACCTCAAAGCTAGAAGGTAAGAGTAACCCGAGACCCTGCAGAATGGTACATCCATATTTCAAAATGTTGACCAAAGAATTTATTCTGCTCAGTAGATATTTTTTCCTCCTCCATCCTGGGAAACATGTCACTCAATATAACCAATTTTCATCTATTTTTATTGAAACATTGTCTTTTAGTTGTTTCCATTTCCATACCTAGTTTTTGTGTACTTTGAGGAGGCATTCTCATTTTTAACATAGAAGCCAACCTTGAATTAATATTAGATTCTAAAAATTCTGAGCTTTCATGAAGTTATTTCCTCTCACTCAGAATTTATTCTTGTTTTAAAAAATAGAGCCTGTAAGAAATTGAGCTGGTAATATGATGCTTACATTGATTTTAGTAGATGAATTATCTTGTGCAGCTTTACATCAATGATACTATCTAAATATATTTTTAGACATTTGTTATTTTAGTTTTATTTTTAATTGACAAATTACTAACTATATATACCTGTGGGTTACAAAATAATGTTCTGATGCATCTATTTTGTGGAATGTTCAGAGTAATTAATATGTCTGCCACCTCACACACTGGATTTATTGTTCACCTAGATCATTGACTTAGATCACTGACTCCAGGATTATTTCTTACAAGCGTGGGTCAGGAATATACTTTAGAGATACTTTTCAAATGTGATATTAATGAGTATATCTATGTATTTATATGTACATTTATGTATATATACAAATTTGTGCAGTCATGCATAGTCTAATGATGAGAATATGTTTTGAGAAATGTGTTGTTCTGGGGTTCCATCGCTATGCAAACATCACATAGGTACTTAGACAAACCTGGGTGGTGTAGGGCAATTGCACCCACAGCCTCCTAATGTGACCAAGAGATGTAGTAAAGTGAGATGCATGAGACTGCTGCCAGTGTAATCTGGAATACTGTTTTACTATTAAAAAATTGTATATGTACAAGGAATGCACTTTAAAATAATGATTTAAAAGTATAGTATAGTAAATACACAAATCATGAATCATTTACTATTATTATGAAGTACATGTACTATACATAAATGTATGGATTGGCAGCACAGTGAGTGGATTTGTTTGCATTAGCATCACCACACCATGTGAGTAGTACTTTGTAAAATGATGTTTCATTGGCTGTGAAGTCAGTAGGTGATAGGAATTTTATAGCTTATTATAAGCTTAGGTTATCATTGCCATATATGCAGTTTGTCATTGACTGAAGCATTATACCACTCAAGGTAATATACTTACTATATATATGATACATTATACCTATATAATATACGGGTGCACTTGCCCAACCATTTGCAGACATAAATTATCTTGGAAAATGATTTCCATTTCTATGTATGAAACAATCTATCAGGTTAAAACACTTCTTGATATGACCCAATATTTCTCAAGGAGAAATTGTATGCTTAGACAATAATTCTTTTTCTATCTTCCCTTCAGCAATAGATGTTGTAACACTGTTTATCTAGGGAACAAATATGAAAGAAAAGACATTGCTTTGGAGAGCAGATAGGTGGGTCACCTGGCAAACTACAGTTTGAGAATGCAGTTTCCTCACCTCAAATGCCAGAAAAAGGAAAACAAAGTCAATTTCTGAGGAAGCTTTAATGCTAGCTTTGATCTCAATTATGGGGAGTGATTAGCAGAAAGTACATGTTTACATCTAGTAAAAATTAGGATTCAAAAGCTTCTAGGGGATATACTATGAAATGTTTAATTAAAAGTTGAGTAAATTGTAATGAACGGCTTTGCAGCATTAAGTTGAAAGACATACCTTTTTTTTAATAAAGCATTTGTGAATATTGACATGTCATGGGAAATTAAAACAAATGATTTATAGTCTCAACATAGAGGAGCCCTCACCTGGGCGTCTGAGAGCTGAGTCCCACCTCCAGCTGTGAGCAGCCACTAGCGCTGTAACCTTGGCCGAGTTCATTTAATCACTTGGGCCTCCCCCTGCCTGCTCATAAAATGTACAGGAAAAAGTAGATCATGTCGAGATTTCTTTTGTCTATGATGACCTGTTCCTTTGCTCCTGTAAAATAAGCAATACTCACACTTCATTAAACACACTTAGGTCCTTAGCCTTGATAAAAACATTATTTCTTTTCTTATGAGAAGATTTAAATAGAAATCATAGGCATGTTTATTCAGTGGGCATAGTGGAATTCAGCACATATAAAAAGCATAAAGAATGGACTTTAGGTCAATTTTTAATATTTGCATTAATACTACATAATTGTATATTATTGAGGAAAAGTATTTTTCAAACTGAAATGCTCTAATTAACACTTTTAAATGTATGCTTTAAATTTGACACGTATTTTGAGTTTCAAATGTTTTATTACTTTCAGTGAAGTATTATTTCAGATTCTCTAAGCAAACATTACTGAGATAATAGAAAAACATCCAGAACAGTATAAAGAAATGAAAGAAAAGCTATATGATGAGGGAAGATAGACAGATAGACAGACAGAGGAATCCAAAAGTGAAAAGTGTCAGGGTTGGGGATTTAGCTCAGTGGCACAGCGCCCGCCTGGCAAGCGCGAGGTCGTGAGTTCGATTCCTGGTACGGGAAAAAAAAACCAAAACAACAACAAAAAAAACAAAAGTGAAAAGTGTTTTTCTTCTATGGAAAACAGAAAGAATCCAATTCATCAGAGAGAAAAAAAACCATGAATAAGCCAATAGCTTTGACACAAAAATGGCCTGGTTGCTAGGTTAAAATGGTATAATACCTGTATTCAGACTACACGTCTTTCATTTTCACTACAGTATCTTTAAATTTTGTATATATATTAATACAGATTATATATACATATATATCTGAGAATGAATACCCTTTCTACTCTTCCTCCAGTCCTCTTCTCCTGTCTAGTTGCTTCGTGCTTTTTGCAGTCTGCAGGAGTAAGGCAGGCAGAGCAGGCAGGAGAACACTCATCCAGAGTAGCTCTTTGAGTCATCACCCTGCAGAGAGCTCCCCTGAACACTATGGAGTGAGTCAGGTCCTCACTTCCTCAGGAGCCCTGATATCTGAAGGAAAAGAACAGGTTGTCTAGTTTATCCTTCCCAGCATAAAGTTTTCAAGTTGCAAATGCTCCATTCTTTCCGTATAGGGAAATCAATTGCACTATTGCTCAGTAATATTTTTCTTTCAAGATGGACAGATGATAAACAAATCATAGATATAGGTAGATTTTTCTTCTTGCAGTAGTGGGAACTGGACCTGGACCCAGACCCAAAGCTTTCCCACTCAACTACATTCCCAGTCTACCCCCAACCCTCTTTAGTTTTGAGACAGGGTCTCACTAGGTTGCTAAATTGCTCAGATGGGCCTAGAACTCCCATTCCTCCCACCTCAGCCTCATGTAGTACTGGGATTACGGGCATGTGCCACCATGCCCGGCTCAAGTATCTCAATTTTTATTCAGTTAAAGTTGTAATAAAATAAATAATATTTTACTAACTTGTTTAATTAATCAAAATAAAATTAAACAAATTACACATGATAAATGCACTATAGTATTACTTAACTTCTAAATAAGCTGTTATCTGGTTCCTCCTTTCTCTTTGTTATCACATAATATTATTCAGATAATAGGCTTATTAATTTGGAACTGGGACACCTTTCTCTGGCCTAATCAGAAAAAAATGAAAGATAACTAAAAGAAGAAAACTACCACTTAATAATTCAAGGTTATTAAATTTCTCAAGGAGAAATTGTATGCTTAGACAATAATTTTTTTTCTCCCTGCCCACAAATGATGAATAATCTCTCTGTACAAAGCAGAGAAAAAAACAAAATGAAAGGAGAGTGTCTTTTGCTGATACTATACAAAGTAAAGAACATCCATTTGTTCTATAGGACGCATAAATTTTAAATTGATACATTTGAAAGCACATAGCATTTACTTTCCGTATTTAAAACCTCAAGATCTAAAAAAAAATAAAGCAAGATCTTTGTCCTTGATGAAAATTTTATAATTTGTTTTTGGATGGAGAACAGCTGCAGGAATAAATAGCAGAGACCAAAGCCATCATTGTTTAAGGTAGCATAATACAGTAACAGCTAGCCTGTATCATTCTTTTAATGACCATTTCTTGAGTCTCTGTTATGGAAAATGCATTGTTTTAAGTGCTTTGCTAACATTATCTCATTTAATCTTCCCATTAATCTGATAAGGTAAATGCATTGTTATTTCCATTTTTGGTTGAAAAAATAGAAAATTAGAGATGAAAATAAACAAGCTCAAGGTAACAAAACTGGTAAAAGAGAAATAGGATTCACACCCAGTCTATCTCAGTCTTCTACATTACTATTTACTGGATAAGGAATAAAGAAGTCCAAAGAAATAAGCCTGGAAAATTTAGTAACACATGTTTTCATTTTATCTTGTGTCCTAGCCTACTCTAGGGTCTTCTGCATAGAAATAACAGCACATCTGCAAGTCCTCTTGGATACAGCTTTAACCCCTGTCAACTTGCGAATTGTAGAAATCCTCTTGAGCTTACATGCACGGGGGAATCTGTGGGTATGGGACAAGTGCCGTGCCTGATGCTGGGAAGGTTATCAGGGAGGATTGTGTGAAAATGCTTTAATCTGCCTCAGCGGGGACAAAGCTATGAAATTAGCCCAGGCACTTAGTTGTAAAATCAGAACAACAATCACCACACTAACCTTTCACCAGCCCATGTCCAGGGGACAGCACAAGTGTATTGCTCTTAAACATTACCATGAGGATAGAGCTTGAACAGTTTGCTTATCCAAATCCTCAAACTCACACTGATATGTGACTCAAAAGTGAAAGACAAACTGCAATTAAAATCATGAGCCAGAATATGATAAAGGGAATGTTTTCAAAAGATCTCACTGTGAAGAAGGTTCAAATTGCTGCACAGATAGCCACAGCTGGAGAGTGTAATATAAAGCTAAATCCCCAGCCATGGTGGGATATACATGCATCACATTTTCATGTTTTAGAGCTCCAGCAGATGTTGTCTGGAATGTGACCAAACAAGATGGCCCTGCCGCCAAAACACTGAATTACACCGGAAGCAGTTCAAGCCATTAGCTATTGTTCCTTGTACTTCCTTTACCTCCTCCTGCCAATCTGGCCCAACCCTAGGTTTCCACCACTTAAAAATCTGTGCATTAAATAGCAATTAAAAGCAGTAGCAAGGTGGAATGCCAATAAGTGTTAACATTCATTCTATGCCTGGCAGCCTACCCTTTATTCCAGGCTAATTTTTAGCCAGAAAAAGTGAATTGTTTTCAAAAATTAAAATGCAAACACATTACAACTATTTGCCCACTGAAAGAATATGTTTACCTTTATTAGCAGTTTACATGAAATCGCCAAACTGCAGGAAGCTTCCAGAACTAACAGAATACTCCCATAGGGGCTGGGGATTTAGCTCAGTTGCACATCGCCTGCCTGGCAAGCGCAAGGTCGTGAGTTTGATTCCTGGTACCAGAAGAAAAACAAACAAATAAACAAACAAGCAAAAAAGCAAAACAGAATATTCCTATAGCTCCTCTACTTCTCAAAAACATGGCCTCAGCTGAAATGGACATCAAAGGAAGATGAAAGAATTGGGACATTATGACTCTGGAACGTCCTTAAAATTTTCAGGTTTCTATTTAACAGTTTTAGAATTACATAAAATTAGTTATAGTCACTTGGTGATCAATCTGCAAATCAGTAATTCAAGTAACTAGTTTTGTTTTGTTTTTGTTTTTTGCTTTGTTTGGTGTGGAAAGTCAGATCCAGCAACACAAGCTGTCAATGTTGAGACATGACTAAGATGTATTTTAAAAATATGAGTGCGAAACCCTACCCCAGCCAAACAAGATCAGAATCTGAAAAAACAGGGCCCTGACTAGTGATTTACAAGTTTCTGGATTCAAATGTGCAGGCAAAATTGAAAGCAGTTACTTTAGGTTGAGAAGTTCCACACATGAAAACTAACATATTGCAAAGACTTAAAACATGAAAGATAACAGTACTTCTTTTGCACATGACAGAAATTATATACATAAAACAGAAACATAGCTGGGCATGGTAGCATAGCCCCGTAATTCCAGAACTCTGGGAAGCTGAGGCAGAAGGACTGTCCAGCTTCACAACTTAGCCATTTAGCAAGATCTTGACTCAAAATTAAAAAAAAAAAACAAAAAACAAAAACACCAGGGATATAGCTCAGTGAGAAGACCCTGGATTCATGCCCCAGTACTGCAAAAACAAACAAACAAACCAATAAATACATGAATAAAATATATGTACATACATATAGACATACATTTTAATACACTAAGGGCTTGGTCAATTTCTCTATAATAAGTTTCTTGTAGTTTCTTATTCCATTCATTTAAAAGACAGAGAATGAAGTCACTGATTTAGGAATCAAAGAAAAAATAAGTTTTCATTTAAAAAGTTTCAAAAGGCTAGTTTATTCTCCAAAAATTTTTTAAATGTTTCATTCTGGGAAAACAAATATTGCACTGGTCTTGTGTCATAAATAGAAATTTAATTAAATAGTATTCTGACTTATATTCAAGATCTATTTAATAAAAGCAAATTAATTTATTTGTAATACTGTCTGCCTTTTACATTTTATAGTCAGAGTCCAAATATTGTTGACCTCTTGCAACAATAATTAAGTAATAACCCTTGATGGTAATCCAAATCCCTTACAGCTGATGATAATTGTTCTGCAGCTATGTTGCTTTACGAGCTGTAAAAAGACATACATATTGGCTAAAATGTTTCTCAGGCTCTGGAGGAATTTCTAGTGTTTTCTAATGATGAGAAAGACTGGATATTAGGATCTATTGAATGCCTACTATTTGCCTGACATTTTACTAGGCACATAATCTCATTGAATCCTCAAACAACTGCACAAAACAGGATCCAGAAAATTACAACAAATGGGTCAAATTGCTTGACAGTAAATAAAATTTTATTGGTACATTGTCACTTTTATTTATTTACCTATTATATACGACTTTTTCTGATATAAACACAGTACAGCTATTGCAACCATATGGCCTGAAAGGCTGAAAACATTTACTATCTGGTCCTTTATAGAAAAAAGCTACCAGCCCTATAGTAGAACAGTCATGATGATCTGTTTTTAGAAGAAGGAACTGAGGCTCAGTTCCAAAGCTCAAAAGCAATAGTTTCTCTTCAGAGACTATTTGTGGATTAGAATATGGTCTCAGGAAGTACTGTATACTCACTGTAGAGAAGCTAATGATCAAATAAATATTGCACCCACCTGAAACAGTAATTCTGTAGTTTGGAAACAACAGGTATTTTCCCTTGTGTTCAAATATCACACTAGCTTCTCGTTACTTTTTGCATCAAAGAGAAGCTAGAAATAAAGATGATAAATATCAAATTTGTATAAATGGCTTGTATCTGGCAACTATGGTGAAAAATTTATAATTTAGTCCCCAAAATACTCCATTCCTTAACATGTGAACACATCTCAGGGGACAGAAAGTAATCATAAAAGAGGTTGGTGCTACGCAAAATTATGTTGAACTTTTATGTTGTGTTGGTTAGAGGATATTGTAGTCTGGGGTTTTGCAAGGGGAATAATATAGGACACACAATTTATAAGATTATTTTATAATAGTCACCCAAAGAGTCAGATACAAAAAGAGCATAAGAAATCTATGCAGGAATATGGCCTGCACACTTTGATCCAGACACTAAAGACCAAAGAATCCACTTGAGGGCCTGGATCCCACAACAATGTCCTGTATGAGTCCAGCTGAAGACCTAGAGCCCTTAATAGTGCCTCCCATGAGTCCACCTGGAGGCCCAGAGCCCACAACAATGTCTCATGCAGGGCTGTTTCATGAATCTGCACTCAGCAGGCCCAGAAGTCAGTGGTGGAAGCTAGAAAGTCTGTCAGTGGGATGAAGGATTTGTGCTAGCAGGCTGAGGGATCTGCACTGGAGCCAGGAAGCAATGCTCAAAGTAAAAACTAGAGCTCCCCCAAAAGGTACCATAGCCACTCTCAGTGACAGTGAGGTCCCAAACTCCTCCAATGATAACAGCCAAGCTCTTATCAGGAAAGCCAGCGCAACAAGCTTCTCCAGGAGACTGAGCAGTGCACCATCTTCCCCTACAGAGCTAGGAAGCAATGCTCAGAGTGAGGACCAGAGCTCCCACAAAGTGAACTGTAGCCATTCTCAGTGACAGCAAGGACCTGAGCTCCTTCAACAGTGAGAAGAGCCAAGTTCATCAGAAAAGCCAGGATGATAAGCTCCTCCAAGAGAATCAACAACTCCCTAACAGCTTTCCAATAGCTTCTAAACTTCTTCCTCTCCAGTTCTGCCTCATATGCTGCCAGCAACAATTCTCAGGTGGACCTCCCACACCCAGCACCATGCTGGTTCAGTTCAGCTGGGTTTTACAAATTTTGGTGGTGGGGCTGGGGATTTAGCTCAGCGGCAAAGCGCCTGCCTGGCAAGCACAAGGTCATGAGTTCGGTTCCTGGTACTGGAGAAAAACCAAAAAAATACAAATTTTGGTGGTATTGGTCCACCACAGAAGGATACTTCCCCCTCACTCCTGACGTCTCCCTCCATGTGGAAGGAATTCAGCTAGGATAATACCCATGTTGTAGCCCAGAGTAGTGACACAGTCATGTAATCACAGCACTCTGGGAGACTGAGGCAAGAAAAATCACAAGTCTGATCCCAGTCTGGGCAACTTAGTGATTCAGGGAGACACTGACTCAAAATAAGAACGGGCTGGGGATGCAGTACAGTGCAAAGGGGTTGGATTCAATCCCAATGCTGGAAATAATAATAACACCCCATCCTACCTCTGATCTTTCTCATTTCCTACCTGGGGAAAAGCGACTTGATCAGGTTGGTGAGTTCTGAAGAACACGGGCAGAAGCCCAGCCTTTTGCTTTTCCATGAGCCTCCACATGGAAGTGTCTACTCTCTCTCCCTTCATACAATAAGGTTAAGAGTCAGTCTTTCCTGGCTCAGAGCTCTTGTGACTGGGCGGGCACATCAGTTTAGCTCTGGGTGCAGCATTAGAACACTCATTTGCGTACAGTATAAACCACACTCAGTTTTTTCAGAAATAAATGTCATATTTTAGTTCAAGGTTTTAATGCTTATTTACATCTTCATTTGTTCCTAACTCAAGACAAGTACAGGGTGATATCCGTTTTCCTCAGGTACATCGATGCTGTATTCACCGTCCAGGGGCTTTAAGAAGCCAAATAACACCTGGTAAGGCTTCTGCTAGGCCAGAGCACATGATTTGGGGCTTTGGACTCGACTGTCAGTGTAGGTGATGCTGACCTTGGTGGTTTATGAAATATTCTCAAGGGCAAGAACCTGTTTGGGTTTCTTTATTTGGTTTGTTTTTTTTTTTGATTTTTAACATGTGTGTTGTTGACTTTTGACTATGGCAACCATGCAACAGTATTAGGACTTAAATGCAGACCATGAGATTTAACAACAGGGACTCACTGCAGGTTTCAGTGACTTTGCCCAGAGGTGAGTGACTCTTTATGAGGTAGGATCTTGCCAAGTCCAACAAAAATATCATCTAGGCCTCAGAAAAGGCTCAGATCAGGGGGACTTAGCCATGTGCTGACCACACAACTGACCCAGCAGAGACTGACTACATGGAGCCTAGTGAGCTTGTGCCGCCCCCTGCCTTTCAATATGTGCCTTATTGTTGCCGGGAGCGCAGAATAAGATTAGATTGAGGAAGAATTCCATGCACCATCTCTGACTGGAAGATAACAAGTTTCCCACGTGCTAGGGCACTAGGCGCATATTTACTTTGAAGTTGCCAAATGTTCTATAAAGGTAGAAATGAAAACAGTTTAGGCTTCGTGAACCATTTGGTCTTTTAAGTATCATACTCTGCATTGCATTGTGAAAGCAGTCACAAACTGCATGTGAATAAACAACAGAGTTGCATTCTAGTAAAACTTTGCAAAAGCCAGTATGAGCCATAATCTGCTGACCTCAGTTCCAGATAAGGCTCAACTGATAGCCCTGGATTTTGTTTCCCCAGATTTTGTTCTGCTTTTGTGTCCTCCAGGATGATACTTGAGTTAATGAAGTTTGCCAAGGTAGTAGAAGATGCGCCTACCCCGCAGCAAGTATACTTCAGTTTCTTAGTTGCCCAGGTAATAGTTCCGGTTCCGGTCCCTCTACTTTTGTTTCTTAGACAGAGCTGGTAACTGTGACACACAGCTGGTCACTATGATGCATATTGTAAAAAAATTATCAACTGACAAGCCATTCTGCCTCTGTACTTCCTGCTGGCTTATCCCATATAAGCCCTAGACTACCAGAGAGCAGGGCCTGGTATTCTGGGAATGATCCTGATCAGTGCCAGTTGACATAAATAAACCCACCTCCAAATCCTGGCTGTCCTTCTGGTGTTTCTGCTTGCCACTGCACTCACACTCAGGTGTGAGCTTTCACATTTACTCTGGGTTAGGTGGTTCTATACTGTCTTAGTCTATTGTTTGTTGTTATAACAAAATTCCCAAGACTAAGTCAGTTATGAGAAAAAATGCCTCCAAAGCTGGAAATTCACAATTAGCTCATCTGGAGAGGGCCTTGTGCTGCGTCAGTACAGGGAAGACCAAAGTCAAGCAGGTAAGTGTTGAAGAGACAGAATACCCTAGTGACCCCCCGTTATAACAACCCTCTCTTACAAGGACAAACCCACTCCTTTGAGAAGGATGCTAACCACTCTTTTTTTTTTTTTTTTTTTTTTTTTTTTTTTTGGTACCAGGAATCGAACTCACGACCTTGTGCTTGCTAGGCAGGTGCTGTGCCGCTGAGCTAAATCCCCAGCCCCTAACCATTCTTAAAGATCTAATCTCCTCTGAAAGGCCCATACACTCTCAACATCACCATCACTGTACAATCAAATTTCAGCGTGGGTTTCAGAGAAGCAAACTATACTGCAGCCTCAGCATATATGAAAAAGCCATGGATTCTTCGAGGTAGGGTTTTAAAGCTGAAGCAAGTCTGTAAGTGAAGGTGGGGATAATAGCCACCATAGATTAGGCCTGGGAATACCTGCATCCTAGAGAGTGTAATACCCAGCCAATGCGATGATCCCCACTCAACTCAGAGGCAGGGTCTCAGAACCACAGGTTCAAAAGGAAAATGTAAATTAGGAGGGTTTTAGTGGACCATGTGAGAAACAGATGCCCTTCAATAATATCCAGTGACTGATGCTACCACTACCATGATTTTAAGCTGAAAGAAAGCAACAATGGATAATCTACTCTTCCCCGAAAGATAACAAAGAACACTTCATTTAAACCCAAGACACAGTAAATCATAGAGCTAAAATTAACTTTTTTCTGAACATCATTCACCCAAATGAGTTCAAATGAGGTTGAGTCACTGGCTTAGAGTGGTAGCGCCATGGCAAGATATTAATCATTTTTTTTTTCATCTCTTAGCCTCTATCATTCTGATTCCATGATCATTTGCTAAAATTGAGTATGGCAGGTTTCCACCAGGTTCTGTAAACACATCTTTGCCTCAAATAACTGGGCCAGAAAAACAATTATTAAGGAAGAAAGGGACTGGTAGGAAAGAGCGAGAGGAACAATCGAAGTATTCTATATACATGTATGAAATGCCACAATAAATGTCTATATAACTAAGGGGTATTAATAACAATTACAATTACTGGCTCAGGAACCTTGAGACTGGCCTATTTTCCAAATTCAGTTGGTGACGGGGAGCTAATTCTCAGGTAGTACTTTGGGACTTTCAAGCGAGGCATGAGACACACAGCTGGAGGCAGACTTGGTTACTACTACTGAATTACAGCGCTGCCCAGGCATCAGAAAACGTCTGGCTGGGTCTGAGCAGGACAGGAAGTCAGGGTGGCTGACAAATTTTAGATTTTAATTCCTGTGTAATTAGCTCATGTGGGAAAGAAGATTTGATTATTGACTTGAATTATTTGGATTTGGGGTTTGGGGGTTATAGATTTAGATTACATTAGATTTACATTTAGCCTTTGAACCTTCTTTTTCCCTGACAATCTCAGATGCACTCTTATATTCACATATGGAGAACGTTATTACTCTCATTTTATTGTTGGATCATGAGGTTGATTTGATCATTGTTCCCAACTATTTGCCCAAAGAATGTCTTTGAAAAATTAAAACTGTGACCGTTGAAATGAAACTTTTCATTTCTGCCAACTTTTAACATGTGAATGAAAGGGCCATCTCACAACCCTCCTGGTAGCTCTGATTTAATCTGACCCATGAGATTTAGAAGAAAAACTAAACAAGTCAGGTCTCATCCTCACGTCTTTCTCTGGTATGAGCTGTCCACAGGAATCACTCATTCTGTTCAGAAACTCTGTGACACATGATCGAAAACTGCAGTGAATGTTTATTTTTTAAAAATGTATTACAATAAAAGACACATTACCATGAATCCCCCTTGAATTAATCCCCCTTTCCTGGAACACAATTATCCCATCTTTCTTGCCACTTTCTGAAGCAGCTCTAGAACTCTTCTTTCATGGGTGTCTTCACTTGTGCAGTTAACTCTGTGTCTTGAATTGATTTAAAACATGTGCTTTTATGGGCATTTTGACTTTGAGGAAAAACCAGTAGTCATGCAGTGCCAGATCAAGTCAATATGGTATATGATGATGCATTATAAATTTTTATGAACCTGCCTTTCTGCTAGATAGCACTTGGCAGCAGCATTCATGATGGTTTTGATCACACCATCAAAGAACACTCATGAAAGAGGACTTTTCGAACTGCTTTAGACAGTGGCAAGAACAGCCAAGTATGGTGGCACATCCCAGTAACCCCAGGACTTGGGAGGCTGAGGCAGAAGGATCTCTGCAAATTCAAGGCCAACCTGGGGTATAAAGTGAGTTCAAGGCCAGCCTAAACGACATAGTGAGACACTGTAGAGAAAAGAAAGGGTAGGGGGAGAAACAGAAAGGCAGAGACAGACAGGGAAAAGAAGGAAGGAAGGAAGAGAGACAGGAGGAAACAAAAGACAGAAAAAAAGAGAAAGAAAGAAAGAAAGAAAGAAAGAAAGAAAGAAAGAAAGAAAGAAAGAAAGAAAGAAA